>NC_089264.1:44452169-44760669 GCF_963930625.1 Muntiacus reevesi
TATCAAAAATATTAGCTAGGATTATTTTTTAAATGAGTTTCACAGGTGGCTCAGTGGTAAGGAACCCACCTGCTGGTGCAGGAGATGCAGGTTCAATCGCTGGGCTGGGAAGATCCCCTGGAGAAGGAAGTGGTAACCTAATCCAGTATTCTTGCCTGGGAAATCGCATGGATAGAGGAAACCGGTGGGTTACAGTGCATGGGGTCACAAAAGACTCAGACACAACTTAGCGACTAAACATAACATTTTTAAACTATCAATTCACGAATCGTGAATTGTGAAATTCAGAATTTGTAGAGACACTCTTAGCATGCTAAAAGATGACATGCCAGTAAATTCTATATGGGGAGATATTTTCTATTTAATTCTATATTAATAGAAATAGGAATTTGGAAATGCTGCTACATGGATATTGCTATATTTTTCATAACTTAATATGCCTCTCTGTATATCAGAAAACATCTTGTTCTCCCAGAAATACAAGAGATAATCTCCCCAACAGGTCTACCAAAGAGACAATAAAAGTCATAATAAAAGACAATAAAAGTCATACCTTAAGTGAACATAAAATATTTCTGAACAATATGCATGTATACATTTATTGTAATCGAATAGCTGCAATCCATAATTAGCAGAAAATTAGAGAACAAAATGCTAGCTGGAATTTAATACAAATTTACTTGCATAAGTTTAAATTACAGTTTCTACAGTAAAAATGGAAAGGTCACCCTTTCATTTTTACAGATAGCTAATTAGTATCCTTCCTCTAGCGTGAAAATGCTCTTGCTATAAACAAGACCCCATTCTGAAGGAAACGCAAATGTCTTGACATAAAAACAATGCATTTGCTTTGAGAGTTTAGTTTTCTCTACTTGGGGCACAAACTGGAATTTTTGAAAAAATAATTTATATTTATACAGTGCACTAGTTTTCAAGGCATCTTCTTATTCACAGTTTCATTTGATCCTCATAACTTTTGCTGAGGTGAACGTGAAAATATTATGATACCCATTTCTCAGATGAAAAAACAGAGGCCTCAGTAAGTGGACTGACTGACTCGGGTGTGGCGAGTCTGTTCAGCAGCAGAAGCAAGGCAAAAGCCCAGATCGCCTGATCTGCAGTCAGCGCCCTTTTTAGTACCCTTGTTCTCAAATGTATTGTCCACTTTTCTGCATGCATTTTAATCTTAATCAAACTAGCCAACCTGCTTTATACATGCCTGGGTATTGTGTTCTTGAAGGCAGGGGACTTTTAGAGGATACATGCCTGTGTGCTGCATGCTAAGTCACTTCAGTCATTCCTCCTCCATCCCACCCTGTGGACTGCAGTCGGCCAGGCTCCTCTGTCCATGTGATCCTCCAGGCAAGAATACTGGAGTGGGTTGCTGTGCCCTTCTCCAGGGGATCTTCCCCACCCAGGAATCGAACCTGCGTCTGTTACATGTCCAGCCTTGGCAGGCGGGTTCTTTACTACGTGTCCCCTGGGAAGGTCTTTAGAGGGTACATCTACCTATTTACCTTCAATGAGAACAGTGCTGTGTCTTCTCCCTACGTCTTCATTTGCTCTTTCCTCTATGTGTCCTATTCTCTTTTTAGAAGGACACCAGTTATATTAGAGTAGGACCCGCCCTAATGATCTCATTTAACCTTAATTAGCTCTGTAAAGATCCTATGTCAAAATATAGTCATATTCTGAGGGAATGGGGTTAGAACTTCAACATAAGAATTTTGATAGGAAACAATTCAGCATATAACTCTCTTTCTCTCATACACATAAATTTACAATTTTTACTTATCTATCTAATTTCCACCTAGAGAGGATTAAACAATTTATTGTGCTAACTTTAACTTCATAAACACATTTTGCAGTATTTCTTCTTGCATTCTCTGAGGCACTTGTTTTTCATCTAGGAGTGATTTCAAGTCTTTGTTCAGAGTATCAGTCCTAAAAAAACAATATCTCACTGACAATGTTTCTTCCAGTTTTATTCTTGAGGATGGAAACAGGGGGAAAAATTCTAGCATTCTTCCTCTCTGTTACAGCTGAATATTGGACACCATGGGGGCATCTCACCAAATGGATTTTATAAATATTTAATTGAGCTTTGATCATAGGAGACTGAGATCTGGTCACCAGATATTATAATTTATGTGTCTTAACATTCTGAAACACAGTAAGTTCAGAGAATCCTTGGTGAAAAGAATTCAGAGGCTTCATAGAAAATAGTTGTGCTGTGTTTTCTATTTAATTGTGAGAATAACAGCACAGAATGGTTATAGAAAAAAAAATTGAAGAAGATAACAAAACTTTTTTAAAGAAATATTTCTTTTTTAACTTAGAGCTAATAAAAGAGAAAGAAAAATTTGGTGTTTTCCTTGCTAGACAAAAATGCCTCTACACTCTAAATATGAACTGTTTAGATGAAAATGCAATGTGCTAGATCTCAAAGCTCTTTATATTAGCTGAGAAAGTTGCAGAGTCTTCTGAAGAAGTTGAATTATTTTGTGGAACAAACCAAGGCTCCGTTTGAGAAATATGTTATACTTTTGCCCTGAACACTATTAAAAATAATAAACCACATCAGTGGCAAGGCTAAAATAAACTTCAGCCAAAGAGAACTTGGGGAAATTGTAGTAGTTTATGTCCCATGACTATAGGTTGGCCAGATCGAAGTCCACGAGACCAAACGTTCTCTCTGGATCTCTGGACATTTTCCTGGTAGTAGGCTGGGTGTCTGTTGTGCCATAAAAATTATTTTATTTTATGCATTTATGTGTGTAGGCACAAGCAGGCTTCAAGGACTCCCGGTGATATTGACATGGTTTATCTGGTGAGAACCAGGGACAGCCCATCTTGGGATTTCACCTGCAGTATTTTACAAACCTGCTCTTATTTCTAGTCTTGTCTGCTCCACTTCCAAAGTCAGATAAATAAGCAAATTAAGCAATTTACCTCCCTCCTGTCGATGTGCTCTCTTACCTGCCTCAGTGAGCAATTTGCATGTGAAGTTGCCTGGATAGATTGCAGTTCAGTTCAGTTCACTCACTCAGTTGTGTCCTCTTTGCGACCCCATCTAGCACGCCAGGCTTCCCTGTCCATCACCACCTCCTGGAGCTTGCTCAAACTCATGTCCATCAAGTCAGTGTGCCATCCAACCATCTTACCCTCTGTCATCCCCTTTCTGCCTGCCTTCAATCTTTCCCAGTATCAGGGTCTTTTCCAGTGAGTCAATTCTTTGCATCAGGTGGCCAAACTATTGGAGTTTCAGCTTCAGCATCAGTCCTTCCAATGAATATTCAGGACTGGTTTCCTTTAGGATTGACTGGTTGGATCTCCTTGCAGTCCAAGGGACTCTCAAGAGTCTTCTCCAACACCACAGTTCAAAAGCATTAATTCTTCGACTAGATTGTAGGGTTAGCTTAATTTTCTGTGGATGCTCTGTATTTTCCTGAAGCGATCTTCCCTGATCACTTGTTATTGAGGGTTGGCCTGGCCCCTTTCTTCTCTGTCAAAGCACTTTCCTTTATTTCACTCAGCACACAATTATTATTTTTCTGGTCTATGGATTGATCCATTTACCCTACTATAATAGAAGTCCCCGAAGTTCCCTGAAGGTTCAGGGCCATGTTTTTCTTGTTCAGCTTTATAGTCTCAGAATATATATTAAATCAATATATATTTATTAAATAATGAAAGATTATGGGAAAGTAGCCACACTGTGGGGTTTCTTATGTGGTTGTTATATTTTTCTGATCAGTCACATTTGATCCTTACCAAAGAATCTAGTTTATAACAGAATTCAAAGTCATAATATCCACCTGAGGATTTCAAGGAGAATTGGTAGGAATCACTTTCTTTTGGATATGTATACCCAGGAATGGAATTGCTGAATCACATGGTAGTTCTGGTTTTAGTTTTTTGAGAAAACTCCATACTGTTTTCCACAGTGGCTGCACCTATTTACATCCCCACCAACAGTGTACAAGGGTTTCTCTTTCTCCACATCCTTGCTAACATTTGTTATTTGTGTTCTTTTCTGATGATAGCCATCCTGACAGGTGTGAGGTTTTGATTTGCATTTCCCTGATGATATCAAACGTCTTTTCACATATTTATTGACCACCTGCATTTCTCCTGTGGAAAAACGTCCATTTAGGTCTTCTGTCCACTTTTTAATTGGGTTGTTTGTTTTTCAATGCTAATTTGTATGAGCTGTTAATATAGTTTAGATATTAACCCATTATTGTTCTTATCATTTGCAAATATTTTCTCCCATTCTGTAGGCTGTATTTTCATTTTGTCAATGGGTTCTTTTGCTGTGCAAAAACTTTTAAGTTCAAGTAGGTCTGTCTTCTTGTTTTTGCTTATATTTCCTTTGCTTTAGGAGACAGATTGAAAAAATACTGCTATGATTTATGTCAAAGAGTGTTCTGCCTATATTTTCCTCCAAGGTTTTTATAGTTTCTGGTCTTCCATTTAGGTCTCTAATCCATTTTGAGTTTATTTTTGTATATGGTATTGGGGAATGTTTTAATTTCAATTCTTTTACATGTAACTGTCTACTTACTGAAGAGAGGAATTCAAAAAGATACATGTTCAAAGCAGCATATTGCTAAGATATGGAAGCAACTTAAGTGTCCATCAACAGATGAATGGATAAAGAATAAATGTAAAAAACTACATGTGCCTAGTTGCTCAGTCATGTCCGATTCTTCACAATCCTATTGATTGTAGCCCGCCAGGCTTCCCTGTCCAAGGGGATTTTCCAGGCAAGAATACTGGAGTGGGTTTCCATGCCCTTCTCCAGGGGATCTTCCCTACCCAGGGATTGAACCCAGGTCTCCTACATTGCAGGCAGATTCGTTACCGTCTGAGCCACCATACATTGGTCTTCTATTTGTCAAAACACATTGTTAAGAAAGATAAAAGTCAAGTCACAGATTAGGAGGAATTATTTTTAAAATACTTACCTGTCAAAAGACTCATATTCAGAATAGATAAAGGAATTCTACAAATTAAATGAGGAAAAAACACAGAGAATTCAATGTGAAAAATGGTAAAAAGTCCTGGAGAGGTACTAACCAGCATGTATAAAAGTGTTCAACATCATTTTTTATCAGAAAATGGAAATTGAAACCATAATTGAAAACCGCTATATGACTACTGGCATGATAAAACCTAAATGACCTTTTAATCACCCAGAAGTGCTGTACACAGAAATATTTCAGACTAGCTTATTCTAAGCCTACTTTTCCTGAGGTGTCTTACTCTGCCCGCAAAAACCACAACTGGGGCTCCTGCTTCACTTTCCCCTCACTGCTGCTTCCTAATTAACCTGGCTACTTTCCTGTGCAGTCCTGTGTGGCCTGGTGAGTCCCCTTCTCTGGAGCAGTGTGAGTAGCAAACTATCTTTCCAGTTGTAATCATCTCTTGATCTGTTGGCCTCACCATATCTAAGTGATAAAAAAAAAAAAAAAAAAAAAAAACTTACATTTAAAAACACAACAAAACAAACATAAAATGTAGTACTAGGATGTTTTCACGAATCATTCTTCTAAACCACCACACTTAGTGAAAGTGTTAGTCACTCAGTCGTGTCCAGTCTTTGTGACCCCGTGGGCTGTAGCCCAATTTACCCTGTCCATGGCAAGAATACTGGAGTGAGTAGCCATTCCCTTTTCCAGGGGATCTTCTAGATCCAGGGATTGAACCTGGGTATCCTACATTGCAAGCAGATTCTTTACCATCTGAGTCAGCAGGGAAACAACACTTAATACAAAGCTAATTCTGTTATTGGGGTTGAGCAGAAAAACTTAGGGCTTCCCTGGTAGCTCAGCTGGTAAAGAACTGCCTGTAATGCAGGAGACCCAAGTTTGATTCCTGGGTCAGGAAGATCCCCTGGAGAAGGTCTAGGCTACTCACTCCAGTATTCTTGGGCTTCCCTTGTGGCTCAGACAGTAAAGAATCTGCCTGCAATATGGGAGACCTGGGTTGGTAATATCCCCTGGAGGAGGGCATGGCAACCCATGTCAGTGTTCTTGCCTGGAGAATCCCCATGAACAGAGGAGCCTGGTGGGCTACAGGCCAAGGGGTTGCAAACAGTTGGACACAACTGAGCGACTAAGCATAGCACAGCACAGGAAGAATTAAATGAGTAATCAATCAGTAATAAATAAAAACTCCTAGAATGACTCAGAGCATGTGACCCCTAGGAGAGCAGAAGATGAGGTCTAGTTGTTCAGTCATGTCTGACTCTCTATGACCCCATGGACTGAAGCATGCCAGGCTTCCCTGTCCTTCACTATCTCCCAGAGGTCAAATGGTATAGATATAATTGAGGAGAAAAGTTTAAAACAGGCTCTGTCATGAAATTATCTTTTATAAAGCATATTTCACATAACATTTTCAGTTATTCATTGATATAGACTAGCATAGCATCATTAGAACTCTTTATATATTATTAATACAAAAAACAGAAGAAGCAAATCAGAGGGAAGGAAAGAAGGAAGGAAGAGAGAAAAGAAAGAGGGAGGGGTGGGAGAGGGAAAGGGAGGGAGAAGGAAGCGAAAGAAAGAAAGGAAATAGAAGGAAGGAAGGAAATAAGGAAGAAGGAGAGGGATGGAAAGGAGGAAATTTTCTGGCTGATAAAATTGAGCCAACATGGGGGATTTAACATTCCAAAATAACATGGCAGCATTGATGGACACCTGATGTCAACAAAGCCATTTACCAGGAGAGGAAGTAAGGGAATTGAGGTGGTGGGGGTGGGAACGAGTGTTGAGAAGCTATTTAAAATAACAAAGTGTATATTACAAATTGTGTTTGGAATATTTCTTTCTCTTTTTCCTATCTCTTCACATATTATTACTTCTTATTAAATAATCTGAAATGTGAATTAGAAAATCTCACGAGAGTCTTTTAAAGGTATTTGATGATTCATGAATATGCATATATATGACAAAATCACCTATTTGATTTTAGATAAAATTGTGGTCTTATTTGTTTCTGACAAGCTCATTTAAATGCCTGAAGGTAGAATAGGTTTTCCATATTTACGTTCTCAGTAGCTTGCTCTTCTACATTCCCACCATGCTTACTGAAGTTTAATCATTTAGATAGCAGGGGAGATTGCAGTTGACAGGTATATAGTTGGGAAAGATTGACTATCAACATCTCGAAAGACCATCCATATAAACTATTATTCAAAATCAAGCTCATTAAACCTGCTGCAGGAAGGGAGAGTAGCACTTTGCCACTCTCAATAGCACCTCAAAAAGAAGTCAGAAGTAGATATTGGTAGGATTTTGAGCTCTGGGAGCCCTAATGCTTTAAGACAGGTCCTTCAAGGCACATTTTCTGAGTGGGATTTGGGTAAAGTTCATGAGGTAGTGTTTTTGATTCGGTGGACACAGGGGAGTAAGTCTTATAGGGAGTTTTGATGAATAGCTGTTGGATAAGTGAGTTTTTTGGCTAAGTGACCAACTCATTGTTCCTAGAGCAGGGATTGTTTGCTCAGATGAGCAAACTATTCAATCAAATATATTGGCTTTTAGAAAATTCCTGGAACCAATAGTGAAGTTATTTATTGGTTTATAGCCTTATATTCTTGGCCAAGAATCTTCTTGAACAAATAGGAAAGAGTCATGTTGACACAAAAGGTCAGAACCCAATCTTTGTGGATGCAGGTGGTCTGGGTTCTCAAGTTAAAAGCAGAGGATTTTGTTATAAGGACTCTGAAACCACTGAGATGGTACATAGGTTTCAGAGAGGTCAATCAGAAGGAAAGTCAATTTTGACCATATTTCAGGGGCATGCTAAGATTTAAAATCAATCTAGAACTTCCTTGAATGTGAGATGTATTTTTAACCCAAGTGCATGTATTTTACTGGCTGTGGTTTTTTTTTTTTTTTTTTTTTTTTTTATGAAATTCAAGACTTTCAGTGTCTTGTAATATTGAGAACAGAAGCTGTCTATATTCCCATTCACACGTGTGACCATGCGGGAAGTTGTTGTTAGTCACTTGGTATTCTGCTTCTGAAGTCAATCATTTATATGATTCTGTGTGCTCATTTGCTAGCTTGTTTCCTTGTGTGTGTTGCTGCTAGACTCACTTTGCATGTATGATAGTTGAACAGCATGTCCCTTCCTTCCTTCAAGACAACAAGCTTTGATGATCCCAGGAAATCATCAGTGGGTGGCTGGCACCTCATCACAGTTCCTCCTTTTATGACCTGCAGAAGTTTAATCACTATTGGCTTTTGCTCCTACATGGACTAGTTGATATAAAATATAATACTGGAGATTTGACGGAGGAGATTAAGTGTCCTTTGCTTGTGCCTTTCAATCACACTATGGTCACAAATATGCCCTAGTGTTGAGCTGAGTTGAGTCATTCAAGTGTAAACAGTTTTTGAGTTAGTGAAGGGCTATTGTTGCAGATGAGGACAGGCAAATACCTTTCATTTATAAGAGTTTCAAAGTGATAGTCACATAAAACCAGAGAATACATAAAAATAACATTTAAACAACTCTGGCAACCCCTAGATTTGGTTGGGGATCTCTTACTCTATTACATGAAATCTATATAACATCACTTAATACTTTTTCTGGTTCGGATTTGAAACTGACCCCTGTGAGACTGCTTTGAGAATTATTAATACTACAGGAATTATTCAGTTGAGTGTTTTGAATGAGGTGTGGCCAGAGGACACATAACATTTATGTTATGTTATTTATTGATTGTTTATGTTATAACATAAGCCATGACATTTTCTAGTTAGAAAGCAAGCCCCTTGTCTAGGAGGCCTCCTCACATACAAGAAAACCATGCAGAAAGAGTAGTTAGTACTTGTATTCTCCAGATGTGTGACAATAAGTACTCTATGCCTTGCAGAATTAACTGGAATTTTAAGGCTGTGCTCTGGAAGACAGATTTTGCAGCTAGGTCCAAGTTTCATTCCATTCCTATTCATTCTCTGATTCAAGGGCATTATAGAAAGCTTCAATTTTGATTGCTCCCTCCAAGAATAACACATCTTACTTTTCTTATGTCTCTTAGAGGAGTATACCATAATATATCTGGCTTCTATCATGGTTGTATATTGTCTTTTGTCATCTCATACAATATTAAGGGGCTTTAAGATCACAGACTTGATGCATTCATGCAACTTTTAATAGGTGCCAACTACAGGACAGTTCTGTGATAATTACTAGGGAAATAGAAAGACATCATGCCTGGCCTCAAATAGCCTATCTAACATTTATTTTACTCATGCATTTTACTTCTTAAATCCATCACATCTTATCTGATATACACACTCCATAAATACACCTAGTCCTTAATTAGACTGACAAGTGTTGTATAAAGAATGAGGACCTTAAAACCATCGTACCTGAACTAGGATCACTTCCCCCAAGATGAGTTTAGGTACTAAAGTTTAGTGCTCATTATACATTTTTGCAAATACAAATGAAATAAAGCACAGAAAGTTGTTAGTTTAGTATGTGGAATATAGCAGGTATACCACAAATGTGAAAGCTTACTAGTCATTATTTAATTTAGCAGTTTATAAACTTCTATAAATGTTTTTGGCTCTATGGCCATGTATATGATCCAAGTGTCAACTACTCAACTTTGACATCATGGACAAAAGCAACCCTAAACAATGTACTAATAAATGGTGTGACTCTATTCCAATAAATCTTTATATGTGAATGCCGGTGGCAGGCTGGTTTTGGAGCACAAATCATAATTTTCTGATCTAGTTCAACTTCCCAAATTTATAGGGAAAAAATGAAAGGTACAGCAGAAAAATGAATTATCCTGCATGCCATATACATGCTTGTTTTATTAAAAGCATTACATTTGTTCCATCTTCCCAGCAATTCAGTTGAAATGCTGATGGTAAGATTACACAAATCAGGCAGAAATTTCCTGCCAGTTCTCTTAATGGGATTCTCAATTCTTGATTTTCTGGCAATAATTGGTTCTAAAATCTAAGGTAATAACAATGATATCAGCATTTGCCTCCCAGATGAAATTGACTTTTACTTCAAAACTGAAAAGACTAAGAAAACTAGATTGTGTCAAATAGAAAGAAGTGAAATTCAGTTATCATTGACTATTGTTTTCATCATAGGAGAGCCCATGATTTTCCAGTTATTTCAGCCTAAATATTATTATGCTTCATTTTATATTTTATTTCAAACATTCTGGTTTCCTTCTCTTTTGATATAATCATATTTTGGGACATCATTTTTACTTTGGCCGTAAGCAGGAGTGTTACAGTTAGCAAAAATTCTCATGGGAATTATAATAAGCAAGAAACTGAAATTGTCCTGCTTCGTATCCATTTCTAGTCTCATATTTATGACCAAAACATCATATGCATGCAGGCAAGGCACTTCATTTTGGTTGCATTGAAAATTCCTCTTTGGAATTTGAGTAGTTTGCAGTTAAAATTGCCAACTGACATACTTTGGTATGTCTGGCATTATTTTAAAATTTCTTTATTGTTAATTGAAGTATAATTGATTTACAGAATTTTGTCGGTTTCTGCCAAACATCAACATGAATCAGCCATAGGTATACATATGTCCCCTCCCTCTTGGACCCCCCTCCCCCTCCCACCCCTCTAGGTTATAATAGAGCTCCCTGTTTGAGTTTCCTGAGCCATACAGGAAATACCCATTGGCTATCTAATTTACATATGATAATGTAGTCCTGGGTGTTCATTGGAAGGACTGATGCTGAAGCTGAAGCTCCAGTACTTTGGCCACCTCATGCAAAGAGTTGACTCATTGGAAAAGACCCTGATGCTGGGGGGGATTGGGGGCAGGAGGAGAAGGGGACGACAGAGGATGAGATGGCTGGATGGCATCACTGACTCCATGGGCATGAGTTTGAGTAAACTCCAGGAGTTGGTGATGGACAGGGAGGCCTGGCGTGCTGCGGTTCATGGGGTTGCAAAGAGTCAGACACAACTGAGCCACTGAACTGAAATGAACTGAATTGAATGTAAATTTCCATGTTATTTTCTCCATATATCTCACCCTCTCCTTCTTTCAGCATGATGATCTTTCCCCCAATACTTGGGCATAAAAGGAATAATCTCAATAATGACACAGTTTGTGCACATGATTTTTATATTTCCCTGAAAATATAAAACAATCTCAAGTTCCATTAAGTGAAAAAGTAAAAGAACATGTTGGGCTAACTTTTTCAAAACAAGATGTGTGTGTGTGTGTGTGTACTCACAGGATTAAAATAGTTGTAAAAATGGTTGCTTCTGAGAAAGCAGACGAGAGAACAGATGATGAGTAAAACATATCTCATTGCATTTTTATAATTTTAAAATTTTACTTTGTAGATGTAAATAATATATTACAAATTTATGTTAAAATTATACTCCTACTCTGAACGCCCAAGAATCAGCTCAATCCAAATGATCAGAACAGTCTTTGGGGGTTGGATCCAGGTTTTTGAAATTTAAACTATTCAGATGATCTAAATGACCAGTCGATTTAGGAACCACCTAATTATCATTCTCATTTGGTGTTTATTGCCTTGTACCAGACGGTATGTTTGAGAAAGTCACTTTTACCCCCTTAATCAGAGAAGCATACAGGAGGACTCCTTTTAACCTCCCAATTAAAGAAGCATATAAGGTAATATCTTATATTTAATTTTCTCCAGAGTTTCCAGCACACAGAGGGTATCTGATGAATATTGTTGATGACAATCATATAGAAGAAGAATTCCCATTCCACTACTATATTTTATTTCAGTGTAAAATAATTTTTAGAAATATTTTAAAAGTGACAGTATTATGAGAATTAAAAATCACCACTTACAATATATAAAGAGCCAAATATCAACAAACGCTTACAATAAGAAACTCTCACCAAAGGCCATTGGTATGGTTTGTTTGTTAAAGACAAGTGGTGTGGTTCAAAACTAAGATCATTAAGTCTTAGGGTTGAGTCAGACTTCACATTCTACCTGAATGTGTAGAAGCAGAATTGAATACAATAGTGTGTGGTTACCAGATTCCAAAAAGCTCCATTTTATTTAAGATAGCATGCAAAGCCCTCTTCTTGTAAGCAAAAATACTGTCCCCTTCTTTAGGGATATGTACGGCACTCCCATATTTCCCACCTTTCTCTTCCCTGAGACTCTTACATTAGTATCTGCAGAGATGGCTGATGTGATTGTTAAGGCTATGTGGTCACCAGTGAACACCTGATTCCCATCAGTTTTCCTCACTGAGATGCCACAGAGCCATTCACTCCCATTCCAGCGTCAAAGCTGTCTGGAATCTAAAACATTCTTTGGTGTGCTTTCCAACTACTCAGGATCGCAATGCTCTCACACACCCTGAACTTGGCCTTTTTTTCATTCCAGTGATCAACACTTTGGTGGAAAGGGTTGTGGATCTCACAGGGTAGAACCCAAGGAAGCCCCTTCATGTTTCCCTGGCTGTCTCTGAACTATGAGGGAGATGAAAACCTGGAACCTGGGACCCAGAGCTTTGGGATGGTCAAAGCATAGCAATCTTGTGCCATACCTATCTCTATGACCTGTATCTCACAGAGAGGGACATCTGAAGCTCAGAGGGTAGTGATTTCCTAGATGTCACCTACCATTGGAGGTAATGGGACCTGGATCAGAGCCCAAGTCCTTCTGGACTCAGGAATGACTGAATGGTTCAGTACCCCGGAGGCACTGTCCAGATCAAAGCAGCATCTCGGGCAGGCATTGCCAGGTACCCTCCCTGACTTCTGTAGGAAAGGTAAAAAGGTGGTGCTGCAGAGAAGATGACAGTTACAAGGAGGAGGAGTGAAGGGGTGGGAACAGCAGCCTAGATGATTTTTATAAGCGTGATGCATCCCCATGTAGTAATGGAGCCTTTTGCTACAGTAAGACACGTGACAGTCAGCTTTATTTATGTCTCGTGCTTTTTGGAAAGAGAGATCGGGGTGGTCCAGATATATTCCATCATGAAATACATAAAAGACTAAAAATCTTTGGCTGCTGTGGTTTTGAAACCACCAGGTAACGTCAATGAATACACAGATCTAAACTGTACTGAACACTGCAGTCTGTCAAAATTTACCCTTTACAGTGGACCTTTTCCTTTTAATATTTCTGTGCATCCATCTGACATCATTTTCCTTGAGCCCAAGAAATTCTTTTTATGGTTACTTTTGGTTCAGTCACTCAGGTGACAATTTCTCTGTGATTTTGTTTTTCTGAAAATGTTTATTTCAACTTCATGTTTTGGTGGATACTTTTGTAAGATATAAGATTCTAATATGACAATATTTTTCTTTCAACACTTAAATGATGCTATTGTCTTGTCAGTTGGCCTTTCTAGTTTCTATTAAGAAATACCAATCTTCTTTCTCTTTTGAAGATGATTTGTCTCTATTACCTTTGTTCATTTAAGGTGAAAAATCTTTATTTTTAGCAGTTTGAAAATGCATCCACTTGTTATTTTGTAAATTAAATTTTATTATTTTTAGAATTTATCCTGCTCAGGGTTTTCTGGGGTTTAGAATCTATGAAATAGTGTCTTTCACTAGTTCTAGAAAATTCTTAGGCATTACTTATGGAAAAGTACTTCTAGCATGTTCTGTGTTTCATTTTGTTCTGAGAATCCAATTCCAATTGTGTTACAATTTTTTACATTTTCCCTTAAATTCTGTTGTTTTTTAAATTCTTTCTATGGATTAGTCCTTCTTATGAGAAGACAACCTTGAGCATCGGGCTTTTCCTTACGAGAAAGAAAGTTATCAATCTACTCATTATTAGAAAAACTGAGCTTCCAGGAGCAGTAACTTTATTTCTATTTTCCCACAAATTCTTTGTGTTAGATGATAGAAATCAGGGAAGATTTTTCAAAAGCAGATTAAATTACATTGGCTTTGGGGAGAATGTTTTGAAAATTGAGGATTCATCCAGGAAAGGCAGTATTAGAATACCTATTATTTCTGAGGTAGAAAACAGAGTCAAGATTGGGAGAGAATAATCAACACACTCGTGGAAATGTAGAACAGATTAAAAGAGAGGACTTTATACCAAAGAAATAGTATAATTTTTCCATAATTGAAGAACATGGGTCTTAATGGTGAAAGAGGACAGTAAGTGACTGCTACAATGGATGAAAAAGACATGCACTTAGGCAAATCATTTTGAAATTTCAGAATCCCAGCACTAAAGAGATGAAGATAACAGCTCCCAGAGAGGCCAGGATTGAGGATAAGAATGGCACTGGAATTCTCGTGATTTTCTTTCTTGGAAAAGAAAAGGCAGCTGATAAATGACTCATTTTTTTTTTTTTTTTTTTTTTTTTAAAGAAAACACCAATACCCAGTTTCCCATACTAGTGAGTTGTTTTGCTTTCAAGTTCTTTGGCTGGTGTCCGGAAATCCCATTTTCAAATGACAACAGTTGAAAGAGATGGATAGATCAGGCACAAAAATAGCTTGAAGCAATGTCACAGAATAGTGAAGCAAATTCACATAATAAGGTTTCACATTTCAGAGAAACCATCAATATTGTCTAAGATATACATAAAAACACCCTGTACAATATCTCACCAACAGACATAGAGTTGTTAATGATACCAAGTGTTGAGGAATCTTTCAACTTCAGCTCTTTGCCTTAGAGTTTGTTTCTTAAACAACTTTTATATCCCAAAGGTAGAATAAACACAATAAGAGTGTGATACTCATGGATATTTGAAATATCCCAAATAATACTTAATAGTGCTTATAAAATATTTTACATAATATATATGACTATATATTTTATTATGTATTATACTACTTTACAGTTTTCTTTCAACACAAAATTGTTACTCTACATTTTTATATTTTGTTATTGAATAGTTTTAAATTGCCTGCAAGTTTCTAAAAGTATTATTCTTTTGTAAAATTTTCTTTTTTTTGTTATTTTTCATCTGGACAAATAATCTTCATGCATACTTCATTAGGTAGCAAAGTTCAATTTCTCATTCATTCTTATTCATGAGAGTTATAAACCCATAATTGCATCACGGCCCAAATTTTCCTCATTCAAAGTGAAAATGATTGAGCCACATAGTACCCTGATATGCAGAGTCATATGTAGAACTCGCCAAATAATAACTTTATTTTCACTGTACCATTTGAATTATTAAACACCCTGAGTGCAGTGAGGGGTAAACATTATTTTATTCAGTGTTTCCTATTAGCCCCAAGTTGAAATTAATGTTTTCATTAAAAAATAATATGTATTAGAGTATATTTTGCATACCATAAATTGAACTGATTCAGGGGTTTAATGTGTGCATATTCATGAAATTACTGCTAACTTAAGATATAGCATTTTCATCAACCCAAAGATTTCCTGTGTACTTTGCAAACTATACCACCACCCACCTGCTTCTAGCTCCAAGCAAACAGATAGGTTTTCTGTTACTATGGCTTGTTTCTCGTCTTAGAACTTCAAACAAATAGTCATACAGTATGAACTCTATTTTGTCTGTTTTTTTTCATTCACCATAATGGTTTTTATGTTTGTGTTATTGTATGCAACTGTAGGGATTCCCTAGTGCCTCAGAGGGTATAGAGTCTGCCTGAAATGCAGGAGACCTGGGTTCAATCCCCGGGTCGGGAAGATCTCCTGGAGAAGGAAATGGCAACCCACTACAGTATTCTTGCCTGGAAAATCCCGTGGACGTAGGAGCCTGTCATGCTACAGTCCATGGGGTTGCAGAGTCAGACATGACTGAGAGACTTCAGTTTCACTTTTTTTTTTTTCATGCAATTGTAGTTAAAACTTCTATAGACAATTTTGTACAAGTCTTTATGTGAACACATATTTTCACATTCACAAGTATTAAAAGATTTAACAAGTTCTTCATAAAATAAAACATGTGAATGCTCAATAAGCACATGAAGCGATGCTCAACATCATTAGTGATCAAAGAAATGCTAATTTAAACTCACATGAAATGTTACATTCTATCCACTAGAATGGATAGAAGTAAAAAAATATCAGCAGTCATTAAATATTTGCTAGTATGGGGAACAAGCAGAAATCTAATACTCAGTTCATTGTAATATATGAGATTATACCTTAATTGAAATTAGAGTTAATAATTGGGCAGTGTAAAAAAATATATGATTTTTTTTCACATGGGGTTTCTAGAATCAATAAGTTTGAATGCTAGAAGAAGTTGCAAATATTGAGAATGATACTGGTGATAGTAACTGGTGGCTGAATTGAGATGACAGAAAAGATAACTATAAATGAGAAAGTTAAGAAAAAGAGAGATCAGAGTCATGAATGGATTACCCAAGAGTATCTAAAGTGTTTTCAAGGATACCTGATCAGATAAGAGGTGAAGACAGACATTATGAGCACCTTAGCATTTTAAAAGAAATGAGAGGAATGCCAAGGAGAGGTTAGAAAATGAGATCTACAAAAAAAGGAAAGGGATAGTGGTTGTTAGTTACAATTATTAAAACTTCAAAACCTATGCTCTCAGATTTTTGTGTGTCTGGTTGTGGGTGGGGGGAAGGATAAAAATTAGCTCGGGAGTGAAAATAATATGAGGAATACTCTGCCTATTTCTTAGCCTTGAAGTGTTTGGAGTGCAGGAGAAAAAAGTGACTTTCTACTTGAAAGGGCTTAGGACAAGTGGTATCCTTGTGGAAAGACCACATTCAATTAAGTGGGGAGAGAAAGGTTAACAGAAACGTCAATGAACAATTTAAGGACAGAAAGGTTTTACTTTTTTTTTTTTTTAATAAGGCAGTCTGTATATTTCGGAGGATAGAGTGGAAGGATGTGGGAAAGATTAGGTTAGTTAGTGAAATGTGCAGACAGATGTGGGAATAAAGGTGGAGGTGATGATAGAGAGCTGGACAAGGTGCTGAGGCTTGCTATATTCACAGAAATAAACAGAGTTGGTAGATGTCAGATAGTAAGTTCTCTTTTTGCAGCTGAGAGAAAGAAGTAAAGATCTGCTTCTGGGAGCCCTTATATAAGTGCTTTATTTTTTTCCAAATGGGACAATATCAAATTGCCTCAGAAAATGACCAATAGAAGCGTTCAATATTCCATCTCATGAAGATGTTTTAGGGTCCTAATAATGTTATCAGAATTTTTGATATGGTACACCAGCTGCAAGACATAAACTAAGCTATTGGTTCTGGGAAATAAATAACATTATCTTATATTAAAAAATTTATTGGAGCTCAGATTTCAGAATAGACGTGATATGGAGAAGAAATTCAGAAAGTGGCAGTGTTGCTCATATTGTTAGGCAAGAAAGGGTTAAACATTTTATTTGTTTTCATGATACTATATCAGAGCATCTATCCTTTGAGAAAAAGATCATAACTTAGGAAATGAAGGAAATAAGTTAAACTCATAAATTTTAAGATTTTCACTGCTGTTTTAAAACTGTCTTGTAATAATATTCTTGATAAATTTCTCTATACTTAGCATATGGATCTCATGAGTAGGCACTGATATTGATGAAGGAAAAGCATAGGTAAACTTTGCTTTCCTTAATCACAGGTGGAAATTGGTGAAATGAAAAATACTCTGTAACCATGACCTTTCTACATCATGAATATAGACATTTGCTATACTCTTTCTTTATTCACTGTTTGGCTGTTCTGGTTAGTATGTCAGCCTATGTGTCTCTGTTGAACTTGGTTGGGGAAGAAACATTTGGGTCAGTCTGTTCTCCTATACCATACAATGGCCTCTCAAAAGAAAAGGTATTTGTAGCTAACACTTCTTGGAAGGATCCTATGAGTTACTTCCTATGTTAGTAACTATAATCCTCACAATTCTCTAAGGGAGATACTACTATTACCAACATTACAGTTAAAGAAATTGAGGTTCAGAAAGGTTAAGTGAATTGCACAAGGGTGTACAACTCATAATGTTGGAGTTGAAACTTGAAAAGAAAAGGCAATATTTCATCCCTGTATTTTGGGACTACCAGAAAACATTTTGAGTACATAAGATCTAGATTCTCATGGCAGAGACACTAGCAAACAGAGTCTGTAAGTGGGAGGTGTTCCCCAGTGTCTTTATCTAGGCCGCAACGAGTCTAAATTCCTTCACACAATTGATAGACCAATATAAAAATCATTTGTCTCATCAAATGCCTAAGGGAAGTTGCAGATGCCCTCTACGCATTAAAGGATTGCTCTAAGGTTAAAAGAAGGTTGTTTAATATTAAATGCTTTGAAGGGATAGGGCCACATAGATATGAGTGCCCTTGGTGATGGTGGATTATCATTGCTGGATTTTTCAGGGAAGAGTTGAGTGAGACAGGTGTTGTATATTTTTGTAGGGATTTGGTATGTTTATGAAAAGAAAGTACTATTTGAGATTTCATTGGGTTCACTATGCATGTACGTGTGAGAGAATCCTAAAAGCGGGATCAGCACCTTATTAGTTATTCACTGTCCATTGGAGAGATTTGGGTCAGCAGGCACCTCAGCCAAGTTGCTGTTCTCTGAGGCATCTAGCATCAGAAATAAGGCACAGATACAAAGATTAATTGCTTTTGGATAATTAATCGGACATTTCTCAAAGAAAGGCCACATAGAGTTGTTCTACATTTCAGTTGATTATAAGAACAAGAATAGCAAATATTTATCATATTCTTAATGTGTGACAGTGGGCATGCTAAGATATTTTTATGCAATTATTCTCATATCTCCTAAAATCACTCTATGTAGTAGATATATTATCACTACCTTTTTTTTTTTTTTTTTGCTGAAAGGAAGATGAATGTAATGCTTATGTCCCTCTCAAATTTATATGTTAATACTTTTACCCCAAGTGTAATATTATTAGATGTGGAGCCTTTGGAAGGTTATTAGGTCATGAGGGAGAAGCCCTGTTAGCACTCTCACAGAAAAGATCCTAGAACATTCTCTTCCTGCTTTCACTATACAAGGACTCAGTGAGAAGATAGCAACCTACTACCGGGAAGCAGGTTCTTACCTGACATTGAATCTGTTAGCACCTCGATCCTCCACCTTCCAACCATCAGAGCTGTGAATGTTTGTTGTATGGGTCACTCAGTCTATCATGTTTTTGTCATAGCAGCCCAAACATGCTAAAGCAGGAGAATAAAACTTAAAAGTATTAGATAACTTGCCTGAAACCTCACTGTTAATGAGAGGCAAAACTCAAACTGAGGTCTTCCTAGCACTCAAAGGCTTACTCCTTAGAGGATATTTACTAATGACAGTTAACAAAAATTAATTAAGTTAGAC
Organism: Muntiacus reevesi; assembly: GCF_963930625.1. Lineage (NCBI taxonomy): Eukaryota > Metazoa > Chordata > Mammalia > Artiodactyla > Cervidae > Muntiacus > Muntiacus reevesi. The sequence continues at coordinate 44,471,466 of NC_089264.1, forward strand.
AAATCCATACAGAATTCACTACGTGACAGGTATTCTCCTAGCAAGGAGAATTTACCTATTATGTTTCCAAAAGCTAGTTATAACAGAGACAATTGTAATAGGAGAGTAATAAGTGCTATGTTAGAAATAACATAGAAGCATCTGTATCAGTCAGCGTTCAACTAGAGGTGTTAATTTTCATTAATTCACTGATTGTTGCATTCATTGGTACAGTCATTATTTCACTGGTGCATGTATGAATGTATGTATTGCAAGGAACAAACATACATGATTGTCAAGGCCAGTCTGAAATCTGCAGAGCTGGCCATCATAAGAGCTGATTGGACATTTCAGGCCAAGGCTGACACTGCTGTTCAAAAGTGGAACTTACTCTTTCACAGGAAAGCCCAGGCTCTGCTGTAAGTTCCTTTCAATTGATTGAAGCAGGCCCTCCCAGATTATTTCCAATAATCTTCCTTGTTTAGGGTCAATTGATTATGGACTTTAATCATCTAGCAACAAAATACCTTCACAGTAGCACCTAAAATACTGTTTGATCAAATGGCTGAGGACTGTAGCTGAACCAAATTAATCCATAAATCTGATCATCATAGCATCTAACTTGGAAAAGTTTAATGGAATAATTTGTTTCTAAAATGATTCATATATATGTGTGTATGTATTATATTTGACATTAACACATTGCTATATTTATTTATTTATTTTTATCCAGGCTGGGTCTTCATCGCTTCATGCAGGCTTCCTCTAGGTGCAGCGGGTGGGGGCTACTTTCTAGTTGAGGTGCACAGGCTTCTCATTGTGGTGGCTTCTCTTGTTACAGAGCATAGGCTCTAGGCACATGGGCTTCAATATCTGCAGCATGCAGCCTCGGTAGTTGTGACTGTTGGCTTTAGGGTCTGGGGGCTTCAGTAGCTGTGGCAGAGGGGCTCGTTAGTTGTGGCTGGCAGGCCTTAGAGCAAGTGGGCTTCAGTGCTGTGTGCATGAACTTATTTGCTCTGTGGCATGTGGAATCTTCCCAGACCAGGGATTCAACCCATGTCCCCTGCATTGACAGATCAATTCATATCCACTCTGTTACCAGGGAAGTTCTCCTAAAATGATTCTTAAAGGATAAGTAGAAATTAATCAGAATCGGAGTGGAGTAGACAGTTCCGGCTGGCAAAGGTGCATACCTGCTTTTGAGATTACTAGATTGTAAACTCCATGAAAGAAATGAGCACCTGTTGTTCTTTGCTTTACCTCTGCTTAACCACCTTCTTCCCTGATGGCTCAGATGGTGAAGCATCTGCCTGCAATGCGGGAGATCTGGGGTTTGATCCCTGGGTCAGGAAGGTCCCCTGGAGAAGGAAATGGCAACCCACTCCAGTACTCTTGCCTGGAAAATCCAATGGACAGAGGAGCCTGGTAGGTTATGGTCCATGAGGTCACAAAGAGTAGGACATGACTGAGTGACATCACTTTAACCACCGTCTGGTCGAGAGAATGAAACAAGACAGTAAGTTGACCCATGCACAGCAGGGTTGTTAGGGGTATCAATCACCTTGCAACGAAAGATCTATGTGTAGCATTTGACTCCCCCCAATTTAATTACTAACCCCACCACAGAGCTGCCAGAACTTACATAGGACTGGGGAAACAGACTCATAGAGAGCACAAACAAAATCTTATGCACACTGGGACCCAGGACAAAGGAGCAGTGGCCTCACAAGAGACTGACCCAGACTTGCCCGTGAGTGTCCAGGACTCTCTGGCGGAGGCGTGGGTCAGTGGTGGCCTGCTGCAGGGTCGGGGGCACTGAGTGTGGCAGTGCATGCACGAGACCTATTGAAGGAGGTCACCATGTTCTTCGTTATCTCCATCGTAGTTTGACCTCAGGTCAAGCAACAGGGAAGGAACACAGTCCCACCCATCAACAGAAAATTGGATTTAAGATTTACTGATCATGGCCCCCCGCATGTCAGAACAAGAACCAGTTTCCCCCTCAGTCAGTCTCTCCCATCAGGAAGCTTCCATAAGCCTCTTATCCATCAGAGGGCAGAGAGAATGAAAACCACAATCATAGAAAACTAATCAAACTGATCACATGGACCATAGCCTTGTCTAGCTCAATGAAACTATGAGCCATGCCATGAAGGGCCACCCAAGATGGATGGGTCATGGTGGAGAGTTCTGAAAAAAATGAGGTCCACTGGAGAAGGGAATGGCAAACCACTTCAGTATTCTTGCCTTGAGAACCCCATGGACAGTATGAAAAGGCAAAAAGATAAGACACTGAAAAATGAACTCCCAAGGTCAGCAGGTGCTCAACATGCTACTGGAGAAGAGTGGAGAAATAACTCCAGAGAGAATGAAGACACAGAGTCAAAGAAAAAACAATGCCCAGGTGTAGATGTGACTGGTGATGGAAGTAAAGTCTGATGATGTAAGAACAAAATTGCATAGGAACATGGAATGTTAGGTCCATGAATCAAGGTAAATTAGAAGTGGTTGAACAGGAGATGGCAAGAGTGAACATTGACATTTTAGGAATCAGTGAACTAAAATGGACTGGAATGGGTGAATTTCACTCAGATGACCATTGTATCTACTATTGTGGGCAAGCATCCCTTGGAAGAAATGGAGTAACCATCATAGTCAACAAAAGAGTCCAAAATGCAGTACCTGGTTGCAATCTCGAAAATGACAGAATGATCTCTGTTCGTTTCCAAGGCAAACCATTCAATATCACAGTAATCCGAGTCTATGCCCCAACCAGTAATGCTTAAGAAGCTGAAGTTGAACAGTTTTATGAAGACCTACAAGACCTTCTAGAACTAACACCCCCAAAGATGTCCTTTTCATTATAGGGAACTGGAATGCAGAAATAGGAAGTCAAGAGCTACCTGGAGCAACAGGCAAATTTGTCCTTGGAGTACAGAATGAGGCAGGTGAAAGGCTAACAGAGTTTTACCAAGAGAACGCACAGGTCATAGCAAACACCCTCTTCCAACAGCACAAGAGAAGACTCTACACATGGACATCACCAGACGGTCAATACCAAAATCATATTGACTATATTCTTTGCAGCCAAAGATGGAGAAGCTCTATACAGTCAGCGAAAACAAGACTGGGAGATGACTGTGACTCAGATCATGAACTCCTTATTGCCAAATTCAGACTTATATTGAAGAAAGTAGGGAAAACCACTAGACCATTCAGGTATGACCTAAATCAAAGCCCTTATGATTATACAGTGGAAGGTAGAAATAGATTCAAAGGATTAGATCTGATAGACAGAGTCTCTGAAGAACTATGCATGGAGGTTCATGACATTGTACAGGAGGAAATGATCAAGACAATCCCTAAGGAAAAGAAATGCAAAAAGGCAAAATGGTCATCTGAGGAGGCTTTACAAATAATTCAGAAAAGAAGAGAAGTGAAAGCCAAAGGATAAAAGGAAGGATATACCCGTTTGAATGCTGAGTTCCAAAGAATAGCAAGGAAAATAAGAAAGTCTTCCTCAGTGATCAATGCAAAAAATAGAGGAAAACAATAGAATGGGAAAGACTAGTGATCTCTTCAGGAAAATTAGAGATACCAAGGGAACATTTCATGTAAAGGGGCACAATAAAGGACAGAAATGGTATGGACCTAACAGAAGGAGAAGGTATTAAGAAGCGGTGACAAGAATACACAGAAAGAAGAACTATGCAAAAATGATCTTTATGTCCCAGATAACAATGATGGTGTGGTCATCACCTATAGCCAGACATCCTGGAATGCAAAATCAAGTGGGCCTTAGGAAGCATCACTGTGAACAAAGCTAGTGGATGTGATGGAATTCTGGCTAAGCTATTTCAAATCCTAAAATATGATGCTGTTAAAGTGGTGCACTCAATAAGCCAGCAAATTTGGAAGACTCAGCAGTGACTACAGGACTGGAAAAGTTCAGTTTCATTCCAATTCCTAAGAAAGGCAATGACAAAGAAAGGTCAAACTACTGCACAATTGCACTCATCTCACATGCTCAGAAAGTAATGCTCAAGAATCTTCAAGCCAGGCTTCAATAGTACATGAACCGTGAACTTCCAGATGTTCAAGCTGGATTTAGAAAAGGCAGAGGAACCAGAGATCAAATTGCCAACATTTGTTGGATCATTATAAAAGCAAGAGAGTTCCAGAAAAACACCTACTTCTGCTTTATTGATTATGTCAAAGTATTTGACTGTGTAGATGACAACAAACTGTGGAAATTCTACAAGAGATGGGAATACTGGGCAACTTGACCTGCCTCCTGAGAAGTTTGTATGCAGGTCAAGGATCGACAGTTAGAACTGGACATGGAACAACAGACTGGTTCCAAATAGGAAAAGGAGTACATCAAGGCTGTATATTGTCACTCTGTTTATTTAACTTACATGCAGAGTACATCATGTGAAATGCCAGGCTGGATGAAGCACAAGTTGGGATCAAGACTGCTGGGAGAAATATCAATAACCTCAGATATGCAGATGATACCACCTTTATGGCAGAAAGTGAAGAAGAACTAAAGAGCCTCTTGATGAAACTGAAAGAGGAGAGTGAAAAAGTTGACTTAAAACAGAACGCTCAGAAAACTAAGATCATGTCATCTGAGCCCGTCACTTCATGGCAAATAGATGAGGAAACAGTGGCAACAGTGAGAGACTTTATTTTTGGGGGGCCTCCAAAATCACTACAGATGGTGACTCTAGCCATGAAATTTAAAGACACTTATTCCTTGGAAGAAAAGCTATGACCAATTTAGACAGCATATTAAAAAGCAGAGACATTACTTTACCTACAAATGTCCGTTGAGACAAAACTGTTTTTTCCAGTATTTATGTATGGATGTGAGAGTTGGACTATAAAGAAAGTTGAGCACCGAGGAATTGATGCTTTTGAACTGTGGTTTTGGAGAATACTCTTGAGAGTCCCTTGGACTGCAAGGAGATCCAACCAGTTCATCCTAAAGGAGATCAGTCCTGGGTGTTCATTGGAAGGACTGATGTTGAAGCTGAAACTCCAATACTTTGCCCACCTGATGCGAAGAATTGACTCACTGGAAAAGACCTTGATGCTGGGCAAGATTGAAGGCAGGAGGAGAAGGGGGTGACTGAGGCTAAGATGGTGGAAGGCATTACTGAGTCAATGGACATGAGTTTAAGTGAGCTCTGGGCATTGGTGAAGGACAGTGAGGCTTGGTGTACTGTAGTCCATCGTGTTCCAAAGAGTCAGACATGACCGAGTGACTGAACTGAACTGAACTGAATTATCAATAGCCTACTGTTGAGAAGAAACTTAGCATAAAAATAGATTAACACACATTTTATATGCTATAGGTATTATAAGAGAGTAAGCTAGAGAGAAGGAAATGTTAAGAAAATCATAAGGAAAAGACATTTACAGAAAATATCTGTATTTATTTAAAAAATTTCAAGTGTAAGTAGACCTGTGTAGTTGAAACCCCATTTCACAGCGGATGAAACCAAAGCAGGGAGAAATTAATTAAATTGCTTAGGAGTCTTGAGAGTCCCCTGGACAGCAAGTAGACCAAACTAGTCAATCCTAAAGGCAATCAACCCTGAATATTCATTGGAGGGACTGATGCTGAACCTGAATCTCCAATACTTTAGCCACCTGATGCAAACAGCCGACTCATTGGGAAAGAACCTGATGCTGGCAAAGATTGAGGGCAAGAAGAGAAGGGGGCAGCAGAGGATGAGATGGTTGGATGGCATCACTGACTCAATGGATGTGAGTTTTAGCAAACTGGGCGATAGTGAAGGACAGGGAAGCCTGGCATGCTATATTCCATTGGGTCGCAAAGGGTCGGACATGACTGAGAGACGGACAGAAACAACAATGGGACATAACTTTCAAGTCCTTAGTCAGGATTCCAGTGCTCTCAGTAAAACATCTTGCCTCTTCTCCTCACCCCATGGAAACTTCCCCAGAAGATACATTTTTTTTTTTTTTCCTCTGAAGGTGAACAGCATGTCCTAATAAGGCAATGATATTTTCTCTACACCTTTGCATGCTATTTTTAAGAACAAAATTTCAGCTACATGCCCTCAGAAGAAAAACACAGTCATTTTGCACAGTTCATATGCCTGTATTTTAACCTTTGGCCTCAAGTCAGTAAAATGGCTGTTTGAATTTAGTGGCAACAACTTATCCTGGTGATTCAGAGGGAACATGGTAATATTTCTCAAGAAGATGAAAATTGGAACTTGCAAAATTTATTTGGGATATTCTTCAAAGACTAGAGGATCCTTTTTTTGTTATGTGTTTTTCACAGTAGCTGGCAAAACGTGTGTAGTTTCTCTCTAATACTCTCATTTCGGGTACACTCTGATTTGTGAGATAGAAGATACGACTTTTCAGTCTTTTCATCCAAGGATATTACACTGACAGCCATGAATGCCAAAGAACAGATGAAAAAAATACATATATATTAGAACAAAATCAAAGTTTTCTGAAAATGGAAATGGATCTATTTTAAGATTCTGTAGCAAAGATAGCCACCTTATCAAGATGCAGAGAAACGAATTTGAGTTGGAAAAGTAGAGGGTAAAACTTTTTAAAGATTTCACCAGGTTTGACTAAGGTTCTTATTCACCAATGATAGTCATTAACTCAAAATTTATTCAGTTCTAACTAGGCAGGGTTTTTTTGCCAATCAATTTCTGCAGTTTGAACTGTAGGAAGCATTGCTTGGTAAAATCTCTGTGTATATTAAGAATGTGCATATGCTTTGATCTATTTCTCTCTAGATTTTATCCTACTAGCATGCATGTATATGTGTTTGAAAATTTAGGTACAAGAATATTCAATGTAACATGATTTGTGATAGGAAAAGTTTAGAAACAGCCCAAATCTTTTACCAGTTAGGATTTTACAAGATGGCTTCAACATATGATAAACAAAAATCAAAAGAATTTCAATGATAAACTGACTAATGAACAAATACTTTAAAAAAATTTAACATACTGCCCTCAATAAAAATTGATTGAGCAGTCAAATCACTCAGGGTCTAGATGATCTGAATAACACAGTGAAAGTCTGCTCCAGTAAACATACATTGACCATCACAGTCAATGTTAGTAAACCCAGTCTTTTCAAGCATAGATAAGACCCTGTAAAAATTGATTGTGTACCCTTGCAAAAGACATAATTAAATAAAGATCAAAGAACCAGAATCAACCAAAGACTTCATCTAACTACACTGTAATAACATTAGAAATAAACAGAAACTTTGGAACTGAAAAATTAATATCTGGAATATGTAACTAATTTATACAAATAAGCAGCAACAAAAAAATAGCCTAATACATAAATGGACAAAGAATATAAACATAAAATTCTCAGAAATGGAACTGAAGATCTCAATAATTGGATGAAAGAAATGCTATTTATATATAAATAGTATATATTTATTTATTTATAGTATAAATGCCATACTATATTTGACCAGAAGTAAATTAACTTATCATTCTGGACCCTAATCTGTAAAATGAAGTAGTTATGCCCTTTCCAATGATATTTTATGACATGATAACATGGACGACTCAAGGAGACCCATCTCTGTCTGTAGCTTTCTCTCACTAATTCTGCTTCCTTTGTTCTCATGGGGTCTCCTCTTCAATACTCATCAACACAACTTCCTTATTTGTCCTTCGGCTAGAATCAGTTGACTTAAGAGTTAAAAAAAATTAAATCATTCATTTTTCTTAGTACAGATTGAATAACAGAATATTTTTTCTTAGTGATTGAATAGAAATGATTTAATTTGACTACTTGATTGTGTTTCTGCTGACTAGCATTTAAATTCTTTTCTCTCTCTTGGGATGGGGATAATTTAGTATTGTTATATGGTGCTCACATCATCTCACCCCTAATTGTTCCTGCAAAGGTACAGTAGAACTTGGGGTTCTGTGTTTATGTTATGAAATATTTTCACAGATTGAAGGAAAGTTATGATCAACCTACACAGCATATTAAAAAGCAGAGACATTACTTTGCCAACAAAGGTCCATCTAGTTAAAGCTATGATTTTTCCAGTAGTCATGTATGGATGTGAGAGTTGGACTATAAAGAAAGCTGAGCACTGAAGAATTGATGATTTTGAACTGTGGTGTTGGAGAAGACTCTTGAGAGTCCCTTGGACTGCAAGGAGAGTCAACCAGTCCATCCTAAAGGAAATCAGTCCTGGATGTTCATTGGGAGGACTGATGCTGAAGCTGAAACACTTTGGCCACCTCATGTGAAGAGTTGACTCATTGGAAAGGACCCTGATGCTGGGAGGGATTGGGGGTAGGAGGAGAAGGGGACAACAGAGGATGAGATGGCTGGATGGCATCACTGACACAATGGACATGAGTTTGAGTAAGCTCCAGGAGTTGGTGATGGACAGGGAAGCCTGGAGAGCTGCAGTCCATGGGGTCGCAACGAGTTGGATGTAAATGAGTGACTGAAGTGAACTGAACTGAACTAAAAATAGCTAAATAAAACAATGAATGTTTAAAGTCTATTTTAAACTTTGCTTTGTTTTTATGGGTCCAATTTTTCTTGTAAATTTCTTTCTCATTCTTTTAAATCCACAGTGCTTTTTCTGGAAGGCCACTGACTCCTAATGTCTTATAAAATATGTTTTCATTGGCTTTGAAGCATTTGTGTGACATTTGTCTTTGTAGAAGGAACATGGTTGGCTTTTACTTTTTATCTTCTGTCTTGTCTGGCCCTGAAGTAGGATTGGAGCTTGAGGGAGAGAAGAGTAAAATTGTCCCAGGGTTTCTGCTGACTCAGCACTCTGAGAAAATAGCTTTATGTATTTGGGGCCTGGCGGTGACCTTCTGGGGATGCTGTCACGAGGTGTTTAGAGGCTTCCCTCCTGGGCCTTTGAGTGTGGACAACATGTTTTCTTCTGGATCCTGACTGCTTTTGGAAGTCCAAGTCACACAGACCCCACTCTGTTGGAGTCCTCTTTCTCTGAAAGCTGTCCTCTTGAAAACAAGACAGCTAGCTGGACACTGGCTCTCTTTGTTGCATTTGGTCCATGGGAAAAGATCATGTATCATCTGCCTCAAACCTCAGGGAGTGTGTGACTATCCATCCAAGTTGCTTTTCCTTCACTAAGTAGACTACTTGACCATCTATTTCACCTTCTCAACTTCCCACAAGTGGATCAGATATGCATCTGCCCTGCTTTTCAGAGTGGCACACATTAAATTCTGTGAATGGTCCCACTGAAGCCCCTCAATTTTATGCTTGAGTGGAAGGAGGTTGATTCCCCCACCCTTCCCTCAGGTGCAGATATCTGTGGAAGAGGGAATGTGAAGGAGAGAGAAACAGACTCAGCCCTCCATTGGTTCTCTGCAAAAAACCCCTCCTCACAAATTCCTTCTGTGTCCTTTTCATATCCTCAGTATGAGATAATAGATGCAGGATACCTGTAACTAGTTCTCAAATAGTGGCTCTGAATAGTTTTGCAAGAAGAACTGACTTCACTAACTCTTAGAGATATCGAATATCTGCTATATTTTGGCCTCTCGACACAAACTTTGAATTTAATGTCAGTCTACTAATATGTCCACAAATTTGACAAGAAATCATATCTGAAAATACACATCTCTCTTTACAATCTTTTCAGAAGGTCGCTGCTGCTGCTGCTGCTAAGTCGCTTCAGTCGTGTCCGACTCTGTGCACCCCCACAGATGGCAGCCCACCAGGATCCTCCATCCCTGGGATTCTCCAGGCAAGAACACTGGAGTCGGTTGCCATTTCCTTCTCCAATGCATGAAAGTGAAAAGTAAAAGTGAAGTATCTCAGTCATGTCTGACTCCTAGCGAGCCCATGGACCGCAGCCCACCAGGCTCCTCCATCCATGGGATTTGCCAGGCAAGAGTACTGGAGTGGGCTGCCATTGCCTTCTCCTTTCAGAAGGTTACACATCCTCTAATTACTCTTTTCAAGAACTGTTTCTTAAATAATACCAGATCCCCATAAAACTAGAATTTTTTTCATTTATTAATATTTTCTTAAGACACACTAGAATTCATTCTAAAAATCTCTCTCTGAGCACCTACCCTATGGCTCTTTGCTATGCTCTTGTTCAAAATGAATAAGACTGACACTTTTTTTCTCAGAACATTTGTGAACTGCAGAGTATGAAGTGATATGTTAGCAAGTTATATAGAATATCACAAAGACACACAGGAGAAGCAGCAAATCCCATCTGTGGGATATCGTGAAAGGCATCCTTCAAAAAATGGTAGAAAGAATGAGCCAAATGTTGAGTAAGATATAACCAAGAGAATAGAATTATCGGCTGAGTAATATTCCATGGTGTATATGTACCACAGCTTCCTTATCCATTCATGTGCGGATGGGCATCTAGGCTGCTTCCATGTCCTGGCTATTATAAACAGTGCTGCGATGAACATTGGGGTGCACGTGTTACTCAGCCGTTAAAAAGAATTCATTTGAATCAGTTCTAATGAGATGGACGAAACTGGAGCCCATTATACAGAGTGAAGTAAGCCAGAAAGATAAAGAACATTACAGCATACTAACATATATATACGGAATTTAGAAAGATGGTAACGATAACCCTATATGCAAAACAGAAAAAGAAACACAGAAGTACAGAACAGACTTTTGAACTCCGTGGGAGAAGGTGAGGGTGGGATGTTTCAAAAGAACAGCATGTATATTATCTATGGTGAATCAGATCACTAGCCCAGGTGGGAGGCATGAGACGAGTGCTCGGGCCTGGTGCACTGGGAGGACCCAGAGGAGTCGGGTGGAGAGGGAGGTGGGAGGGGGGATCGGGATGGGGAATAAGTGTAACTCAATGGCTGATTCGTGTCAATGTATGACAAAACCCACTGAAATGTTGTGAAGTAATTGGCCTCCAACTAATAAAATAAAATTAAAAAAAAAAAAAAAGAGAGAATAGAATTAGGAGGGCCCCTGGCACAGGGAAGAACATATGCAAAGACCCCAGGTGTTAAAGGACCATTTCATGAACTCAGAATGGCAGAATCACTACAATTAGAGAATATGATTAAAAGAAGGTGGCATGAAATAATGCAAGACACATGATCAAGGGCTAGATTATGAAGGATGTTTTAAAAATAATAAGAAATTTGGATTTTACTTATTAGAAAGTTGGGAACATTATGTTAGATGCTGAGAGAACATAAAGATAAATAAAGCAGAGGTCCATAACTGTTAAAGACTCAGAGTGTAGTTATCTTGATTTGCATATGTGCTTCATAGTTTATAATATTTTTCTATATTTTATCACTTAGATATTATAATAATACTATAGTAAATTGTGTTCTTCTGTAATACAGGTGACTAAAATGTGCTTACTGGTGCCCAAATAACTATTGCCCAACAATAGCTGTGGTAGAGCTTGATTTTGAAACTCTACCCTTTAAACTCAATTCTCCATTAATTTCTTTGTATTATAGGTTTATGGATATTTGAAGTACTCTAGATAATATCATGTTTCAACCAATGACTTCTTATACATAAACACAAAATAGAAGTATAATTCTGAGATTTCAGAAAAAGTGAAATATCTGTTCTCAGCTAATGCATTCTATTCCCTTCCTTTCAAGGTACATGCAGATTTTTCAATGAATTTATCCTATAATTACACTAAAATATCTCCCTAAAAGGAAGTTCATGAAGTTACTCTTGTTCTATATTCAATACTTGGCACCTACCTTTTTCCATACCTACCCATTTAATCTGGGTAGCAATTAACCCCACTGAATAGTAGATAGATAGGTAGGTAGGTAGATAGATAAATAGACTTTAAGAGTATTTATTAAATTCTTACTTCAAGATCTTAAGCCCAGTTTCCCTTGACCTTTTAAACTTTAGGTAATTTTTTGTTACTGAAAATGAAAAAAAAAAAAATCAAAGGCTAATATCTGCTAAAATGGCATTTAAGACAGCGGTTGAGAGAGAATGGATTCTAGATAAAGATGTTACATTTCCTAGGTGAAGAGGAAAAGAACGACTTTGATTTTTACCTTGACAATGCAGTATCTTTCTATCATGTGTGAATATTTTTTAAGTTCTCATAACCTTATACATTTCTTTCTGGAAAGTAAGGACTGAATATTTTTTTCTGCTGCAGTGATTTACATGTCTATAGCTGGCTACCACACTATAAGCTCAGATAGAGTTATGGAAGGATAACAGAGAGCAAAGGCCTGGCCAAAGGGTCTTACAAATGGGTCAATCTGAGGTAGACAGAATCACTGCAGAGTAGAGTGGCAGAGTTGCTGACCACCTGGCACTGACCAAAAATTTTGTTTAATTTGGTTTCCTTTTATTTCTGCAAAAATAATATATTGGAAGATTAAAGACATTTTTGGCTTCATGGATATCTAGAAACATGCTTGAAAGCCCAGAGACTCTCCCTCTTTATCACCTAGCTCTGCTTCAACGAATGCATGGCCAATGAAGAGTTGATAGTAATCATGATGTTAATGCTTTCTAATTTTTTAAAAACATTTTTTAAAATTAGGGACTTTTGGGGGAGAACTTCACATTAAGTTCACAGCAAAATTAAGGGGAAGGTATGTGGATTTCCTACATACACCTCCTGGTCCCAAACATGCTTATTTTTCCCCATTATCAATATCCTCCATCAGAGTAGAACATTTATTACAGTTGATGAACCTACACTGACACATAGTTTTCATCCAAAACCCATAATTTACACTATGGTTCATTCTTGGTGTTATTCTATGGGTTTAGACAAATATGTAATGATATGTATCCATTGTTTTAGTATTGTATAGAGTATTTTCACTGCACTAAAAATCCTCTGTGCTATGTCTTTCAGATTATTTTCAGCTTCAGGTAGAGGGACTAATACGAACTTGAGGAGTCTGGCTCAACAGCTCAAAAATTTTAACTCAACGCCCTAGCATTTCGGTCAGACCCAGTATGGCATCAGGAAAATTACCTGATGGTCCCTTTTGATTTTTTTTTCTTCCTACTACTAAGCCAATAAATTGCATTCAGAGTCAAACAAAAACCTGAATGTTTCCATTGGAAGCCAGTGATGGGAATGTCAAAAAAAGCATCTTACAGTAGAACTGGGGAGGAATGCTGGGCAAACAGAACAGTGGAGGTCACTATGCTCCCTGTATCCTCATGGAATAGTTGTCTGACATCTGCTTAATTATGTTAATGATGGGAAACTCATTGCCTCCAGGTAAAAACATTCTGTGTATTAATTCTGAAAGTTTCCCTTTGTGCTTGATATCAGATAGATGATACTGTTTCATTAACTGAAACACATATCAAGGTTAGAATCCTTTACTTTCTTCAAATCTTTAAAATGCCAAGTCAAACTCTAAGAGCAGCAGGACTGAGGTATTTGGAGACCCCTTATGGTGCATCTATTGCCAGAGGGGCTGAAAATGAAAAGACCAACAGTGTAATATTTCCAAACACTTGAGCTCTAAAGAATTTTGTTTGTGAGAACTTTGCTTTATCATTTTTTTTTTTCCGAAATAAAACCTCAAGCCCAAGAAATTGAGCTACCTAGTTTTCAACAGAGAAAGAAAATAGAATTGATTTGATTTTCTTGAATTTAGGTGGCATATTATGAATGCAGCAAAGGCTACGAGCACTATTCCGTCCTGGAAATTGGCAATCTTTCCCACTCTGGGTGTGGGACAGAGGGCATGGGAAGAATGTGCATGGGTAAACAGTCACTGATGAGCGGTGAGGAGCGAAGTGTGTGGGACGCTGAGGCATCTTGGATTTGCCCTTTAAAACGTGTCTGTGGTATTAATACCCTGATATTTCATCAAAAGTAGGAGATTCCTCTGTGTTCCGACAGGGTCAGTAATAGGAAAAATGGGAAAGTGAGTTTTTTTTAGCTGTAGCCTTAAGAAAGCGCTGTTTGTGTGCGCTTAGTCGCTCAGTCATGTCTGATTCTTTGCAACCCCATGGAGCCTGTCAGGCTCCTCTGTCCATGGGATTCTCCAGGCAAGGATACTGGAGTGGGTTGCCATGTCCTCCTCCAGGAGATATTGTTTATTTTCCTTCTCTTGTGTAACTGCAAAAGTATTTTCCCTACTAGTAAAGCGACTCATCCACATATAATCTATATTTCATCTTCTCTCATCTACTCAAGGATTTGCTTACACAATTACTCCCCACTTCTCCTGTATTAACAATTTCTCCTATGTTGGATAACCACATTAAAACATAGTTGCACTCTAGGGCTTTTCACAGATTAAAAAAATAGTACTCCGTTGACCCCATGCATCTCTACCTCTGTGTATCTTCATGTCTATAATGATAGAAGTCTTAAAAAAGACTTGATAAAGACTGTTTATTCTCTCTTCATCTCACTCTAAACAAGCATTACTGAAACTGCTCTTAGTAAAATTGTCATGAACTGGGCATTTTTAAAGCAACCATCACTTTTGCATGCTGATTTTATTTGATATATCAATAAATCTCTAATGTAGCCTCTATTAAATACCAGGCTGCCATTTGTATATTGGTCCAATTTTACACTTGTTAATCTATTTTTATCCTGAATCAGTATTCTCTTTTAATTTTGATAACCTTGCAGAAATTCTGGAAAGCTGATGGAAAGAATATTTCTTTCTCTTAATCTGCTTTTTTCCCCTCTTTCTTTTGTGTTTCCTTTTTTCTTCTACTTCCTCCTCCTTTGTCCTGTTGAAATATCATTTTGTCACATTTTAATTCTGTTTCCAAAATAATTTTAGGATACATTTTTCAAGTTTGGTGAAAAATCCTTCTTAGAATTTTTGTTACAATTGCGTCTACTATAGAGATTATTATGGGAACCATTGCCATCTTTGTGACTATGCTGTCACAGAAAGAGATCTACTATATGAGTAATATTATAATATGCTGATAGCAAATCTCTGTCTTCTCTTTTGCTCTTGATCAATCATACTAAAAGGTTATATGTTTTATTACTTTATTCAAATAACAAATTATATTTATGGTGATTTTTCATTTCACTAATCCATCCTCTTTTCATTATATTCATTCTTTTGCCTACTTTCATTTTTTTACTATATTGTTCTTTATACCAGTTGAACGATAATCTCAATAATTTTCAGTTATTCTTCTTTCTAAAGTATATATTTAAGATTATACATTCCTGTCTTGATAATTTGTTATCTATATCCCACAAAACTTGGTATGTAATGTTTAATCTTTATTTCAGTTCTACATATTTTCGAGTATTCATCACAATAGTTGGTTAATAAATTACTTAAAAGAATGGAGGGAAGAACAAGATGGCAGAGGAGTAGGTGGACGTGGAGTACATCTCTCTCCATGGATACATCAGGAATAGACCTTCAGACACAGAAGTGCATGCATGCTCTCACCAGCTGAGGGCAAACAGGAGTACCTGACCAGTGGGAAAGAATACAGAACCATGGAAAACTCGGTGGGAGGAAGGAACTAGGAGTGTTCGTAGGAGTGTTAGTAGGACTGGACCTGCCCTTGGTGGATGGGGGAACTGAAGTAGAGGTCCGATCCTCACATTGGGGCAATTGTCTGAGTCAGAGGAGAACCATTTAAGGCTGAGAGTAAAACAGTTGATCCGTGGCAGCCTAAATGGAAAGAGAATCAGACAGTCCTTGCTGCAGCCATACATACCCCGCACAGGGACGAGGGCTCATGGAAGGTGCAGCGGCTGGGAGCTGGAGTTTGCAGAGTGTGGAGCGATCCAGGGTAAAGGATGTGGTTGACTGCAGAGAGAGAGATGGTGGGGAGGTGAGGGAGGAGATCGTGGTGCGAAATGCCGGTGGAGGAAAGCCCGGCAGCCATGGAAGCAAGGTGATCCTGCTAAGTCACATGCATGGGGGGGAGCCATCACCATAGACTTTCTCTCCCCACACGCCCGCGTCGGCACCTAAACAATAGAGAGCCTGGCCCATCAAACGCCTGAGGCACCGAACTACACAGCAGGGCCCCACCCAGGTGCCCCTTTAAGTGCCGGACACACCAGTCTATAGAGAAGGACCCCAGCCAGGGGAGGCCACTCTATGTGCCTGACGCGCCAAACAGCAGAGAAGGACCCCAGGCCAGGGAGCCGTCGAAGTGCCCGAACAGACGGAGCTATGGAGAAAGAGTGGCCAAAGAGGCCTTCTGACCGCCAACTACAAGAGACTCAAAAAAAGGCTCTGGCAGGGCCGTAACTCCTGCGGTGGAGGCAGTCCGTGTCCCTGCAGCGTTGGTGCCACCAGGGTCCCCGCAGGCCAAGCAGCTGAGCCACCTTCACGCTCAGCTCTCCCTGGGGCAGCGCTGCCACAGGCCAAAAAAGTCTTGCGTCCATGCACGAAGGGTCACTTCAGTTGTGTCAAACTCTTTAGGACCCTGTGGACTGTGGCCTGTCAGGCTTCTCTGTCAGGGAGGGGGATTCTCCAGGCAAGGATACTGGCGCGTATTGGCCAATACTGGTTGCCATACCCTCCTAGAGCACTATATCTCCTGTTGCCCTAACCGCCAACTCCCCCGAGTACCTGGTGCTGCCAGAGCCCCTGCGACCCAAGCAGCTGCACCACTTCCACACCTGGCCCTCACAGGGGCAAACCCCAGTCCTCCAGGGCAGCCTCAGGAGCAAACCCCAGTGGAAACACACATGCAGAGGTGGAAATAAAGCCACAATTGAAACCCAGGGGCAGTGTGACTAAGGAAGAAGACCCAAAACCTTCCCACCAGCTGTGCAAGCTGCAGATTAAATCCACACAATCATCTAGGCAGACTCTGAGTCTATGGAATATATAAAAGGTCATAGAGAGCTCCCACAAAAGAAAACCCACTAATTCTGATAGCTGTGGACACTGGAGGCAAGAACACACAGGAGGAGGACCAGATTAGAATCTGAGCTGCCTCTACAGCAGGTCCAGAGACCATCACAGTGTTGGAGGGCGTCCTAGGGAGGGGAACTGGACTGTGACTCCCAGCGAGGGAAGGGACTCTGACAGCAGTGACTTAAGAAAAACCGTTATTATTCTTATGTTTTGACTTGCTCTGTTGATTCTTTTGGATTTTTTTCTTTTTTCTTCCCCCCCCCCCCAAGTCCCCGTTGTAGTTGTCAATTTTATTGGTACTATGAAATGTAATTAGGCTTTTGAGCTTCTTTTTTCTTTCTTAGTCACATTTTTATTGCTATTATAAACCTCTGCCTCTACGTTGGGCTTTTGCAGTACTGTAGGGTTTTCCTTTTTTTTTTTTTGTCTTTTATTCTCTTTTTTAATTTTAATTTTTAATATTTTACATTATTATTTTTTCTATGTTTATTACTTTGCTTTTCCTACTGTTCTTTTCCTCTTGCAGTCAATCTTTAATGTATATAAATTTTCTTTATCTACCTTTATTTAACTTTGCATATCTATTCTTTCTTTCCTTTCCTCTCAACATATTTGTTAGTTTTATTTTCATTGCTTTGTTCTCCAGTTGGCACCTTGCTCTAGTTTTGCTTTACAGTTTGTGCTTTAGTTAGTTTTGTTCTGGTAGATACAATTTTGGGTTTCCTTTGTTAGCCAGGTCAATCTATTCTACTTTATTTTTGTTGCACTATTTTGATTTTGCTGATGGTGTATATGCTTATATGTATATTCAGTCACACTTTTTATTGTTGCTATAAACCTCTGCCTCTATATTGGGCTTTTGCAGTTCTGTGGAGTTTTCCTTTATTTTCCCTTTTTCTTTCTTCCATTTTCCTTTCTTTTCTCTTTTTTATAATGTTAATTTTTGAAAAAATCTATTACATTTTTCCTACATTTATTCCTTTGTTTTCCTTTCCTACTGTTCTTTCCCCTTAGTTAATCTTTAATATATATAAATCTTTTTCATCTACCTCTAGTTAACTTTGCATATCTATTCTTTCTTTCTTTACTCTCAACATATTCGTTAGTTTTGTTTTCATTGTTTTATTCTCCACTTGGCACCTTGCTTTAATTTTGTTTTCCAGTTTGTGCTTTAGTTACCTTTTCTTAATTAGTAAATATAATTCTTGATTCACTTTGTTTTCCAGGTAAATCCACTGTACTTTATTTTTGTTGGGCTGTTTTCACTTTGCTCATGGGTGTATATGCATATGTGTATATTCCATTATTTTAATTATTATTTGCCTGATTTTGTAACTGCCATTTGTCTGGGGCTCATCTTTGGTTTCCTGTTTTTCAATACTTGTTTTAATCTCACTTAATGCCATAATAAACCACTTGTGGAATCTTCATTCCTGACCAGAGATCAAGCCCTGAGCATTTGGAGTGGGAGCACTGACTCCAAGACCCAAGACTACCAGAGAACTAACCCTAGGGAGTATCAAATAGTGAGAACTCACACAATGGAAACCACTTGAACACAAGACCCTGCATCACCCAACCACCAGTAGCACTCTGTTCGGGACGCCTCATCTAAACAACAACAACAACAACAAAACCCAAAAATGCAAACCCAATCATCAGCAGAGAGGATTAGCACCTCACTCAGCCTTGCCCACCGGAGGAAAAACAAACAAACAAACAAACAAAAACTCAGCACAAATCTCACCCTATACAAAACTTACACAAATGACTGGACCAATGTTAGGAGGGCAGAAACCAAAAGGAAGAAAAGAATTCAACCTTGAAGCCTGGGAAAAGGAGACCTCAAACACAATAAGTTAAAAAAATCATGAAAAGACAGATAAATACTACACAAATGAAGGAACAAGCTAGAAACATAGAAGTCCAAATAAATGAAGAGGAAATAGGCAAACTACTTGAAAGAGAATTCAGAATAATGATAGTAAACATGATCAAAAACCTTGAAAACAAAACAGAGAAAATGCAAGAATCAATTAACAAAGACCTAGAAGAATTAAAGAATAACCATACAGAGACAAACAACACAATTACTGAAATTAAAAATACTCTAGATGGAATCAATAGTGAATATCTGAAGGAGAAGAACAATTCAGTGAACTGGAAGAGAAAATGGTGGAAATAACTTCTGAAGAGCAGAATAGAGTAAAAAGAATGAAAAGAACTGAGGAGAGTCTCAAAGACCTCTGGGACAATATCAAATGCACCAAAATTTGAATTATAGGGGTCCCAGAAGAAGAAGAGAAAAAGAAAGGGTATGAGAAAATTTTTGAAGAGATTATAGTTGAAAATTTTCCCAACATTGAAAAAAAGATAGTCAATCAAGTCCAAAAGTCCCATACAGGATAAACCCAAGGAGAAACATGCCAAGACACATACTAATCAAACTCATAAAGACTAAACACAAAGAAAGAATATTAAAAACAGCAGGGAGAAGCAACAAGTAACATACAAGGGAAACGCCATACACTTAACAGCTGATCTTTCAGCAGAAACTCTGCAGGACAGAAAGGAATGGCAGGATATATTTAAAGTATTGAAAGGGAAAAATCTACAACCAAGATTACTGGTTGTAATCTTAGATTTCATTTTAAATTGATGGAGAAATAAAAAGCTTTTCAGACAAGCAAAAGTTAAGAGAATTCAGTACCATCAAGCCAGGTTTACAACATATGTTAAAGGGACTTATATAGTCAAGAAAAACAAGAGAAGAAAAGAGGTCTACAAAACCAACCCCAAACAATTAAGAAAATAGCAATAGGAACATATATATCAATAATCACTTTAAGTGCAAATGAATTAATTTCTCCAACCAAAAGATACATACTGGCTGAATGGATAAAAAAATAAAAACCATATATATGCTGTCTACAAGAAACCCACTTGAGACACATATAGACTGAAAGTGAGAGGATGGAAAAATATATTCCATGCAAATGGGAAGCATAAGAAAGCTGGAGTAGCAATCCTCATATCAGACAAAATAGATACTACATAATGATCAAGGGATCAATCCAAGAGGAAGACATAACAATTGTAAATATCTATGTACCCAACATAGGAGCACCTCAATACATAAGACAAACACTAAAAGACATAAAAGGAGAAATTGACAGTAACACAATAATAGTAGTAGGCTTTAACATCCTACTCACACCAATGGACAGATCATCAAATCAGAAAATTAAAAAGGAAACAAGTCTTAAATGATACACTAGATGAGATGGACCTCACTGATATCTTCAGGACATTCCATCCAAATGCAGAAGAACACACCTTCTCAAGTGCACATGGAACATTCTCCAGGATAGACCACATCTTAGGTCACAAATCAAACCTCAGTATTTTTAAGAAAATTGAAATCGGATCAAGCATTTTCTCCAACCACAACACTATGAGACTAGATATCAATTACAAGAAAAAACTAAGAAACACAAACACATGGAGATTAAACAATATGCTTCTAAATAACCAACAGGTTACTGAAGAAATCAAAAGGGAAATAAAAAAATGTCTAGAAACAAATGACAATGAAAACACGACAACTCAAAACCTATGGGATGCTGCAAATGAAGTTCTAAGAGGGAAGCTTAGAGCATTACAGTCCTACCTCAAGAAACAAGAAAAACATCAAATAGACAACCTAACTTTACACCTAAAATAACTGGAAAAAGAAGAAGAAGAAGAAAAACAACAAAAACAACAAAAAGCCCAAATTAGTAGAAGGAAAGAAATCATAAAAATCTGAGCAGAAATAAATGAAAAAGAAATGAAGAAACAATAGTAAAAATTAATAAAACTAAAAGCTGCTTCTTTGAGATGATAAATAAAACTGACAAGCCTTTAGCCAGACTCATCAAGAAAAAAAAAAAAGAGAAGATTCAAACTAACAAAATTAGAGATAAAAAAGGAGAGGTTACAACAGACAATGCAGAAATACAAAGGATTATAAGAAACTATTATGAACAACTGTGTGGCAATAAAATGGATAACCTGGAAGAAATGGACAGATTCTTAGAAAAGTTCAATTTTCCAAGACTGAACCAGGAAAAAATAGAAATTATGAACAACCCAATTACAAGCACTGAAGTTGAAGCTGTGATCAAAAATCTCCTAAAAAACAAAAGCGCAGGACCAGATGGCTTCACAGGAGAATTCTATCAAAAATTTAGAGAAGAGCCAATGCCTAACCTTCTAAAACTTTCAAAAAAGTGCAGGGGAAGGAACACTTTCAAACTCATTCTATGAGGCCACCCTGATACCAAAAACAGACAGAGACAGCACAAAGAAAGAAAACTACAGGCCAATGTCATTGATGAACATAGATGCAAAAATTCGCAACAAAATTTTAGCAAACAGAATTTAGCAACACATCAAAAAGCTCATACATCATGATCAAGTCAGGTTTATTCCAGGAAGGCAAGGATTCTTCAATATATGCAAATTAATCAATGTGATACACCATATTAACAAATTGAAAGATAAAAACCATATGATAATCTCAATAGATGCAGAAAACACCTTTGACAAATTTCAGCACCCACTTGTGACTAAAACTCTTCAAAAAATGGGTATAGAAAGAACCTACCTCAACATAGGAAGGCCATATATGATAAGCCTACAGCAAACATTATTCTCAATGGTGAAAAACTAAAAGCATTTCCCCTAAGATCAGGAACAAGACAATGGTGTTCACTTTCATCACTATTATTCATCATAGTTCTGGAAGTCCTAGCTACAGCAATCAGAGAAGAAAAAGAAATAAAAGGAATCCAGATTAGAAAAGAAGATGTCACTGTTTGCAGATGCATGATACTGTACATAGAAAATGCTAAAGATAGTATCAGAAAATTACTAGAGCTAATCAGTGAATTTAGCAAAGTTGCAGCATACAAAATCAATACACAGAAATCACTTGCATTTCTATATACTAACAGTGAAAAATCAGAAAGAGAAATAAAGGAATCAATACCATTCATCATTGCAACAAAAAGAACTAAATAGGAATAAACTTACCTAAGGAGACAAAAGAACTGTACACAGAAAATTATAAGACACTATTGAAAGAAATCAAAGGTGACATAAACAGATGGAGAGATATTCCATGTTCCTGGGTAGGAAGAATCAATATTGTGAAAATGACTATACTAACAAATGCAATCTACAGGTTCAAAGTGATCCCTATCAAATTACCAATAACATTTTAAAAATTAATTAATTAATTTTAATTGGAGGCTAGTTACTTTACAATATTGTAGTGGTTTTTGCCATACATTTACGCGAATCAGCCATGGGTGTACATGTGTCCCCCATCCTAAACCCCCCTCCCATTGCCCTCCCCACCCCATCCCTCAGGGTTGTCCCAGTGCACCGGCCCTGCATTCCCTGTCTCAGCCATAGAACCTGGACTGGTGATCTGTTTCACATATGGTAGTATACAAGTTTCAGTGCTATTCTCTCAAATCATCCCACCCTCACCTTCTCCCACAGAGTCCAAAAATCTGTTCTTTACATCTGTGTCTCTTTCACTGTTTTACATATAGGGTCATTGTTAACCATCTTTGTAAATTCTCTATATATGCATTACTATACTGTATTGGTATTTTCTTTCTGACTTACTTCACTCTGTATAATAGGCTCCAGTTTCATCCACCTCATTAGAACTGATTAAAATGCTTTCATTTTAATAGCTGAGTAATATTCCATTGTGTATATGTACCAGAGCTTTTATCCATTCATCTGCTCATGGACATCCAGGTTACTTCCATGTCCTAGCTATTGTTAACAATGCTGCAATGAACATTGGGGTACACGTGCCTCTTTCAGTTCTGGTTTTCTCGGTGTGTATGCCCAGCAGTGGGATTGTTGGGTTGTATGACATTTTTCACAGAACTAGAACAAAAAATTTCACAATTCATATGGAAACGCAAAAGACCCTGAATAGCCAAAGCAGTCTTGAGAAACAAGAATGGAGCTGGAGGAATCAACCTTCCTGACTTCAGATTATACTACAAAGCTACAGTCATCAAGACAGCATGGTGCTGGCACAGAAACAGAAATATAGACCAATGGAACAAGATAGAAAGCCCATGCATCTATGGGTACCTTATTTTTGACAAAGGAGGCAAGAATATACAACGGGGCAAAGACAGCCTCTTCAATAAATGGTGCTGGGAAAACTGGACAGCTACATGTAAAAGAATGAAATTAGAACATTTCCTAATACCATACACAAAGATAAACTCAAAATGGATTAAAGACCTAAATGTAAGACCAGAAACTATAAAACTCTTATAGGAAAACATAGGCAGAACTCTCAATGACATAAATCAAAGCAAGATCCTCTATGACCCATCTCCTAGAGTAATTGAAATAAAAACAAAAGTAAACAAGTTGAACCTGATTAAACTTAAAAGCATTTGCACAGCAAAGGAAACTATAAATAAGCAAGGTGAAAAGACAACTCAGAATGGGAGAAAATAATAGCAAATGAAACAACTGACAAAGGATTAATTTCCAAAATATAGAAGCAGCATACATACAACTCAATGCCAGAAAAACAAACAATCCAATCAAAGAGTCGGAAAAAGACTTAAACAGACATTTATTCAAAGAAGACATACAGATGACTAACAAACACATGAAATGATGCTCAACATCAATCACTGTTAGAGAAATTCAAATCCAAACTACAATGAGATATCACCTCACACTAGTTAGAATGGCCATCATCAAAAAGTCTACAAACAATAAATGCTGGAAAGGGTGTGGAGAAAAGGGAACGCTCTTGCACTGTTGGTGGGAATGTAAATTGATACAGTCTGTATGAAAGACAGTATGGAGATTCCTTAAAAAACTAGGAATAAAACTACCATATGACTCAGGAATTCCACTCCTAGGCATATACTCTGAAGAAATCAAAATTGAAAAAAAAACACATGCATCCCATAATTCATTGCAGCACTATTTACAATAGCTAGAACATGGAAGCAACCTAGATGTCCATTGACAGATGAATGGATAAAGAAGTCGTGGTACATATACACAATGGAACATTACTCAGCCATAAAAAAATAATGCATTTGAGTCAGTTATGATGAGATGGATGAACCTAGAACCTATTATACAGGGTGAAGTGAGTCAGAAAGAGAAAGATAATATCATGTACTAACACACATATACGGAATCTAGAAAAATGGTACTGAAGAATTTATCTACAGGGAAGCAGTGGAGAAGCAGACATAGTGAATAGACTTATGGACGTGGGGAGAGGGGAGGAGAGGGTGAGATGTATGGAAAGAGTAACATGGAAGCTTATATTACCATATGTAAAATAGACAGCCAAGGGGAATTTGCTGTCTGGCTCAGGAAACTCAAAGAGGGGCTCTGTATCAATCTAGAGGGGTGGGATGGGGAGGGAGATGGGAGGGAGGTTCAAAAGGGAGGGGATATATGTATACCTATGACTGATTCATGCTGAGGTTTGACAGAAAACAATAAAGTTCTGTAAAGCAATTATCCTTCAATTAAAAAAAAAAAGGAATGAAGTTTATATATTTTTAAACACATGAGTTCCTAATTATTAATATTTTATCCTTATTTTCTAATTTTATCTCATTGTCAGAGAATATGATCCTGGGATACAATTTTTCACATGCAAATTCCCTTTCAGATAAGTCATTTTCCCCTGGGAAAGAAAAAGATGTAAAGAGATGCCATGAATATTATAATAACAGTATATCTGTGCATGGAAGGGATCATTTGAAATGGGGAAGAAGCATTCCCCAAGACTTAAGTCAGCTAGGCTATGTAAATGAACAGTCCTGCAACTGCATGCGAAATCTACAGTTTCACTGCCTTCTTTGGAGAGGGAAGGGTGAAGACAGAGATAAAGCAGGTGAAGTATCCCTGTTCAGACTTAAAATTCTCTGTGTGTGGATATGAAAGCATGTGTGAATGGAAATTTTTCTTAATGGGCATTTCTTTTTCTCTCTACTTTCTCTCTGCTAGAATTCAGCCCTGTGACCTGCAGGAAAACCTGAGCTGATAAAAAAATTGCGTTAACACCTGGAGGAAGCATAAGAATTTCCAGCCAGAAAAAAGAAAATAATTAAAGTGAAAAAAATTCTGAATTGTATGAAAAAAAAATAGCTTGTTCTTTATTGTTGTACATCAGCTTATAATTGGAATTTAACCAACCAGTCAGCCCCAAAATGTACTGTCTTTTCCTAATTCAACACTGTGATACAGAGGTGGGAGCAGAACTACCTCAGGGTCGACAGTGACTTCTATACATTTACCTAAGGCCAGGTGAACCCCATGCTTTCAGAGGCAACTTTGTACCCCTATCTTTCACTTCCCAAAACATAACTTAAGTGAGAAAAGAGTATGCAAGTAAGTAAGTACATTTAGGATTATTGAATATTAGAGCATCAATATACTACTGAAAAAACCATAGTAATATCTTTATTTATAATCTCATTGGTGTGAAGGACTCAGAATTCTGGACTCTTGTTTATTGATAAAAGGAACATATATTCTATGTGCAAGGGTAAAATATGACCACATGGTCAGGTAGCACATACAGAATGGCTGTTTTTTTGGTCAGATCCACTGTTCTGCCATTGCTCAGCCAAAGGAAGCCATGAGGAGATAAGTTCATATCTTTTTCCAGACAGTTCTCCTTAGACATTCTTTGACATTTCAGAAAATGAATTTTGTCACCCAAGCCAATGGTCTTTTGGAACCATCATTACTCAGATACATAGATTGCTAAACAAATCTGCCAAGAGTTTTTTAACTTATATCTCACAGAATTTGAAAGCTACAAGAGACCACATTACCTCTATTGCATATGAAGAAATTGATATGTAGTGGGTAATCTTTTGAAATTGTATATTTGATGTTCCCATCTTTCTAAATGAAATCACTCAGTACTGTAACTTAACATAAAACACTCTAACAAGAGTTACATGACTCTAGATGGTTTGGTTTGGGTTTATCTTACAGACTCATGTTTCCATGTTTCCTATCTTACTTTATTCAACTCATGTTGCCTCTGATCCTGTTAAAATCTGTTCTGTTGCTCAGAATTTATTACCTTCTTCCCTCAACTACTCCCCAATACCCCTTCATCTAACTAAATTCTACCCATTCTTAATATCTCAATTTAAGTATCACTTTGTCAGAGAAGGCTTCCTTGATATCATAGGCAAGATTGGGTTCCTGCTGATAGATGCTCCACTGGCTATTATAACGCTAACACTTTTCCTCAGCATTATTGCCTCTCTCACTACATATCCTGTGTAAGAAAAGAAATTGTGACAAATCTGTAACTGTGTCTTACTTGATTAACACTGTAGTGTCCATTGTTTAGCACAGTGCCCAGTGCATCTCAGACATTTAATAAACAATAGCTGAATGAACATGCAAATAATTCCACAATTATGGTTTTGCTAATGGGACAAATCACATTATTGATGCCAGTGAAGTAACACCAGTATTAGAGCTTATTTATAAATTACCACCAAAGAATCAGTTTATAGATTGTTGCTGTTGTCTAGTTGCTAAGTCACGTTTGACTCTTTTTGCAATCTCATGGACTATTAGCCCACCAGCCTCCTCTGCCCATGGGATTTCCCAGGCAAGAATACTGACTGGGTACATTGACATTTCTTTCTTCAAGGGATCTTCAGGATCTAGGGATCAAATACGTGTCTCCTGCTTGACAGGAGGATTCTTTACCAGTGATCTACCTGGGAAGTCCATAGAAACAAAATATATATCATAAATGGAATATCTCTGAGAAAATATGTTTCAGGAAGATCCTTGAAAATATAATTACAACTTCTTATTTTGATTCCACAAGTCACAGTAATTTATGGGGGTTTTAACTTTGATTTTAGTCCCTACTGATAGCAAATGGGGATTTTAATTTTGCTTTTTGTCCCTACTGATAGCAGCAAATATAAGAGCACACAGGAAGTCTTGACAAAGATAATCTGAAGGTGCTGCATGGGGGAAATAGCCAGCAGTGAAAGTTCACTAGACTATTTCTTTGCATTTTTAATAGTATACATTTTCCTTATGATTAATATCCAGGCATTATAAAGCAACTTATTAATCACTCTTCCTTATAATATTCTTACTTATACTAATATATGGGCTGAAAAATTAGGTATTGAAATGAATTAAAGCAGAGTTTGATGACTAGCCCAAGAATGATGGTGTATAACAATGTTTATATATCTTTAACCTATTTTTCTTAAAAGTTTATTATTTTCTGTTCTTCAATTAACCTAAACTTTGCTCTCACTTTACATACACAAGTTTTAGCATCCTAGGTGTTGTAGTCGGTTATTCAATATCAACTTTATGGTTCTATTTTTTATTAAGATATCACATGTTTAAAGACTTCAAAGTTATAATGATAATAAAAAGGAATGACAAAGACAGTAGCTAGAGAATTGATAATTGGCATAACTATAAAACATGGTTTTGCTCAGTTTTGACATATTTTATCTCTGTATCTTTTACATATCTCATTAGAATTATCTTAGAATACAAAGAAAAAAGAAAACAAGCTTAGGAAGTTGATTTTATTATTAAACTGTCAAACATAATAAGATTTCTAGAAGGATGGGGCATTAATATATAAAAAGCCATTATACAGTCTAAAAGTTTTAATTGCTTTACTTTTTTCGAAAGTTATGTTTTTTCCCACCAAGATTTGTTTTATGTGAGTAATTTAGAAGCTTCTGGTCTTGAAGTACCAATATTAGAGTAAAATATCTCAAGCTGATTAATGTTTAACCAAAAATACAATATAAAAGAGCTTTTTCTTTCCTCAAAAAAAAAAAAAAAAACTTTTTTCACCTCCTTTGACTCTTCCCTGGAAATATGTATTTTTATTTTCTGACTTTAGTCAGGGTAAAAAAAGGCATGTCTGTAAGTTTATCTATTTTTACAGTCTGTCCTTCATAAGATGGTATATATTTGTTCCACTATCTGCATTCAATAGCCAGATAAAAAATTCAGTCTTCCTTTTTTGGGGGCTCTGCTACCATTTTTCTCCAGTGTTAGATAATAAAATATATCAACCTGGCCCTAAAATTGTCTCTTTATTCTTTGTCTCTGGTTTTCAGTCTTTTAACCATCTGTCTTAGTTATGCTGCCTGAGATTCAGGAATTGAGTACTCTTCATGTGCCTGTATTGGGTGGAGTCAATTGGACTCCCTCCAGCAATAAATAGATAAAAATTCAACCATCAATCAAGTCTCTTGGCTACAAGGGCAGGCCTTGTTAACAGCTTACTTTCTTCTTTACAACCATGATATTTTCCTTGTGGCATGAGCTGCCATTATGAATGGAGTTAAAAGAAGCAAATCACAGGATTTTCTATTTGAAAGAGAGTATATAGAATTTATCTTTTTCCATCTGACTTATTTCACTAAGTATTATATTCTCCAGGTCCATCCACATTGGTGAAAGTGGCAGAATTTCATTCTTCTTCATGGTTGAGTAATATTCCGTCAAAAAATGTGTGCGTGTATGTGTATATATATATAATCTCTTTATTCATTCACGCTGATTTACACTTAGGTTTGCTTCCATATCTCGGCAACTGTACATAGTACATAGTGTTGCTATAAACACTGAGGTTCATGTATCTTATTGAACTAACATTTTCATTTTTTCATTTTAGTTATATGTCTGGGAATAGATTGCTGGATCCTATGGTAATTCTATTTTCAGCTTTTAGAAGAACCTTATACTGTTTTCCGTGGTTGCACTAATTTATATTTCAACTAACATTGTGCAAGTGTTCCTTTTTCTCCATATTCTCTCCAACATTTGTTATTTAGAGACTTTGATCATAACCATTCTGACAGGTGTGAGGTGATATCTCATTTCTGTTTTGACTTGTATTTCTGTAATACAAACTACTATGTATTAAATATATAAGCAACAAAGATATATAGCTCAGGGATTTATAGCCATTATCTTATAATAACTTTTAATGGAGCATAATCTGTAAAAACACTGAACCACTATGCTGTATACGTGAAACTAGTATGATATTATAAATAAAATCTTCCTCAATAAAAAATATATAATTAAAGGAACATGTGCAGCTCATCCAATGTTCACACACCTGCCCACTTAAAATGCAAGAATATCTGTAATAGTCCTTGGCATCTTGTTTTGTTTTGTTGATTTTCCACAGGACTTAAAATGAAACAAAGATGATTGACAACATTAACAAAAATGTTTTTTTGTTGAGAAGCAAGATATAGTTAATGTCAGAAATATGATAAGTTGGACTTTCATTTAGAGTGGACATGAATAGCCCAGTGATAGATGAAACCATATTATGGTAGCAGCTCTACTGATGGTTAGAAGTCAGTACCAGGAATAGCAAAGGACTGGAACAACAGAGAAAGTGAAGAAAAGCCCATCATCTACCACCAAGGTTTTCATCTATAAATAATACTTGGCTTAACACATGCCATGGGCTGAGAATTCTGCTAGCTTTAAGGTTTATAGGGCTAAGCAAACTTATATCAAGAAATTTAAAATGGGTATTTTCTCCATTTTTGAAAGATATTTTCACTATTTTTGATGGGACCTGGAAGAGGAGGAGACTCTGGATCAAGTCCAGGCTGCTTGGGTCATAGGACATTGCTGTCTGGGTCACAGGAGCAAGCAGATTCAATGGTGACTGAAGTAGCAGCAGCAGGTGGATCACTGTTTGGCACCTTTGGCAGGTTCCTATTGGTGAACTGCTGTGTACTCTCTTAGGATTTTGGACCACAATTCTACCATCCTCTACAAATAACTACTTCCCCTTTGAGAAACAGCTCTTAGCCTGCTACTGGGCCTTAGTAGAAATTGAACTCTTAACTCATCAAGTTACCACTTGACCTGAGTTTCTCATCATTAACCAGGTATTATCTGAACCACCAAGCTATAAAATTACTTGTGCAAAGCAACACTTCGTCAATCAATTGGAAGTGGTATATATCTAAGGAAAGCCTGGTGTGCTGCAGTCCGTGGGGTTGCAAAGAGTTGGACACGGTTTAGCGACTGAACCACAACAACAATATGTGTTATTGGGTCCAAAGTGGCCCGAAGGCACAGTAAGTTAAGTGAAGAAGTGGGCCAAGTCGCTGTGATTCCACTCCTGTTACACTCTTCTCTCTCTCAGCTCACACCGTGGTTTCCTAAGGAGTTTCCTACAATCAGTTGACAGAGGAAGAGAACACAGGTCTGGCTTGCAGATGATTCTCCATGGCAAGCAGGCACCACCTGAAAGTGGATAGCTGTAACACTATAGCCCCTTTCTGGGACATCCCTGAAAGGCAACTGTCAAGGGAAATCCTCCCAGTGAGAAGAACTCCAATCAGTGCCCCTGGTTATTCATTTTGCTTGGAAGAGAAAAAAGTCAGAAGTGTAGTTATATACTATTTCAAGGGCTGTGATTAACTATCTGGCTGGATGGGCAGGGATTTAGAAGAAAAATGATTGGAAAATTGGTTTCAAGGAAATTTGTGAAAGAACTTTTCTGCATAGACCTCTATGAATGGAAAAAAATTTGAATATATTTTTGTTTCATGTGAATGGTCACCACAGGGCGATCTCAGCAGAGGAAGATTTTGACAATCAAATGGATATGATGACCTGTCTTATGGATACCAATAAGCCTGTCTCTAGCCTTTTCCATCATCACCCAATGGGCTCACAATCAAAGTATCCACAGTTACAAGAATGGAATTTTTGTACAGGCTGAGCAATGTGGACTTCCACCCACTAAGGCCAATCTGGCTACTGACATTGCTGAGTGCCCAGTCTGCCAGCCGTGGAAACCAACACTGAGTCCTTGATATGGCTCCTTTGCCCAGGTCATCAGCCAGCAGCTATCTGGGGGCAGGTTGATCACAATGGTCTGTTTCCATCATTTCCATCATGGAAGGGGCAACATTTTGCTCTCACTGGATCAGACACTTATTCTGGATACAGATTTGCCATTTTCTGTAAGCAATGCTTCTGCTAAAACATTCTAGACTTACAGGATGCATTATCCTGCATCATAGTATGTCAAGGAACTCTGATCAAAGAAATCACTTCACAGTCAATGAAGTGCAGCAATGGGCCCATGGTCATGAAATTCACTAGTCTTACTAAATTCCCCATTTTCCTGAAATAAACTGGTTTGTAAAATGGTAGAATAGCCTTTTGAAAACTCAGATATAATTCCAATTAAGTGATAATATTTCCCAGGGCTAGGCAAGTTTCAGAAGGAACCTGAATCATTGACCAACACAAGGTTCTGTTTCTTTCATAGCTATGATTCATGAGTCCAGGACTCAAGTGGTGGAAATAACAGTGGCACCACTCACCTCTAGCTACCCATTAGCAAAGTTTTTGCTTCCAATTCCCACAATCTCATGTTCTGCCTCATGTTCTGGCCTAGAAGCCTCAGTTCCAAAGGAAAGAATGCTCCCACCAGGAGACACGATCTATTGAAATAAAAGATGAGACTGTTACCAGTCAATTTAGAATCTTCATACTTCTGAATTAACAGCCAAAGAAGGGAGATACATTGCTACCTGGGGTGAATAATTCTGACTCCCAAGGAGAAACTGGACCTCTCCTCTACAGTGGAGGTAAGGAAGGGTATTTCTGGAAAGAAGGAGATCCCTTAGGGTTTCTTTGAATACTACTATTCTCTATGGTTAAAGTCAATGCCAAAGCTACAACTCAATCCAAATATGCCTCATGATGCCCAAACCATGCAGAAATGAGATTTTGTGACATTCAACCAAGTAAAGAACCTTGACAAGCTGAGATGCCTGCTGAAGACAAAGGGAATATAGAATAGTTTAAAAAAGAAAGTAGTTATGAATACTATCTATAAGCACATGACCAGTTCTAGAACCAAGCACTCTAATTGTCATGAGTATTTCCTTAGTAATGAATGTTTGTGGACATGTGTATCTATATATACATCTATTAAGCAAACACCTTTGTTTTTTTCCTTCTCTTACTTGCTTATCATGTAACATAAGATATACTAACTTTGCAGCATCATTCTTCAGTTACAAGAAATAAAAAATAAAGTTAAATATCCTTCTAAAGGCTAAAGAGGGACTTTAGCTCCTCTTCTGGGGAGATAATAAACTTTTCAGACTTCCCTGGTTACACAGAAAATTCTCCTGCAATGCAGGAGACCCGAGTTCGATCCCTGGGTTGGGAAGATCCCCTGAAGGAAGGCATGGTGACCCACTCCAGTATTCTTGCCTGGAGAATCCCCATGGACAGAGGAGCCTGGTGGGCTACAGTCCATGGTATTGCAAAGAGTTGGATGCAACTGAGCAACTAATCACAGCATACAGCCTTGGTTATTCACAGGATAGTCATATCATATTAGGCAGAATCATGACCTTGTTATTGCCTTTATTTGGGGATTCAGTATGATTGAAGAAGTCTATGGGAACCAAGTTGACAAGAGGTGGACTTGTGAAAGCTAACTTTTATGTGTTAACTTGGGTAGTCCACAGGGTGCTCAGGTATTTAGTCAAACATCCTGAACATTTCTGTGAGGTTAATTTTTGATGAGATTAATATTTAAATCAGTAGACTGAGCAATACACTTTTCCCTCCCTAGCATGGGAGGACCTCTTCCTCAGTTGAAATCTCATTTAGAAAAAAATGCTGACCCTCTCATGAGTAAGAGATAATTCCTCTAGCCTAACTGCCTTTAAACTGGGACATTGGACTTTTCCTGCCTTCAAACTTGAACTGAAATATCAGTTCTTCCTGGGTCAGAGGCTGCTTGTCTTTGGACATTTCCTCTCCTGGATCTCCAGCTTGCAGTCACCTGCAGGTATTAGTATTTTTTATCCTCCATAATTGCAAGACTTAATTCCTTATAAAAAAACTCTCTCTCTCTCTCTCTCTCTCTATATATATATATATATATATATATATATATTATGCCTTGAAATGAGCATGCTTTTTCTTCTTCTAAGCCTTTAGTTGTGGGAGTCACCTCAGAAGTTAATCAGGGCTTGAGCTGTTTAGTTGATCAGCATTTGGGTTGTTTAGTCGATCAGCATATGGGTTATTTTGTTGTTATGGTTTCCCTCAGTGCATTACAGTCATCAGATTCCCTTATTTTCCGAGTGGTGGCTGGATTTCCAGAGGATTTTCCAAGTCTCCCCTTATTGCTGCACCTTTTCTTATGTTCTTGTTACACTCCCAGTGGGATTCCTCTGCTGTTTGATACTCAATGCTTATTAGCCTCTTTTTGAGGCCTGTGGGACTTTATTGCCTGCTCTAAGGAAGCCCCCGTCTTGGGCAGGCACTGTATCCCTGGATCTTGGGGACGTGATCAGATCAGTGCTCCTGGGCCTTCCCTGGTTATAGTTCTGAGTTATTTGTCCCTCTCCTCGGCATTGCAGTTTTTTTTTTTTTCTTGTTCTTTTCCCTATTGACATGGGTCTTCTACATTTTGTTAAAATTCAGCTTGTAGATTAGAACAGTTCCATTTTTGTTCATTTCTCTCTCCTTATCACATGTAGCTAAGAGTGACTGATAACACTTTTAACCACCTGCTTGGTAATATTCTCAGCCAAATCTGTAACTTCTTTAGGTACATATTCTTTCTTCCAGGTTACTACTGGTGACAGTTTGACAATTGTTTGTCTACCCCATAAAAGAGATCATTTTTTTTCTAACCTGTTACAAAAATTTTTTAAACCATTTTTAATCTTTTTAATAACTCTGTTAAAAGTGTCCTTGTTGCTTTTTCAGCCTTCACCTACCTACTGGTTCTAAACCCAGTGCCACCTGTATTAGAGCTTAGTTAGAGCAGCATCCTACTTCTAGGTACAAATTGCTGTATCAGTTAACTTTTACTACCTAATAAATAACCACAAAACTTGGCAGCTTGAAACAATAGCTATTTGCTCACAAATCCATGGATCAGCAGCTTGGCCTAGGCTCCACTGGGATAGCTCATGTCTGCTCCACATTATGTACCTTGGCCCACTCGTAGGTCTGGGACCTCAGCGGGGATGGCTGTGATGTCTGTAATGTCAGAAATTACTGGGCTTCCCTAACTAGAGCCTGGATTGGGCTTTCTCTCATGTTGGAAGCATTCTATTAGTCAAAGCAATTTGTAAGCACATCCAGATTCAAGGGGTGGAGGGACAGACTCCATCTACAGGTAGGAGGAATGTCAAGTTTTCATCCCAAAGTAGTGTGCAAATGTGAACAGAGAAATTTTGTAGACAATTCCATAATTTATCAGACATCTATAACTGGTAGAGGGAGGAATTATAAGGGGGAGGCTTTTTTCAGGTTTTTCCAGTAGTTGTGTACAGATATGAGAGTTGGACCAGGAAGAAGGCTGAGCATGGAAGAATTGATGCTTTTGAACTGTGGTGTTGGAGAAGATTCTTGAGAGTCCCTTGGATAGCAAGGAGACCCAACCAGTCAATCCTAAAGGAGATCAACTCTGAATATTCATCAGAGCGACTGATGGTTTTGTTTTTGTTTTTATTTTAAGGAGGAACTTTTTTCTTTTTTAAATAATGGAAGAAATGTGAGTATTCTTAAAGATCCAAGGACTCATCAGGGTTACAAGGTTTCGGTAATAGTGTATGTAACTATTAGAACAAGTTTCCGGAGGTGACTGTGGAAAATGTAATCTAAAACACAGAAATGATGATCCTCTTTGGACAAAGGGAAGAGACTACTTATATGAGTCAGAAGGGAAGGAACAATGATATATGTGCACACAACTACACTTGGATGCAAAATTGATAGCTAAATTATTTCTCCCCTGAGTGGGATTGACTTTCCTGATGGGGTAAATGGCAATATAATTTGCTGATAGTTATGGAAGCAGTGACTTGAAGATGTTAAACAGACTAAACTTTGAGGGCATGGCAACCCACTCCAGTATTCTTGCCTGGACATATCATGGACAGAGGAGCCTGGTAGACTACAGTCCATGGGACCACAAAGAGTCAGACAGGACTGAGCATGAGCACATTCAGATGATCTGGCAAGCATACTTTTGATTATATTTTCAACTGATTAAATACATTTATTTAAAAAACTATTTTCCATTTTCATGGATCTCCTTGATGCAAGGTAACATGTTGAGTGAGCCTCACTTCTGAAGGACAGGAATTCTGAACTTCCCTTGAATGATTTTAGCACTTGGATGTGTATTTGTTCATTCTCTACCTCAGTTTTATCATATGAAATGGAAGAATGAGCCAAAGGCCATCATAACTTGAAAGACCTTCATTAAGATAACAGTGCAATAACACAAAATGCTTATACAATCATTCAAAAGGCTTGCTAACTCAGGTGGAGCCAAAGGATTTGTCCTCAAGATGGGAATTCAGAACCACAGCTGAGATTTGGCAAATAAAAGTGCATGTTATAAAAGTCAGGAGGGAGACTTTTCTCATAAATATTTACATAGAGATCTCAGGTGGCTGCAAATCTCTAAATGTCAAATACTAATGACTGTGTGGGCTTTATTTCTTACCCTCAAATAATCAACTTTCCACACTAATATCATTTCAAATGGAATTTTGAAAATGAATAAAGTAGCAAATTCAACATTAGGAACTAGGGTAGCTGTTTAATGTTCTGATATTTATGAAAGGAATTGCTCTGTTTACTTAGCTTGTAAAGCTTATGTTTCTAGTAGTTCTCAATTTTGGTCTTGTTTTGTTTCCAAAAAAGAGCTTTTTATTTTTTTCCCAAAGAAAGAAAGTTTTAATAAAGATTATTTTGTGCCTCAAAAACATGTTGATGCAAATGGGTTGCCAACTTTGAGCCTAAAGACTACCTTTGAGGGTAAAACTCACCACATAATTTTTTTCCTCATTCATCTTGAGACCCAGTGCCCCAATTTTAACATTGAGAAAAGCATCTTTTTACTTTTAATAATGAACAGAATAATAACAAAAGTCTCTGTTTTATGAATAGTTGAAGGATCAGTTGAAATTAAAGTGTAGAGATATTAGAAAGATATTTATTTTCTTAGTGTTAACTGTCATACTTTTATTCAACTATCATTTTTGAATTTTTATACTCTAGGGATGGGCAGATGAAAAGGATATAGCTGCTGTGTTCTAGGAGCATTCTGTTGGGGGCAAAACCATTGATTATTTTCCCACATTGCATAACCGATAGTTAAAATTTCATATGCACAGAATCTTTGCCATGTATTCTTTTAACATGAACAAACATTAAATTACTCAATGATTCATCACCAGAGTTCTCTGCATTGCCTTCAAAGAAGTTCCTATCATCACTCAATTCAAAGCATGCTCATCTCCCTTAGAAAAATAGCAAAGTTTTAAAATAGACCAATCGTTGTTGTTTAGTTGCTCAGTCGTGTCCAACTCTTCTGCTCTCCCACTGGACTGTAGCCTACCAGGTTCCTCTGTTCATGGGATTTCTCAGGCAAGAAATACCGGAGTGGGTTGCCATGCCTTCCTCTGGGGGATCGTCCTGACCCAGGGATTGAACCCACATCTGCTAGGCAGGCAGGTTCTTTACCACTGAGCCAGCTGGGAAGCAAAGTAGACCAATAGGAGTGACCTTTCTCACCCTTTCTTCTCTGACCTCATCTTCTACCACTCTCCTCCTGGCTCCTTCTACTGCAGCCACACTCGCCTGGTTACCGACCCTAGAACACAGCGGTTAGTCTTTGTTTTATTTCTCTTCATTGACATTCGTTCATGAAAATCTGTTTTCTTGGATATGTGCATGGCTGGCTCCCTGGTGAGGCTGATCCTGACTCCACTAAACACCCTCTGCTCTCACCTTCTGTTGCTTCCAAGGGTTTCTCTGACTTATTTTACTTCTTTGTGTGTGATGCACAAAACTCACATTTTGGCCAAATGTCCTTACGTGTAAGGCGCTGATTGGCTAAAGCTGAGTTCCGCTACTACAGAAAATTAACTCTGAATTCTATGTAGATATTATTTACTGCTCGACATTTTATTAATAAAAATATGGATACCAACTTTATAAATCTCAACCTTACCAAATTTAAACACCTTTTCAGCCTTACCAGGTACTAGATTGTTTAGGAGATACCATGTTGCCTCTTTGTGATGCTTAATAGATGCTCACCTTCAAAGACTAATTTTTTTTTTTCCTAGCTAGGATCACATAAGGTGATTGTGCTGGTGATATTTCAAGTAAGTTTTTCATTCTTCAACATGAGAAAATAGGTAACAACATTTTATTTTTAGCTCCTCGATCAGAATAATTTGTCTATGTTGATGAAACAATCCCCAAAATTAAACCTTTTATCCTGCTAGATAAAAGATGCTTACTGAATACTTTCAGAAACAAATTTGTGGTTGCTGTCTCACTTACCATATTTTATTTCTGATATTGTTCTTCTACTTAATACCTTAAGCAAACTGCTATTTTGCTTACACATCACAAGAAAACATGGATCTGGAAATACAGAAATGGAGCGAAAACATGGTTTAAAGATAACTAAATTCTCTCTCAGTTTCTATTGGTTCTCAGCTTTCATTACAAGGACACTAAAATTTTAGTACCTGCTCTGGTGTAGAGTGCTGTAGAAATTATTAGGTGAGAAATACATACACTATCAAGGTTTATCAATTTTATTCATATTTTCCAGCAAATAACTGTTTTCTCTGAAAACAGAAGTCCATCCACTTCGGTATTATATATGAAGTACAACATAAGATATTCTTTTGCTCCAGGATCTGTTTTTAAGCATAAATTGCTTCTATTCTGCTCTATTAGAACTTACTATGTAAGTGCCTATCAAGACACTGACAAAGTCTGTTGTGTGTTAGGACTTTTGTCTTTGGCTGAAAAGGACTGTGGTAAACTGTCTCTCTGATATTACACAGGGATAGATATCACTTTGCGACAAAGGTCCATAGAGTCAAAGTTATGATTTTTCCAGTAGTTGTGTACAAATGTGAGAGTCGGGCAGTAAAGAAGGCTGAGTGCTGAAGAATTGACTCTTCCAAACTGTGGTGCTGGAGAAGGCTCTTGAGGGTCCCTTGGACAGTATGGTGATCAAACCAGTCAATCCTAAAGGAAATCAGCCCTGGATAATCATTGGAAGGACTGATGCTAAAGCTGAAGCTCCAAAACTTTGGCTACCTGATGCAAAGAGCTGACTCATTGGAAAAGACCCTGATGCTGGGAAAGATTGAGAGCAAGAGGAGAGAGGGGTGACAGAGAATGAGATGGTTGGATGGCATCACTGACTCAAAGGACATGAGTCTGAGCATACTCCAGGAGATGGTGAAGGACAGGGAAGCCTGGTGTGCTGCAGTTCATGGGGTTGCAAAGAGTTAGGCATGGATTTTTAATGAACAAGAATCACTTAATGAACAACAAGAATTACTTAATGAACACTCAACTGAAGGTTTTCTTCTATCAAAATCAGGATGTTGCTATCTGTATGGAACTCAGATATCTCTTGGCCAGCCGACAAAATAAAATGCATTGTTGAATTCATCATGAATCCATATGCTGTCAGACACTTTCTGAAAAATCATCTGTTGTTTCTGCATCTCCAGACACCTGATTGACCAGACTGAAAGAAATGCCTTTAATATTTCCACAGACTTTTGTGTGTATACAAAAGCAAAATGAAGAAAGAGAGAAAAAATGATGTTGATAACTTGTTCTCCAAAAGGAATTTTGAACCTAAGATTAATGTTTTGTGAAATCTCCAAAACTCTTTTCCAAGGACTAAAAACTTTGCAGTTTGTGCTAATCAAACACATAGAAATTTTTTTTACACTATTTTACCATCCATAATATCAAAAAGTTAAAAGAATCTTCTTTTAAAAGCATTTTTTGGAATGTCTTATTTGACTAGTGAGAACAAATTGTGTTTTTTTATATATTGGATGTGAATGTGGATGGGCTCAGTTGTGTATGGCTCTTTGCAGCCCCATGGAGTGTAGCCTGCCAGTCTCCTCTGTTCATGGAGTTTTCTGGGTAAGAATACTGGAGTGGGTTACCGGTTCCCACTCAAGAGGGTCTTCCTGATTCAGGGATCCAATCCATTTCTCTTGAGTGTCCTGCAATGGTAGCCGAATTCTTTATGACTAGCACCAACTGGGAAGTTCTTTTTATACCTTATTTTTCTTTTATTTTTATATTTTGAATAATGTGTACTGAAAAAGGTTTTGTCATGCATGCTGCTGTATGTGATTTTGATGTCTACACTCATGAAATTTTGAACTGGCAGATCGATCATCTGTTTTTAGAGATTCTTTCAAATGCTGAAGAATATAGAAATAAAATATGTTCTTGAAAAATTAATGGCAAATGGGATTAAATAATTAAAAACTGAATACTATTTTCAAAAGTTATTATTTAATTTTAGGAAAACTTTTAATATTAGAATTCTTCCTTTTATTATTTAATTCTAATATACTGTTGACTCAAACTGGATATATTGATGGTGTTATTTTTAAAGTTTTATAACTAATGTACTCTTCCAAGTTTGTTCTATTAACATCATGACTTCAGGCTTGCTTTCATCCTAGCATGATTATAGCAGAGTACCAATTTAATCTTTTTCAACAATTCAAGGATTTTGCAATAGATTTAAAAAATGGAGAAAGTTAAAATGAAGATGAAAATAGCTTTAGACCATTTGGATAAGGCAGCTGTCATTATAATTGAAGTCAAGAATGAAAAATATACTTTATTAAATTTAGCTCTGAACTTACTGTTCATAGAGATAAAAATAGATCTCACATAATTCTCATTGATTATTAATTGGAAATATACAAAGTTTCTATAGATTTTTATCCCTTTCCCAAAATCCTTCCTTGAGTTATTTCATAAACTATAAAGAACAGCCCATTCACTCTGATATTTGTTTCTCCTTAAAAATTTGTATTAAAGTCTTCTATTCTGACAATCTTCCCAGTATTCATGCAAAATAATATCACAGAGTCTAAGTGAGAAGATGGAAGAGTCCTTCTAAAGGTAGCATTCCAAATAGGTCACATCTATAAACATCAGATATTTTTTATGTTTGGTGGTTTAGTCACTAAGTCGTGTCCGATTCTTGCGGTCCCATAGACTGTAGCTCTCCATGTTCCTCTGTCCATGGGATTTTCCAGGCAAGAATACTGGAGTGGGTTGCTATTGCCTTCTCTATCTTCCTGACTCAGGAATCAAACTTGGGTCTCCTACATTGCAGGCAGATTCTTTACTGACTGAGCTACGAGGGAAACCCAGCAAGACTAAACATTGTACATTTGAATACTGGTACTGATGGGTTTGTCTTTACAAACTTTGTTATATCATTTGACTTCTTTGAAGTATAATTTTCACATTTGAAAGATTATGCTAATCATATGTACCTTAAAGTTTTGTTCTAAGGATTATAACATAGCAAGCTACTTAAAAATTACTTGGTGAATCAATGAAACCTTGAAAAATGTATGTAAAAATTTTAGTACACAATTTTCAGCAACTATTATTTCCTGCTAAGACAAATTTGTAAATGTTTAGGAAAATATATTGACCTGTTGCACTAATAAAAATTGCACTCTGTGGAAGAATGGGTTTCAAAATAGTTTTATTTAGTTTTCTTTTCTTAAAGATATCTTACCATTGGAACTATATACTTACAGAGGGCCACCCTGTGATCCTGAATCATAAACACTGCAGTACTGAGGAATCAAATAACTTCCTTTGTTTTGCCATTCTCTTTAACTGCTTGAGTGATATCAAAATACCTTTCTCCCACAGATTATTTAGTAAAAAGAGTTGATGGACTATCAGGGAGAAACTGTGTGAGAACATTCATAAGCCACCCATAAAGGCAGATCTTCAAACTTTGTTTTCTATGCTGTTTTGCATGCTCCAAATACTATAGTGCTTTTTTTCCTTTTTACTTTTTTTTCACTTAGAGGCTAAGTGTCTATGTTCAAAGAATGGCATTCTAGGTCTAGTGTCACACACCTCTGTGTATAACTCTCACTTTAATTTCTAGTTCTCTGTTATTCACAGGCAAAACACTATCCAACATGAATCACACCAGGATCCTCTATGACCCATCTCCCAGAATATTGGAAATAAAAGCAAAAATAAACAAATGGGACCTAATGAAACTTAAAAGCTTTTGCACAACAAAGTAAACTATAAGCAAGGTGAAAAGACAGCCCTCAGATTGGGAGAAAATAATAGCAAATGAAGCAACAGACAAAGGATTAATGTCAAAAATATACAAGCAACTCCTGAAGCTCAATTCCAGAAAAATAAATGACCCAATCAAAAAATGGGCCAAAGAACTAAATAGACATTTCTCCAAAGAAGACATACAGATGGCTAACAAACACATGAAAAGATGCTCAACATCACTCATTATCAGAGAAATGCAAATCAAAACCACAATGAGGTACCATTACATGCCAGTCAGGATGGCTGCTATCCAAAAGTCTACAAGCAATAAATGCTGGAGAGGGTGTGGAGAAAAGGGAACCCTCTTACACTGTTGGTGGGAATGCAAACTAGTACAGCCACTATGGAAAACAGTGTGGAGATTTCTTAAAAAACTGGAAATAGAACTGCCATATGACCCAGCAGTCCCACTTCTGGGCATACACACCGAGGAAACCAGATCTGAAAGAGACACGTGCACCCCAATGTTCATCACAGCACTGTTTATAATAGCCAGGACAAGGAAGCAACCTAGATGCCCATTAGCAGACGAATGGATAA
The DNA here is from genome assembly GCF_963930625.1 of Muntiacus reevesi. Classification (NCBI taxonomy): domain Eukaryota; kingdom Metazoa; phylum Chordata; class Mammalia; order Artiodactyla; family Cervidae; genus Muntiacus; species Muntiacus reevesi. Next base: position 44,513,156 of record NC_089264.1, read on the forward strand.
GGAAGCTGTGGTACATATACATCATGGAATATTACTCAGCTGTTAAAAAGAATTCATTTGAATCAGTTCTAATGAGATGGATGAAACGGGAGCCCATTATACAGAGTGAAGTAAGCCAGAAAGATAAAGAGCATTACAGCATACTAACACATATATATGGAATTTAGAAAGATGTTAATGATAACCCTATATGCAAAACAGAAAAAGAGACACAGATGTACAGAACAGACTTTTGAATTCTGTGGGAGAAGGCGAGGGTGGGATGTTTCGAGAGAACAGCATTAAAACATGTATATTATCTAGGGTGAAACAGATCACCAGCCCAGGTTGGATGCATGAGACAAGTGCTCAGGCCTGGTGCACTGGGAGGACCCAGAGGGATCGGGTGGAGAGGGAGGTGGGAGGGGGGATCAGGATGGGAAATACATGTAACTCCATGGCTGATTCATGTCAATGTATGACAAAACCCACTGCAATGTTGTGAAGTAATTAGCCTCCAACTATTAAAAATAAATGAAAAAAAAATTCTAGTTCTCTGTTATCCTTTTGTTTGCAGTTCGTTATGATTCTAAGACTCCATTCAGGTTGTTTAACGGAAAGACTCCTAAAGGGATCAAATATTTCATGGCAATTTCTACCGAAGTTACAGTTTAAATGAAATACAAGAACATAAACCATAGCTTCATTCAGGGATTCACTTGTTCCCAGAGCCTTTCCATTGGCCGCTATCAAGGTCACTAAGACTAGATGAACTTTATCTTGCATATGAGTTTCCAATGCCTCACAGCAACCTTGAAGAATCACTGAGGAAACTCTGAGTGTCTCTAAGCCTGGCATTTGATGAGATTTATTGCTAAATACAAGGGTACAATATTTTTGCTTTTATTTTACGTCTACTAACACCTAAATTTTTTTGAAAAAAAATTTTAAAACTCTATAAATCGTTTTTTATCATGCTATCCTAAATTTCTAACATTGCTCCCTATTTCATTAATTGCTTTAAAACTCAAGTTGAAAGTAGTGAAATTGTGTACATAGCTTTATTAATCCTAGTTTTGCTTTTGTCTTGTTTCCTCTCACGGGATAACCTTAAACCTTGATTAGTTGTTTAAAAAAATCAATACCTTACATAGGGAAAATTGCTTTTATATCTTACTCTACAGTGTTTTGCTATACACAGCATTATTGGTTTAAATTAAGAAATGCTAACTGTTTAAATCAAAAGTAAACCTTACACATGGCTTACATACGGCAGACTCAGCAGGCAAGGGGGCTACTGCACGGCACAGAAAAAAACACATTAATGAAGTAGTTTATCACCCACCTGTCTTCCCAAATTCATTTACAATTAGGCTCAATTCTACTCACTGGTTGTTTATCGCTCTATTCATTTGTTTTGTGCTTTTTCTGGCTTATTTTTTAATAATATGATTTTAAGAGGTTGATAGAAACTTAAACAAAATTCCAATTGGAGGTTCAGTTGAGTTCAGTTTAGCTGCTCAGTCATGTCCAACTGTTTGCGACCCGATGGACTACAGCATGCCAGGCTTCCCTGTCCATCACCAACTCCCAGAGCTTGCTCAAACTCATGTCCATCGAGTCGGTGATGCCATCCAACCATCTGATCCTCTGTCAGCCCTTTCTCCTCCTGCCTTCAATCTTTCCCAGAATTAAGAGTCTTTTTCATTGAATCAGTTATTTGCATCAGGTGACCAAAATACTGGAGCTTCAAATTAGAGATTTTTTAAATTACTTCTCACAGTTAGTAGTAGAACTCCTAGAAGAGCTTCTGTTTCTTAAGCTCCGTTTGTTAAGCTTTCTTAAAGAGGTACCCCAAAATGTTAATTTTGTAAAAATTTGATAAATTGGGCTTCATAATTGTAAAACTAATGTTTCTTGAAACAAAGCATAAAGAGGGGCATGATTGAAGGATGCATTTGAAACTTATAGACTTTATACAGGACTTATATCATGGATACATAAAGAACTGTACAAATCGGCAACAGAAAGACAGTCACATAAAAAGGGACAAAAGATTCTGCAGACACTACACCAGAGAACTAGAAAATATATACAAACGGCCAATAAACACATCAAAATGTGCTCAACATCGTCAGTCTTTGTGCACCTGTGTGTGTGTGTGCGTTTGTGTGTGCGCGTGCAGTTGTGTCTGACTCTTTGTGACCCCATGGTCTGTAGTCGACCAGGCGCCTCTGTCCATGGAATTTTCCAGGCAAGAATACTGGAGTGGGTTGCCATTTCTTTCTCCACATAGAGATAACTTTGTCAAGTTGTAAAGTAAAATTGATTGAAAAATAAAAATACAGAATTCTGAATATATAGTATGATACAAGCAGTATGACTCTTTGAAGGTATAATTTATGTCTGTGTGTGGGTGCAAGTAGTTAGAGCAAATGGAGAAATTATTCTATCATTACCTCTGGCTGGTGGGATTATAAATGAATTTAATTTTCTTTTCCATGCTTTTTGGTATTTTCCCAATATATCATAAGAAACATATATTATTTTATGATAAGAAACATATACAGCCTTAAATTATGTTTCAAATATTACAGGAGTGTTCAATTTAAAGCTTCTTTATATGCATGAACTTATTTAATTTTCACAATTGTTTGTTGTAGCTAAGATAAGTGCAGATATTCTAATTTTACAAAGAAGAAATTTTATAAATGTATCTCAGAAAGGTGAAGAGTAAACCAAGTTGAAATCATGTAATAAGTGGCAGGGCAGGAGTAGAACAGATGTGTTTCAATTTCTGATTTTTGGTTAGGTTGGTTTTTATCATACCTGTTGCTTGTACTGATCAATGATGCAGATGGTCCCTTGTAAGGTGTGTTGGTATGGAAGGCTTCCTAAGAGAGTTTAATAAAGACTTAGTTGAATATTGTAGTGGCAAAAAAAGAGAAAGCAACATTTTAATAACGGAAAAGCAGGTTGCCTTGTAGAGGTGAATTTCCCATGTGTGGGAGATAGTTGGAGGTGTAACCACTGAAATTTTAAAGGCCCCCTCTAGGACTACTGGGCTTCCCTGGTGGCTCAGCAGCAAAGAACCCATCTGCAATGCAGGAGATGTGGCAGGAGTTGTGGAAAGCTCCCCTGGATAAAGAAATGGCAATCCCCTCCAGTGTTCTTGCTTGGGAAATCCCATGGACAGAGGATTCTTGCAGGCTACAGTCCATGGGTTTGCAAAGAGTCAGACATGACTTAATGACTGAGCATGCTACCAGGAGTACTAGGATGAGGAAAAAAAAACCCAAACTGTTAACTGATTTTATTTTTTTACTTCTTAGCTGCACCCTCTGCTTTGTTTCTAGCAAGGTTTTTCAGGGTCTGAGATTAATGACATATTGTCATTTCTCCAAAAATTTTATTCAAATTTTCCCAAGCATTCTTGCTGCCAGATGTTTCAGGGAAGCTATGGGAAATACTAAGCTGCAATTAGTAGCCATCTTAAATTCAATTTTGCCAGAACATAGTGTTCACTAATAGAACTCAGAAGAACAGTTTTATTGTTGCTCAATGTATCTTTCTGACAAAAGAACACTTACTGTCCCCGAATAACAAATATCTCAACACAAGTAGTCTTCGAAGACCAGCTTTCCTCCAAACCTTCTGTCTTGGCATTATAGCTCTTATATAACCAGCATATGTTTTTATATTCTAGGTATCTGGAGTAGACTTAATGACTGTGAAGATTTACATTGATTCCCTGACAGTTCAGTTGGTAAAGAAGCCACCTGCAATGTAGGAGACCCGGTTCAATTCCTAGGTCAGGAAGATCTGCTGGAGAAGGGATAGGCTACCCACTCCAGTATTCTTGGGCTTCCCTTGTGGCTCAGCTGGGAAAGAATCTGCCTGCAATGTGGGAGACCTGGGTTCAATCTCTGGGTTGGGAAGATTCCCTGGAGAAGGGAAAGGCTACCCACTCCAGTATTCTGGCCTGGAGAATTATATGGACTATGCAGTCCATGGGGTTGCAAAGAGTCAGACATGACTGAGCAACTTTCACTTTCAAGACATACATTACATTATTTGATTTTATTTGAATTGAACTTCAGTGTCTAGTACACGAGAAAACTCCCTATTTAATGGGTGCCCAGTAAATCTTCAGATCAGTGGTTTTGTTTTTCCCCTGAAAAACATAAAATAATTTTAAACAAATGAAAGAAATGATGTGTTTGTGGAAAGGTATACATCACCAGGAGGAGGTCAGTGTTACACCATTTGTTTTGTAAATTTAGCCTGGTTTCAATAAACTTACCAGCAGGATGTTATATTCCTCAAGTTAAGGAAGTTGGTTACAAATTCATGTGGAAAAATATGCATGGAAGTGACTGCAGGAGGGGATCCAAAGTAGAAGGACATTGGAATTAGGGATTAAGTCCTGCCAGATACTAAAATGTACTATAGTATCTGACTTCCCAAGTGGCTCAGTGGCAAAGAATCCACAGGCCAGTCTAGGAGACATGGGCTCCATTCCTGGGTTGGGGAGATCCCCTGGAGAAGTGGGAAATGGCAACTCACTCCAGTAGTCTTGCTGGGAAAATCCCATTGACAGAGGAGACTTGTGGGCTATAGTCCATGGGGTCATGAAGAGTCAGACATGGCCGAAGTGGCTTAGCATGCAGGCAAACTAGACTTCTACCTAACTTTATGTATACTAAGACAAATACCAATTTGATTAAATAACTAAATGTAAAATATTTGTTTTAGAATATTATTGGTGACTTGCTTTATAACTCAGAATTGAAAAATCCTTCCTTTTTTCCAAATTTTGAAACAATAAAAACAATAATGAATCCATTAAAAATACTTTTTCATGGACTTCCCTGGTGGCTCAGATGGTAAAGCATCTGCCTACAATGCGGAAGACCCGAGTTCAATCCCTGGGTTGGGAAGATCCCCTGGAGAACGAAATGGCAAACCACTCCATATTCTTGCCTGGAAAATCCCATGGACGGGGGAGCCTGGTAGACCATAGTCCATGGGGTCACAAAGAGTTGGACATGACTGAGCGACTTCACTTCACTTCTTCACATCATGCATTAAGAAAAGCATAAGCAAAATCAAGAGATTTAACATAAAAAGTAATAATAATACTTGCAACTTATAAGCAAAGTGTTAATTTCCAAATAAATAAAGAGTTCTAAATATGGAAAGGAAAGTTTCCAACAAAATTACTGGAATTAGTGGGGAAAGTGATCAGAGATTTAACAAATAAAATAAATATAAATGACACTTATCTATACATAAAATACTCATCCTGACTCTTAAAAGGAAAAATGTTCATTAAATCTTATTGAGACAGTATTTTCCAATTATTCTACTGTCAAAAATCAAAAAGTTGACAAAGTATTCTGTTGGCAAGGCTGTGGGGAAAACAATAAGCCATATACTCCAAGTTCAGTTCAGTTCGCTTAGTCGTGTCTGACTCTTCGCGACCCCTTGGGCTGCAGCACGCCAGGCCTCCCTGTCCATCACCAACTCCCGAAGTTTACTCAAACTCATGTCCATTGAGTCAGTGATGTCATCCAACTATCTCATCCTCTGTCGTCCCCTTCTCCTCCTGCCTTCAATCTTCCCCAGCATCAGGGTCTTTTCAAATGAGTCAGTTCTTCACATCAGGTGGCCAAACTATTGGAGTTTCAGCTTCATCGTCTGTCCTTCCAATGAATATTCAGGGATGATTTACATTAGGATTGACTGGTTGGATCTCCTTGCAGTCCAAGGGACTCTCAAGAGTCTTCTCCAACACCACAGTTCAAAAGCATCAATTCTTTGGTGCTCAGCTTTCTTTATAGTCCAACTCTCATATCCATACATGACTACTGGAAAAAACATAGGCTTGACTAGATGGACCTTTGTTGGCAAAGTAATGTCTGCTTTTTAATATGCTGTTTAGGTTGGTCATAGCTTTTCTTCCAAAGAGCAAGTGGGAATGCAAAATTTATTCAACCTCAAGGTAGAGAAAGTAGGCATTACCTGGTTAAATTGTATCTCATTTGTCTCAGGTCAGGAATTCTACTTCAAGAAAACTGTCTTAAAGAAATGTGAAAAAAATATCAAGTGACTTGCACAAAGTTACATATTATAGCACTTTAATAGCACAAAGACTAGAGGCAATCCAAATATACATTAATAGAGAATTATTGTTTTTCTCCACAATGAAATTGTATGTTGTTGCAAAAGGAGTTAGAATTCTATTCATTCTATTCATTGATTTGTTCATTGCAAAAGGAAAGAGCTAGATTTTTACACTTTGATATGACACAATCTCTAGCATACATCATTAAGTGAAAATAGGAAACTGCAAAAAGCATAAATAGTGTGCTCCCTTTTGTGGAAGCATGTGAGTATATGTTTACATTTGCAGAAAGAAAAAAACTTACCAAAATGTAGCTGTTAATGTCATTCTGGAAGATCAGTATCATGCATTTCTAGATAGATAGATAAATGGAGAGGGAGGAAGAGAGATATATGGAGAGGTGATATAAGAAATTATGCCAGAGTGGAAGAGCTGGCTAAGCAAGTCCAAAACGTGTAGGGTTAGCAGAAGGGAAGATAGTGGCGCAGTTAGAGCCCTCAAGCATGAATTGAAGTTGTAGTCTGTTCAGAGGCAGTCAGGAAAGGAAGATGCAGAGAGGGAGAGGGGTTATAGATTCATTTGCTATTCAAAGTCTCATTTACCAGGAAAACCCGACTCCCTTTCAAGGTCTTACCTGATTAGGTCAGGCCTACAAAATGTGATCGTTTTAGCTAAAAGTCAAGTGTTAGAGATTAGCTGCATCTACAAAATTCCTCTACAGTAATCACTTGTGCTTGATTAACTGGGAGAGAGCATGCAGAGGCTGTGAAATGCCCACGGCCCTCCATTCCATCTTGGTAGTTTAGTCAATTTGGCTGAGTCAACACATCGCAAGCTTATCATACAGCCTGAAAGTTGTAATAAAAACATTTGTAATAATTATTCGGCATCAATATGATAATGTGTTTTTGAGGGTCTCCTACTTTATGAGAGCTGAGTCTACCTTGACAATTTTTGCCCAGGGTATAGAAGAATCTCTCAGTCTGGTTTCCTATGAAGCAATTGCAAAATGCATTGCTACTTTGGTCTAATCACTACAGAGTGGAAATGAATGAAAAACTGATTTTCAGATCTCAAGCTATATTTTCAGGTGCTGAAATTACAGGGTTCAAAGAGAGATCACTGGCCATTCTAAACAAGATTGATACTTTTTATTGGTAACCTGAACACTTCAAAATCATTCATAGATTCAAGGATTTCCACAGTTTGGTGACAGAGTACCTTGAACTTGACATCAGTGGAACCCATTTGAAACAGTTCAAGTCACATTGCCTGAACATTTTATTCTCAGTCTTTCTTCTTCTTTTGCTATCACAGTGACTACTAATATCAACCGAAATCTGACAGGACATTTAAATGCTAAGTACACTCTTTTCATGTTAAATTTCCATAACGTCTTGGCTGCTGAATTATATATTATATTTGCACTGGTTTTCTGAAAGCTAAGCATTGCTGGCCTACCCAAGATAATTTGCAGGTCGTTGGTCAATTAAAGAGAAACCCAATGATTGCATGTAATGATGGTTTCCTTTAAAATCTGATGTCTTAAGGAAGTTAGAACAGAATGAAATTACCTTCCTTGCTTAGTAACTTAGACCCTTCTCTTTCCTCAGTGACACAAATCAGGAGCAGTTTGGTCATAAGAATTACTTAGGTGAGTGAAAAGTTGAAAATTGGTGATTCTGGGTAAAACTAGAGGAACTTTGTGGTTCCACTACAGGGAAGAAAGAAGCAAGGAAGATTCTAAAGTATGGTGATTTGGAATCTGACTTTTAGTGGAACTCTTTTATTAGTGAACTCCTATTCACCCAGCTTTCAGTAGAAAATGTCATTATTTTCAAAGGAGAACATAGTATTGCATGCTTATTCTTTATCAGTGGTGATCTTGAGGGCGACTCTGCATTCTATTACATAGCCAGGGATCCATGCCTGGAAGGCATTTAGAATGCTTAGAGTCAATTGGATCACTAGCTTTCAAGCACACATATTCTCTTTGCAGAAAGGTGAATTTTTAAAACACTACCTAGTAAATATTAAGCTAGGTTTTCAGGTGCAGAATGCAAAATTTAAAGCTAAGCTGGTAGTTTTTTATTTTTATTTTTGAATAAGAGTAGAGTAAAATATGGCAAGAGTATTAGAAATGATTGATCTTGAAATCTGAACAATGTGAGACCAAGAATAGATATATTCTTTTCTTTTTAACATTGGTTTAATTATAAAAACATAATTTTACTTGCACATAAAGATATATGAAACAGCCATTGGTTTAACTTAAATACCTACTCCTTTACAATGTTCTATTTATCTGAGAAATAGCAGTGGTATATAAACATAAATGTGGTGAAAGAAAATAATGCACTGATATTAAAAATACTGAAAATAAATCACTTGACTCATAACATACTGCCTTTTCTCATCAGTAGTTCTTCAGTGTTTTAAATGTGTGCTTATTAAAATAAAAAGTAATATTGAAAATATAGTGATTATAACTATCACTAAGTTTTTGGATTCTTTTTAATTAAAGCAGTTTTACACCTTTCCTTGAGGAAAAAAAAAAGGCAGAGGTGCAGAAAATAAGTCTGTATAATAGCTTCCTAATAGCTGAATTATTCTTAAATACCTTCCTTGACTACCGTTTTGACTTCCCCCTCCCCACATCTTTCTTTCTGGCAAAGTATGCCTGTGGGATCTAGAAAATCACTAACACCATTAATGATTGATAACAATGAAGTAGACTCTCAATTATCTCCTAATCATTTTCTTCCTTGCTAGTTTATCCCTTGTTTCATTTGAGTAGTTCAAGTGTGGATAAGATGTTGTACTTCACAGAGGTCTCTGATTGCCTTTTAAAGTTCTATTTGCGTACAGCTTTAGAGCACTAGTCATCTTTTTGAAAAAGCAAGCATTGAACTAGTAACATAAAACACACCATTTCATTGCATTTTATTTTGCCTCTTTGAAGAGTTCCTGCAAATGCAAATAACTCCAGTAAGTCATCATAACAAAATCAGAGTTTGTTTACCAAGGAAAAGTCCTCCAGTTTTGGCAGAAGAGTCTTCCCAGAGTGTCAGTGATTACCCTGTGAATGTTCCGCAGTCCAGTGTCTGGCACTCTCATACTGCAACACTGAAAACTTGACTTGTCAGTTTCCCAATGATGGATTTATCTACAGGTACAGATGCACATTAACCATGTCCAAGGACCGATAAGAGTGTCAGAAGATGCTGTAACCAGAATCCTGTGAAACGCTACACTGACCATATTTTCTTCCTGAAGGTAGGCCCACAGGGGAAGCCAGGTTATAAAAGGAAGTTTGCTGTTGAATGTGGACTCAAGATTAAACATATATGATGGCTGAAGTTTTTGCATCAGGCATAAATTATCAGAACACTCAGAGTTAATTGACCACACTGCTTCCACCCATGGTCTCATTGGGAATTTCCTTGCCCAGGGAGTTGTTGTCACATGGACTGCAGTCTGCCAGGCTCCTCTGTCCTTGGGACCCTCTAGGCAACAATACTGGAGTGAGCTGCCATGCCTCCTCCAGGGGATCTTCCCGACCAGGAGATCAAACTTGTCTCCTGTGTTTTCTGCATTCTGGGCAGATTCTTCACCTGCAAATCCACCAGGGGAGCCCTGCCCAGGGAGGAGGAGACTCAATTTCCAGCGACGCTCTCTCCTTTTATGATTGGACTGGGACTGGCAAACTCGCCTCAGTGACATTGCTTTTTCAAGTGACCAACAGTGATCAGCGGCCATCCTCAATGACAATTACCTTTAAATTTCTGTGTATTTAGTTATATGATTACAAGGCCCAGCTGGCTTAGAAGCCATACAGTCTCTTGAAGATAGCTTACCTCTCCTCTCTGCTCTATTTGTGTATGCCTTTTAAATTTAACAACAAAATTTTTACAACTTCTTTCACAAATGTCAGAGGCTCACATCTCTTATGGCATGCTTGATTACTGAGATACAGGGGTAGAGATTGGAGGCTTTTAGAATTTGTGCTTTCCTTCATTCATGGGGTGTATAAATGTAAAGAGCTTCAAAAATATATAAAAAGTATCAGAAATATATGCTGCCTTAGAACTTCCAAGGCTATTATTGTAAAGATAATTCTGATGATATATTTTTTTGACACTTCACTAAGAAAATGAATTTGTTAAAATGGCTATTTCCTCTTTCTTAAAATATAGTAAAATATACTAAATTACATTATTATGCAAGTAAAGCAGTTTAAAATTATTACCATGTCATTATTTTAACATGAAAATATATCTTCTGTACATAATCTTTATATGTTGAGTGTGATTCTGACCTTGAGTGTGAAGTTGAGGAGATAATTTAATAAAATATCTTCATTTGAATTGTGGGATAACTTCTCATTTTTTGATTAGTGATTACTTCTAGGAAGACTTTAACAGCTATTTGAACAGCTATGAGAGTAAAGTTTTCAACAGAAGACAACTGGCCAGAGACATTATACATAATGAGATATGGAAGTTATTTTCATCTATTTCTTTCTTTCTTTATTTATACTGAGTGCCTCCTCTAGAAGTACTATGCTAGCTTCTAGAGCTACACTCCTGATATGGGAGTTGCCAGCTACATGTGACTATCCAGAACCTGAAATGTGATAGTGCAAACTAAGGAAGTAAATTTTTAATTTTATTTAATTTTAATTAGTAAAATAAAAATACTTTAAGCAGTATAAAAATTTTCAGTGATTATATATTAAAATGACAATATTTTAGATATATTAGCTTAAATAAAATATGTTATTAAAATAGTATTATCTGATTCTTTTTACATCTTTCATGTGTCTACTAGGATATTGAAAACCCATGATTCTATATTTCTATTGAACAGTACTGTTCTGGAGCTTTGGTGGTGAATAAATAAATATGATCCTCACTATCATGAAACATCATGTTTTATTATAGACTTTAGATATGGGAGATTCCTTTTGATTACTAATGTTAACAATAAAAATTGCACCAAAAATGAGTAGCTGATGAAATAAATTGAGTTGAAATTAAATAACGAATATTTGAATTCTGTACTAAAAAATATTCTCTAAGAAACTAAGGTATCTTAAATATATAGATGAATAAGATTTTACTCTTTCATGTAGTTCTATTGTGGTCCACTTTATGATGGCATATTAGCCATATTTTTGATGGAAAGAAAGTCCATTATTTTATAGAAGAGTTTGTTTAATTATTTTAATAATTCTCTGAGATAAGTATTACTTCTATTTTACAAAAGAAGAAAGGCTTTGAGAGATTATTCAACTTTTAAAAATTTTTACAAAAGTGATGAACAGAGCAAGGATGCAAACTCATATTACTCATTTTAAACTTCAGATCTTTCTTCTATCAAATATCAGTTCCCTTGAAGCTGAAGAGGGCTTTGCAATGCCATCTTAAGAAAATAATATTCAACTTTCAGCTTCTGGTGCAGGGCACTCACACAACATAGGAAATGATTTTGACTTTTCCCAGAAAAGGAGTTCATCTTCCTTCCTTCTGGGATTGCTGGTTAACATAACCAGTTAGCCACAGTGAATCTCCGGATAGTTTTCTCATTTTTATTTCTCTTCGTCAAAGGTCCCTGCTATAGGCTGAATTAAGGACTGTACTAGGTACTCTTAGGTTTAGATACTGGAAAGAATAAGTTAATGGAAGCATTTTTCTCAGTATAATCTGTCACTAGGAAAAGCATCTAAACCAAAGAACTGAGTCACAAATTCCAGAATGCTGATAGTGTAGATAGAAACTGATGACCTCATGAATGCAGACTCCTTCAATCCAGACCAGGAAAACAAAATTTAATTACCTGATACTAAAATAAGTGATGGGTGAATATGCTCAAAAGGCACAAACTTCCAGATATAAGATAAATATATCCTTAAAAAACAAAGCATAAAATAAGTAATTCAATAATGACTAATATTCTACTTAATTCTTAAATGAATTTCTGAAAAATATTTTCTTATCTTAATTAAAAATTTCCAATACAGAATTTTCAATTTAAACTCTGTAGTTGTATAAACTAAAATCAAATCCCTCAGATTTCAGAAAAAAAAAATTTAGGAAAGATCTTTATGTAAACTGAAAGTAAATAAATCATCAGAAAAACAAAATAATGTTCTAGAAAATAATGTCATATACTTATTAGTCTAACAAACTCTTGAAAACAATAGTTAATTATTATGAAAAATTCCTGTATTAGGTACATTTGTCTTTCATAGCTATATTGTTATTTTTGTAGATTGAGTCAGAAGCTATTCTCCTTTTCACCAGGACAAACTTGAATAAATCAGTGCTGTGACTGACCTTGCCACAGATCTTATTTATTTATTTAATTATAACAAGTCCTTTACTGAAGAATAGGTATTATTCTTCCCATATGGTCAAATGGAATAAAATATCAAATTAATGAAATTCAATTAGAAAGATCAATTAACAAAGTTTTGTGTGCATTCAGTTCAGTTCAGTTCAGTTCAGTCGCTCCTCAGTTCATGTCCCACTCCTCACAACCCCATGAATCGCAGCACACCAGGCCTCCCTGTCCATCACCAACTCTTGGAGTTTACTCAAACTCATGTCTATCGAGTCGGTGATGCCATCCAGCCATCTCATCCTCTGTCGTCCCCTTCCCCTCCTGCCCCCCATCCCTCCCAGCCTGTGTGCATTAGAGAGGACTTAAACCAAGTCACAATTATAAAGCCTCTTTCACCCTAAGACACAATAACAATAAACGATGCCACACTGCCTCATCTCCTCACCAAAGAAATGAACTGATGAACGCTTCCTGTAATTGGCTAATTCCCTAACAAAAACATCACTCGCTAATTTTGAAGTATTAATGTTGTTTTTATGGTGCATATTTTGTAAATGCATTTTCTTTTTAAATGCTTTTATTCCTGAGGGTTCTTTTTACAATAGGTAACTCAGGAAAAAGTAAGGCTTATCAAAGTTTGTGAGTTGAGACAAATCATAAAAACATTTGGGTTTGTGGATTAATCTCACCAAAGGAAAACGTGGATATTTTCACAACCATGTTAAAAGAAGATAGGCATTTAACATTGGAGAAAGATAAGGGAAAAAACCTGTTTTCACTTCCTGAAGAAAAGCTTTTTGATCTAGCAGAGGAATATCACCATAATTAAAATCAGCAGGTAAATACAGTTGCATTTTTAAATTGCATCCATCTTTCACTAAAAAACAAAGCAAAACTACTTCTCATTGGTCTTAATATGGGACCACTATAGAAAAGCATCTGAAAACAGACATGTGATGTAAACTTGTTCAATATCATCACTGTCTGAGAACACAGATCTTAATGTGTCTTTTTAATCTCAGATTAGAAATAAACTCAAGCTTTTTTATTAAATGTAGTGACTTGCAACTAATTCAATAAGTTAAACTCCTTTTCAGTAGATACTAATGAAAGATCCATGTCTTTCAGTCTATTTTGTGATTATATGTAGCAAATAAAGAAATATACTGTATCAAATTTTGCCTAGTACTCAGGTGGAAAATATAATATCTGCTAGAATGCAGTGTAAGGCATCTCAGATGACCACTGTCATGTAGTTCCACAAGGTGAAAATTTCTTAGTGTCTTGCCCCTTTACAAGTGTGACTGTTTCTTACCTAGCTAAGCCCTTTATTATGAAGAGGAAGAGATGGTGCTTATTCCGCGTAATTGTAGACATTCGTGGTGAGTAAGAAAAGATATGCTGAGGACATCAAATCTCCATATTGCTTTTTTTTTTACAGTGTAAATAGCAATGCAGTGTAATTTCTTTTCAATGATAGGGATAGTTTTCTCTTTATATTCTTACATTAACCAAATTTAAAATCCACATATGTGAATCAATAAAAGCTTCAAGTGAATATCATATTTCTGAAAATATTTAATGGAGATGGAGGGAGACCGAATGGCAGTGGAACCAGAATGCTTAAGAAGTAGAATAAGAAAAAGGAGCACTTTCTATAAAATTACATTTATAAACATTCATGACTCAGAAATCCAAATAAATAACAGTTAATAACGTTTCAAATTTTAAAAATTCAAATTCTTCTCAAATTTTAGTGAAACTAAATATAGCAGATACTTTTATTTCAGTTCAGTATTATTACTGTGAAATATCCAATTAAATATCCAAATGAACTTGAAAGCTAATTAAGAAAAATAGTAATATTATTTATGTATTTTCAAGAAATGTTCTTGTGCTGTACTGTAGGTTTGAAAATGCCTCTTCCACTGTCCACTGTTAGAACAAAGTTGTAGGAAATAAAAATCTTGAAAGATAACTGAAATAGTGCCAAACTATATAAAAGAAATTTACCAGCATATATAGGGGTCCCACTGATAGAGCTACACAGTAACTGTGGGATGTAGAGACAAATAAGAGACTTTCTAAGCTCAGGAAGACACATTTAAGACAGTAAATAGCAATCTAAAAATAATTAATATTAATCATTAACATTAATTATTAATATTATCTGATCATAATGAAACCAAAAATACAAAGGATATGGGTAATAATAATAATGATAATAGAAATCACTATATGATTAGCTACCATAAGTGAACATTATGAAAATGTAACAGGAAGAAGAAATTGTTTTTCTCCAGTGTGAATAAACAGTTATCATCTGGCTTGGGTGTGCAACAATCCGAGACTTCTCCAGGAAGTCTATCTCCAGATTACCTATCACAACACTACTTCCATGGACATGATGGAATTGCGATGAATGAAGAATGTTGTATTCTAGAGAACAATTGTCATTCTTGTTTATGTGCAACACTTTATATGGTACTTGGCTTAGCTTGGGGTAACTTTGAGCTACAACCAGAATAGTATTAAAGACACGTTGGAAGTAAAGTCTTCTCTATGTCAAGATGAATCCTCCACATGAGTATTTCATCCCTTACAAGCACTCACTTCCTTTGGGAGAGTTGGGTGGTGTGGGGTGGGAGTGAGAAACTGTGTGTGCTGAATCTTCCCAAGAGTTAAGATTTGTGTAATTGCTTGTCTTGTATTTATCTCTAAGGCAGTAAATATGCTTGTGAATTAAAAGCTCATTGTGTCTCATGAGTGCTATTGTTGCCATTGAACCTGGTGATAACATTATGAGATTTTATGACCAACATAGAGCTGGAAGTCTTGAGAAGAAGATGGCAGCATTTCATGTAGGCACGATAGTATAAATTTTAGACTATACTATACATCTATAGACTATATACATGTATAGACTATACTATACATCTTAGATTATAAGATGGCAAGGGTAGAGATGCATGAGCATGATGGAACAAGAATTTGGCTGGAGAGGAATGGTTATGTACCCACATTATAGATTAACTAGATTCCCTTAGAAGACACAGGATGGAGCAAGAATTTGGCTGGAGTGGAATGGTTATGAAATCGTATCATAGTTATCCAAATGAGAAAATGTCAGGTGGAGGAAGGGGGAGGGGGCTGAAGGAGTGGGTGGAGGGTGGGATGTGTGTGGGAGAGTATAGAAAGAGGACCAAGGGTTACAGAGCACCGAAAATGTATGAGTTTGAAAAATGATATTATAAGAAAATTGATTGTGGTTAAATGGCAAAGCCTTTTTATTGGATGATTGGTATCTGTTCTGAGGTCATTAAGTGGGAATTTTTTTCTGGTGATCTTTTGGTACAATGAGTAAATAAAAATGTCTTTTGTCCTCTGTTTTTTCTAGATTTCAACATGAATGATTCTGAAGCTTCCCAGGTATGGATAAATCAAGACAAATTAGCTAAAATTTTTATTTTTGTTCTTTAATCCAGAAATGACAATTTAATGCAATACTAGGATGTCATTTGAAATACTCCCCTTCCACTTGAATGTCTGTAACTCTTAGTTTTTAAAATTATTTATGAAGTATCGAAGGTTAAAAGAAGGTTTTAAGATTCTAACAAGTAACTGAAAATAAGGGAAAGTCTGGGTTATGAACAGGGCTTATCCCAGTGATTACCAAACACATGCTTATAAATCATTAGAGACTGCTGCTCTGAGATTCCTTCTTTGATGATAAATAGATGTGTTATTCATCTTGCTATAGCTACTCTAACATTTGGATTCGTTCCCACAAATCTTTTGGGTCACAGAGATGTGAAACAGAAGCAAGATTTTAGTCCATTACCCATAATTAATTAGCCGTCTTTGGAGGAAGTTCTTTCAACTCTCTGGGATTCTTTTTGTTCATCTG
Source organism: Muntiacus reevesi (assembly GCF_963930625.1). Taxonomy (NCBI): domain Eukaryota; kingdom Metazoa; phylum Chordata; class Mammalia; order Artiodactyla; family Cervidae; genus Muntiacus; species Muntiacus reevesi. The sequence goes on from NC_089264.1 coordinate 44,529,514, forward strand.
AAAAGCAGGGGTAGGATAAACTTTTAAAGTGAGATAATGGATATAAAAGCCCAAATTGCCTCAGCAAAGATAATATCTTACATAAAATATGATGCCTTTAGAATAATAGTTTTATCACATTCCATCTTAAAATAAAATTGATTCTATACTTTTATCCAGTGATCTACATACATGCAAACACACACATATATTATTTGACTAATCCAGTCTGATGCTATTTTAAAATTAAAGACACTAATTGGTTGGTTTTAAAATGTTTTTAAAAGACAAACTTTTGTCTTCTTTCCTGTATATGAATTAGAGGCTTTTCTCTAGGGGAACGGACATTGAGTTTAGCTGTAAATATTCAAGGCAATCGTTTTCAGCCTGAGGCATGAGGTTGGTTTGTGTGACTGCATGCTAAGTCTCTTCAGTCGTGTCTGACTATTTGTGACCCCATCGACTGTAGCCTGCCAGGCTCCTCTGTCCATGGGGTTCTCCAGGCAAGAATACTAGAGTGGGTTGCCATGCCCTAATCAGAGGACCTTCCTGACCCAGGGGATTGAATCTGCCTCTCTTAAGTCTCCTGCATCGGAAGGTGGGTTCTTTAACACCTGGGAAAGAACCTTCCCTAGTGGGTTCGAGTGCCACCTGGGAAGTCCCCAGGTTGGTTTAGTAACTGGTATATAGATTCTGAGCTGGTATTTATTACATGTGTATGTTGTTTGTAGTAACGATTAATATTAATAAAAATTGTAATAGGACATTATGTGATGGTGTGACTTAAGAAATTATGAAATTTATGATCAATCTGAATTTTAATTTTATGCTAACATCTTATTTTTATACAAACACTTATAATTTGTCATTTCTTCACATCTGTATTATAATCAGGAAAAGATGCTTTTTCTCAAGGCTTGTCAGTTTTAACAACTACTTACTTGGCCTGTGTCTAAAATAAGGATCCTGAAGTGCCTTCCCAATCTTGGAATGTGGGGTGTTCTAGCCCATTCTCAGCTTTCCTCTCAATCCCTAAAGGCAGAGATTTCTGGTAGCTTGCTGGGGACTCCACAGCTGGAAAGTGAATACAGTGGAACTGGGCATGATTCTGGAGTAGGAAATGGCAACCCACTCCAGTATTCTTGCCTGGAGAATCTCATGGACAGAGGAGGCTGGAGGGCTATGGCCCACAGCGTCACAAAGAGTCGGACACAACTGAAGTGACTTAGCATGCTCGCATGGGCATGATTCAGGGTAAATCTGTTGTGTATATTGTTTAGTTGTTTTAAAGATAGGACATGCTGTGTGAATTGGATGGAGTTTTGCAAGAAACATGCTTTGTAATGGGCGACTAGTGTTTCTTACCCAAGATAAAGAAATTGCAATATTAAAATAATTATTTTAATATCTGTGAAGGGACAGGGGCAACACACTGATTTGTTATAAAAGAATAAGCTTATGAAAGGATTTTTTATATGAATAAAAGCCATAAATAAAGATTGAAATCAACTTTTTTTTTTGGCCACACCATGCAGCATGCAGAACTTTTCTGACTAGGGATCGAACCCATATCCCTGCATTGGAAGCACAAAGTCTCAACCCCACTGGACCACCAGGTAAGACCAACATCAACTATTGATTGTCCAGGGGTCCAGCATAACCATATTTAGGGTCAGGATTTTTAAGTAAGAAAATATGAAAACATTAAACCAACTTATGTTCAGGTTTCACCTATTTGGCAAGATACTGCACAACATCTAACATAATTCCAGATTTTTATATCTTTGTACTGGGGGATGAAGGGAGCATACATTATTTGGTTTTGGTATTCCTCCATAGAAAATCTGCAGGTAGTTTATAACTTTTCACTTCAACATTTGCTCTATTTGGGGTGAACAGAATTAAAAATATTTCTGGAAGACACATGGAGTGTAGGTGTGAAGCAATTCTCACTCTATTAACACATTTCTTGACAGATTCTCAGATTGGTCAAGAAGTGGTAACAATTTTCAGGGAACTGAGAAGTGTGTAATGTGAAGGTGATGCATGTTCCTAGAGATGGTTCACGAAAAGCCCAAGAGTTCTATGAACTTCTCTTTAAATAACTTGAATTCCTGTCAAAAGGGCTTGACTGGAGAGAATTATTGGAAGTAGATGGTTTAAACCAAATTATGTTCAGTTAAAAAAAGTTTCCCATCAAAAGTTAATGCAAATATTAAGAAGCTACATGGAGAGGGTGAGTTTTTCAAAAACAGAATTTGGTAAAAAATGTTTGTCTCTGATGTGATGAGCATCTCTAATGTAACACAGTGCATTGCAATATTTTACTCAGGAAAATGGATTGTTTTGGCTTCTGCATTTCCTAATGTCACCTTTGTGGTACATCTGAGTCTCTGGCTTAAAAAGACAGAAGGCAGAAAAAACCCATTTCCACCCAACAGAATATTCTGCTCCTGCTGGATATTTTAAAAATCTGTCCCTTTTTCATGAACTCTCAAATATTTATCTGGAGTCAAATTATATGGAAGTAAAAGGAGGCAGTTTTTACAAGTATATGGGATATATTTTCTCATCAAATCTATAAATGCTTTGAAATGAGAGCTTTCTCTAAAGGATTTTATAGAACTCTTTTCTTTGGAACCAGCTTTGGTGGAGTGTAAAACAGCTGTAGATTGGTAATTTTGCACATCAAGTGGCTGAAGATTGGTAAAAAGAGAAAGTGGAAAAAGTGAACCATTTTCAAAAGGCTTTTAAAAAAAAATGTTTTCTTTCTTCCTGCTGAGTGGATATTGTCTCTGATTTGGTGCTAAAACCTCTGCACTCAGGTGATACATCCCTCCCTCTGATAATTCACGACTGTGAGACTAAATCTTTGGTCCAACAGTTCCTTTAACCAGCCCATTTTCAAAAATTAAAAAAAAGTGTGTACTTCTTGGTAGCTTTGTATTGATTGGCCACAAAACTTTGTTTGGGTCTTTCCATGGGAAAACCCAAACAAAATTTTTGGCCAAGCCAGTATTAGTAACTTGGAGTAAACTGTATCAGAGACCCATAGAATTAAATGCAGCTGCATAATCTAGATTGTTTTACTTATTTTTAGTGAAGAGGAGAGAGGATGGGCAAGTGCCTGGCGCATGTACTTTTCAGGTTCAAGGATAGGGAAGATGGTAGCCAATGACACATTGATAGAGTATATATAAAGTTGGGTAAGGGGCTTTTCAGGTTATACTAGTGGTAAAGAACTTGCCTGTCAATGCAGGAGACATAAGGGACATGGGTTCAATCCCTGGCTTGGGAAGACCTCCTGGTGAAGGGCATGGCAACCCACTCCAGTATTCTTGCCTGGAGAATCCCATGGACAGGGGAGCCTGGTGGGCTACAGTCCATGGGGTCGCAAACAGTTGGACAGGCCTGAAGCAACTTAGCTGGCGCCACACTGTTCCAGGAGCTCTTGAGAGCAAATGAACTTAAGTGCCACTTTAAATATCTTTTCTAGAATCTGGACTTAGACTACCTCCTCATCTACTCTACAAATCAATCTACCACTCAACTGGTACCATTATCTTCATTTATACTGGAATGCCATTCATAAATCACATTCCTAAAATTGAGTCCAACTCTTGCCCTCACTTGCTTCCACCTTGAGACTCCCAGAATCGTTATTTTCAATTTTGAAGAACAGTTGTCAATAGTTTTATGAGGTTTTAAAATAACACCATCCCTTATAAGATGTCATATATAGGTCCTGGAGAAGCCCATGGACAGAGAAGCCTGATGGGGTACAGTCCATGGAGTTGCACAGTCTGAACAAGGCATGACTGAAATGACTTAGCATGCATGCCCACAAGGTTCAGTAAGAGCCAAGGAAAACAAATCTGCTTTTACATGAACTTAACAACTTGTCAGAGAAATAGATTGTGTGTATACGAATAAAAGGAAGTTCCTAAATTGTAGCTTTTTTGTGACTTATATTAAAAAAAAGTGACCTGTTATATAAGATGTCATGCATGCTTATTCGCTCAGTCATGTTGGGCTCTTTGTGATCCCTTTGACTATAGCCTGCCAGGCTCCTCTGTCCATGGGATTTTTCAGGCAAGAATTCAGGAGTGGGTTGCCATTTCCTCCTCCAGGGGATCATCACTACCCTGGGACTGAACCCACATCTGTGTCTCCTGCATTGCAGGCGGATTCTTTACCCACTGAGCCATCGGATAGGAACTCATTAAACTGGGATTTACCTTGGATTTTGAACTAGTTTCTTTTCCTTTGCCTTGGTTAAGCCATTGAGATAATGGATGAAATTTTCATTTAAACTCCCTTTGTATCTTAGCAATTGGTACTAAACATGTTTTGACTCCTAACCTGTCCCAGAATCATGGCTTTGGGATGAGATAGATGAGTAGTCAAGAAAGGAAGTCTAGTGATGAGAAATAACTTCTTTTTCATTCCTAAAAAATCTCCTGTTTATCTCTAACAGCTTCTTTTTAAGTAGCGCTTGAGCTGATATATGTAGGTTAACAATAACAGCTGTGTACCTTCTAATAAATAGTGTTATTCTGATTTTCAAATCCCAGTACTTTCTTTTGATTGATTTTCTTGATTAAAACTTCATTTTTTCAAATAATGACATCTTAAAATATTATAATAATGTACACAAACAAAAGTGTCAATCACTCAATAATTTGCTATCCAGAAATAAATATAATTTACAATAAGGTGAATATCTTTCTTCTCTGCTTTAATTTAGACAATTATTTTCAAATTGTGGTTGCTAACTTATTAAGGATGATAATAAGTTAAATTTGTGGGCAAGCATATTAAGACAATGAAATAGAACAGAACAGAAATTCATTGTATGTGACATGGGTACATGTATTTAAAGAAAATTTTGTTTTAATTGCTTGTGTGTGCATACTTGTAGTGCTTGATGTGAATTTTAGTTAATGATATAGGCAATGGATGGAAGTCAATCTGAATCTAGAAGAACACAACTGGTTTGTGGTTCTTCAGTCACTGAGTTTTGTCTGACTCTGTGACCCCATGGGCTGTAGCATCCCAGGCTTGCCTGTCCTTCACTGTCTCCTGGGGTTTGCTTGAACTCATATCCCTCATGTCCATTGATTCAATGATGTCATCAACCACCTCATCCTCCATTGTATATAATTAGAGTTGAAAATGAGATATGATTAGGGACCAGAAACGAAGGCTGATAGAACATGAGAAGGAAAAAGGGAAGTAATAGAGATAAAGGAGTTCTGCTTAAGGATTATTGCTGTCTTTTGCCTTAGATTCATTTCTCAGTGTGGGAGTTGAATAACAGATCATATAAAAAAAAATAGCCTCTTCAGATGAGCAAGAGCAGGGACTGACTTTAAAAGAGGTGAAATGGGGAACGGTCTAAGATATATGATTTGAGCATGCTCTTCCCTGCCAAGAACCCTCTTGTGGAAGATGGCACAATGAAATTCACTCTAAAATTTTATTCCTTTCTAAAATGCTTATGAAATGCACATCCACCCTGATCAGGACACATTTAAAGGTCACCTCTGTTTGAGCTGTTTCACCTGCATGGGACTCAGGTTTTCCTTGATGAAACTGAGATGTTGGATGAGATAATCTTAATATTCACTTGTAACTCTGATATTATAGGATTTATATGTGAAATTATCAAGGGAACAAAAAGTTGATTTTGATAGGCATAAAGTGGTAGCAAGTTGAAGGTAAAAACACATGTGTAGCTGGGAATACTTGAGGTCAGTTCAAAATCGGTTTCCAAATTCAAAACTTTTCCAAGGACTGATTGAAGAGAAGGAAATTACAGTACTAGCACCATTTATTCATCATTTGCTATTTGCCATACTTGGCTCCCTCATAGCTCAGTCGGTAAAGAATCTGCCTGCAATGCAGGAGATCCTGGTTCGATTCCTGGGTTGGGAAGATCTGCTGGAGAAGAGTTGGGCTACCCACTCCAGGATTCCTGGGCTTCTCTTGTGGCTCAGCTGGTAAAGAATATGCCAGAATGTGGGTGACCTGGGTTCTATCCCTAGGTTAGGAAGATCCCCTGGAGAAGGGAAAGGCTGGCTACCCACTCCAGTATTCTGGCCTGGAGAATTCCATGGACTGTATGGGGTCACAAAGAGTCGGTCGCGACTGAGCGACTTTTTTTTTTTTTTTCACTTTCATACTTAGCTCTTCACTACATTCACTTTTTTCCCCCACTTTCATACTTCACTCTTCACTATATTTTTCATCCAATCCCCCAAATAATTTCTATAGCGTAGGTGCTATTAGCCTTGAATCTGGGATACAAGGTAACTCAGTGATTAATTGAGTCAGACAAATTTAGCATTGTCTGATAGAGCTCTCTTACTATTCACTGGCATACCCTGCCAAGTAGGCTTTTGAAACATACGTAGGATTAAATTTTATTTTAATCTTTTGGCAGTGTAGCACAGTATGTGGGATTTTAGTCCCTAGCTAGGGATCAAACCCATGCCCATTGCAGAGGAAGCAAAGAGTCTTAACCAATGGACCACCAGCGAAGTCTCAATATAAAATAAATTTTTTATTGTTGAATCTGTATTGATAATCTCAGTATTCAGAGATTTTTAAAGCATGTAATGTATAATGAGAATATGCAATGACTAGTATAATATGAGGGGTTTCCCAGGTGGTACAATGGTGATGAATCCGCCTGCCAATGCAGGAGACATAGGAGACTCGGGTTCTGTATGTGGGTTGAAAAAATCCCCTAGAGGAGGAAATGGCAACCCACTCCAGTTAGTATTCTTGTCTGGGAAATCCCATGGACAGAGAAGTCTGGCAGGCTATAGTCCATAAAGTTGCAAAGAGTTAGACATGACTGAGTGACTGAACAGGAACATGAATATAATGTGAAGTGTAGAGAGTACAGAGTCAGAAAGTGTGGGTCTTAACATCAGTTGCATCTTCTCCTAGAGAAAACTTTGTCAAGCTGTATGTACCCCTGCCCCAAAGTACAGTTTCTTTATCTTTGAAAGACACATTAAAATCATTTCTAATAACCCGTTCTGTGTGCCTCGGGACTGTAACTAGGATAAAACAAATGAATCTATTTGAAAACATTCTGTAAATTATAAAGTAGTGAATAAATGAATAACATATTACTTAATATATTCTTGGACTTGGCCATTGCCTGAATGGGAGAGGGACTTTATAAAATGTGAAAACTGTTAAGATTTTTAATTATAAATTTTGCATCTGCATAAAGAAATAATGAAAACAATATTAATTTTTAAAATGGAAAAGGAGCTACATCACAAACATCCAAGTAAGAAATGTGGGTCTGAGAAAGGTTGCCTGATTGGATGCACTCTAAGATTAAAAGTACAAATACAGTGAGAATAGTATTCCCTGAAATGGGAAGTTTGAGATCAGATGACTCGGGTGGATGATGGCAGAGGCAGTTTGATAAAAGACAAGCAAGATAAAAGATCACCAAATCAAAGCAAGAACTGTTTATTCTCAGAGATGAGGAGCAATGGCATTTTGAGCACAGAAGATGTGGTTGTTGTTATATGAAAAAAAAAAAAAAAATCCATAAAGGCCTTTAAAGCAACAGTGATGTTGTAGGACAAGAGCAAAACAAGTTCGCGAGTTTTACTGTGTGAGGTTTGGAAAAGAAAATCAATGTTTTCTTTATCAAGTGCTAGTTCTCTCTCCTTTGAATTCTGTGTGAAGTGCTGATCATATGTATAAACTCTTCCCAGGGTTGTAAGAAAGAGATCAGGCTTCAAGTACCTGTGCTGGTGAAAAGATGGGCAAGTTTGAGCTTTTGCAAACTCAAGGTGAACCTTGCCTTGACTACACTGAGTTTTAAAAATCAAATCTCCAGGGCTAAATTAGTACACATTCAGTAACTTTGAATAAGTTTTAGAATATGAAAAGCCATGAAACTTTTAAGAAGTTTCAATGCAAAATGCTTTGGATATTAAAAATTGGTATTCATAAGTAAGTGATATCTTAATTAGACTTCAATGGCTAAGAAAAAAGTATTCATTGGCAAACACTTGATTTACTTAGCAGCAAGACAATGACCATAATTCAACTATACCCTTACTGAAATGTCATTGCTATTTTATGAAAGACACTGTAGCGGACAAGAAGTAAAGGGTTCAAAAATGCATTGCTCTCAAAGAATAATTTTAATAATTATGAGAAGCCATTTCAGGGAGCTTCCCAGGGGTCACAATGGAAAAGAATCTACCTGCCAATGAAGGAGATGCCAGAGATGGGGTTTCAATCTCTGGGTCAGGAAGATCCCCAAGAGGAAGAAATGGTAATACATCCAGTATTCTTGCCTGGAAAATCCCATGGGCAGAGGAGCCTGGTGGGCTATATGGCCCATGGGGTCACAAAGAGTTGGACACGACGGAGTGACTGAACATGCATGCATAAGGCACCTCAGTTATTAATGCAAGTTATTAAGAGAATACATCCTAAAGATTCTTATCACAAGGAAAACTTTTTTCTTTTCCCCCAAATTTTGTATCTGTATGAGATGATAGATGTCCACTAAACCCACTGATTGTAAAAATCATTTTATGATATATGTAAGTCAAATCATTCTGTTGTACACCTTAAACTTATTTATAGTTCTGTATGTCAGTTGTATCTCAATAAAACTGAAAGAAAAAAAGGAAAAATAATTGCAATATTAAAGTAGCTCATTTATTGAGTACCTCCTGTATATACAATTTTCCAAAACATACTTTCTATATACGAATTCTCTGCATCAAAACAATGCTGATAATTTGATATTACAGCTGTCTTACAAATGAGAGACCTGGGGCTGGATCCAGGAGGAGCGCTGTGGTTTGCTCAGTTACACAACCAGATTCTGGAAATGTCCAAGCAAGTAATCAAAACTTCTTTAGGCCTTAAAATTATTTTTTCCTTCTTTGCTGCCTCCTCCTCCTCTTCCCTTCCTCCTCCTCTGCTTTATATCTCTCCTCCATCCCCTTCTTTTCTTTCTCCTCTCTCCCTTCGTTTTCACCTGCTTTCAGAGGCAGAAACCCATGGCCTCACAAAGAAAGGAACAATCAGGCAGTATGTGGAAGAGGCCCAGGTTGAGGGACAGAAACCTGGAACACCAGCTTGGCGTCTTTTATTCAGCTAATGTTTAACTTGAGCAAGTTACATAATCAGTCCGTAAGAGTGACAATTAAGCATGGTAGTCTCTGCATCTGAGCATTGCATACAGGCACAAAGGCTATTTGAATCATCATATGAAAAAACTTACATTTTTCAAATAGGTCTTAGGGATGAAAATAATGGTCCTTATTCTCAAGTCTGAAAGTTAAGATACTGCAGAACTTCTGGGTTCCAGGTTGATGACAGATGATAAAATCTGACAATCTCCCAGAATTGAATGCTCCAATACTTAGAAATGCTGCATAAAATGAATTTAACTTTTCAAAAAGTATGCATCACACATTTATTACCAGCAAAAAATAAAATTAAAAATACAAGTCATTGTTTTACTCAGCAAAGCATTCTCATATAATTTTCATAAAAATGGATAAATTTTGTTAAAAATTGACCAAACTTTAAATGATTTAGCTTCATATACTTACAGTACATTTAAAACAACATAACTGATACAGTTGAATGTGATTTGAGGTAATGACACAAGATTCTGGAAAACACTCCTGTAAGCATTCATAATCTGAAGCAAATGACAAAAATGAGCTAACCAAGTGTATAACAGGGGAATTAACTTTCTAATGAAGGCCTAAAGATATATATGAAAAAATATGAGAGTTGGTAGGTTACATTTAAAATTTAAAAAAGGCTGAAGCTTTAGAAGCCTAATAAATCAATATTACCTGAGCCAGATAGAAAGAAAGAAAGCAGCAAAGGAGAGAAGGAAAATAAAAAGGAAGCAGAGAGAGAAAGAGAGAGATGAAGAAAAGGAAAAGGAACCTCTTCAAGTGCCAAAACCAAGAGAAAAATGAAAACCAGAGTACCCAGGACTTAAGCTCAAACCATAGATACCTCTGGGGTGGGGATGGTTGTGTGGGGCTATTTGTCTTTTCTGCAACAGTCTCACTTTTAATGTCCATTTGAGGAATCAGCAAACTAAGTTACAGATTTGACCCAGGAAAGAGGATAAAACCAAAATCTTCAAATGTCTGCACTTTGCACTTTCTATGTAGGAAAAAACCTACCCTCTAGCTAATGAAAAACAACAGCTAAAACCAATACAGCTTTTAACAAAATTCTATGTTTATCTGCTTTGTCAGTTAGTCAAATTAAAAAAGTCTAATTTGAGGATTGGAAAGGCAAAGTTTATACCTCTTTTAAAATTGTGACTTGATTTTGCACTACTTGCATGTTTTTAAAACTCTCAGAATAAGGGGAGAGAGCGAGACAAGCCAGTGAGCCTTCTCAAACCAGTGAAACTTGAAACTTGTGGGAAGCCAGAAGTAAATGAATGTAAAATTTCTCTTGTCAGGCATTCCCACACTTGAACAAGGAGTCTCAGCCTTGAGTTTAATGTAATAGAAATACATTCACAAAGAGGATATAGTAATACAATAAGTATGCTCACAATTATAAGGAGTTGAAACACAAACATAAAAAAGATACAATAAAACATGGAATCTAAAAAGCACTGAACTAGACCTTAGACAAATAAAAACTATCACAATTTAAAATTAAAAAGAAAATGACATAGTTGAAGAGAATTAGTGAAACTGAAGTATATATAAGGCAATTATATAAAATGAAATATCTAAAAAGATGGAAAATGTAATAAGACTAAAATTCAAAGAATGAAGACTTAGAGGATGTAATGTATTTCTAATAGGTCTGGAGGGAGACAGCATTCTTAGAATATATTTTAGTAGAAAATGGTTAGGAAAATCATGGTAGAGAATTTTCAGAGCTAAGAAAACACAAGTATTCTTTATTTTGACAAACAGTGAGTCTTGAGCAGAACTGTGAGACACACAAATTTGATCCAGCAAAACACAAAGGCAATGAAAATACTTTAAAAGCAACCAGAAAGAAAATGCCATCTATAAGAATCACAGCTTAAACTAAAGACAGAAATTTTCTGACTATAACATAACAAATACTTTTAATTAGAAATAAGTAACAAAATAAACCACTTAGTTTAAGCATATATAATATCATATCATATGAAGTAGGTAAAAAAATGTACATAATTGCATATACATGCAATGACAGAAATGATATGGGAATTGGTGGGTCTTAAGAGCATATGGGTAGGTATATACTTTCTTCAGTGCTTTATTTATGTGCATGCATTTTTATGCATATGCATTGTGTGTGTGTGTGTGTGTGTGTGTGTGTGTGTGTGTGTGTGTGTAAGCATATGCTCAGTCATGTCCAACCCTTTGCAACCCCATGGACTGTAGCCTCCCAGGCTTTTCTGCCCATGGAATTTTCCAGGCAAGAATACTGGAGGGGGTTGCCATCTCCTTCTCCAGTGAATCTTCCCAATACTGGGATCGAATCCATGTCTACTGCATTGATAGGAGGATTCTTTACCACTGTGCCACCTGGAAAGCCTGAATATGCATCATATAGTTGGTAAAAAAGCATTAAATATACAATTTTTTTTGTAAAAAGAAATCACTTAGACTAACAGCATGCATATCAAGATCATCAACTTAGACTAGAGAGGCAATGCTACAGTATCCTCAAAAGGTCAAGAAGACAAAATAAATCTATTTATAACACCCAGCAGAACTATTATTGATCAGGAACAAGGGCTGTCTTAGGTTGATTTCTGAAAACGCAAGTCCTTAGAACAATAATTCATTTGAAAGTGATTTGTTAGGAAGTGCTGCCTGGAAAAAATTGATAGGACTGATAATAACAGGATGATTTTTAAAATTTCAATAAATAGTGCTGGAAAATAAAACTCTGTATAAATAAAAATAATTATTAATTCAGATCTAAATATGGATGTTAAATAGCTTCTAGAGGAAAACACAGGACAATATCTTTATATGTGTGAGTAGATTGCCTAAAGAGAATATAATACACAATAATCAGAAAAGTTTAATACATTGAACTTAATTAAAACTAAGGAATCTGTTCACCAAAAGAAACCACTAACCAATTAAAAATGCAAACTATGCACTAGGGAAAATATATTCAGCGTATATTTCTAATAAATAATATATAAAACTTACTAATTTTTTTGATAAACATATTTCAAGTATTTCTTCAGCATGGGACATTCATCTTTATTATCTCCTGATACACCCTTTAATTCAATACCTTATTTGCTAGAATTTTGTCAGATGATCACACACAATTTTAAGTGCAGGTACAAAAACTACTCTTTATTTATGTGTCCAGATGAAATTCAAGATTATCTTACTAAGTAGGTCACGAAATGTGTATTCAAGAAAGCAAATAGTAAACCTTGCAATACAATTTTTATGTATATGGTGTGAATATAATATTATTCTATAAATTTATTGCAGATGACATTTGTTTTGTATTTCTTTTCCAAGTGGGATGTGGGAGGAGATTTAAAAATTAAAAGCTGAATGAAACATTGCCCTGTTCTCAAAGAATTGATAGTCTAGTAGGAGGAGATAACAATGCATAAATAACCGTAATATATTTTTTCATTGAATGTACTGATATTTGAACTCAAAGGTGGAAATGACTACTTCCACAAGAATCTTGAATAAATAAAGATATTTTAAGGTAGAGAAAACTCAAGGACAGAGTCAGAGAATTGGGAAAGTATTAAGTAGCTACAGAAAAACAGTAGTTCAGTTTGCCTGGAGTACCGAGAATGTAGTAGGCCTTAATTGTCAGATTTTGGCTCTTCCTGTTTAAGGAATAAGAACCCCCAAGGTTTTGAGTCATGATGCTTAATGTTTTGTTTGTGGAATGTTGCATTTGCTATGACTTTGTGTTACATTTCAATTTTGAATTACATATTAAAAATAACTTTTAGGATTAATGCTGTGGTACATACCCTATGTAAACTAACATGGTCTTTAAGTTTGTAATGATAATTGTTGGCTAGACTGAGAGATGTTTTTTATAACCAGAGCATGAAGATTATGCAATCAGATAACACCATTTTCTTTCTCTTCTCTAAGAATACACAATGAATAGGATACCTGACAGATATCAATGTCATTAGAGAAGATAATTGGTAGTAGACAATTTGGAACTTAGTAGTTATATAAAAATGTAAGCCAATTGATGTAGTTCAATTATATTTGGCTTTACATAGTCAACATGATATTAATGCTGAGTAAATATAAAATGGTATAGCTATGTTGTGAAGTTTGGTTGTAGGAAGGATGTGGGACATCAGTAGATCATGCCTAAAACAAAGTCATTAAATAACAATATAAGCATGTCATGTAGACAAATAAGGATAAATATCAAAATAATAATAAAATAAAGTTGGTTGCCTTTGGGGAGAGGAAATCGGGCTGGGAGATAGATAGAATTAATATTTCTCAAAATAAACCTTGCAAAACTATTTTATTCTAAATTATGTACAACTTTGATATGAAATCAAACCTGAAATTAGACATTTCAGAAATGACTTCAGTAACACATGGTAATTATCAAGAGTTGTCACACCACAAGACAAAGTACTACCCAGAAAGATAGCACAGAGTTTGAATACCACTTCCACTACTACCTGACCTTCCGATGTAACAATAACAAGAATGACATCACTTAGCCAGTACTCACTGTATACTAGACAATTTACAAAGTTATTATTTTTATCACCTCTAGTCGCCATCAGAACACTATGAAATAACTACTGTTATGACCCATATGTTTCCGAGGAAAACATGGTCATTTAGAAAATTTGATTGTGCTATCCCTATTTATAATGCTAGGAAGGGAGGGTTCAAGCCAAATTAGACTAATGAATATCTGGATGTATAGCTCTTCATAACAGTCTAGAAAGGTTAAATATTTGCACTAGTTTGGGATTTTCTCAAGGCACACCCCCGACAAGGGTATGAGTGTAAGTGGTATGGGAGAGGAGCAAGAATACAAGACAGAGAAAGGGGGGCAGGCAGCCAGCAAAGGCTACTATTCAGCCAGGAACCACGGTGGGTCACTGGAGCTCGGGAAATTCTGGAATCTAGGGGAGACTTGCTTCAAAAGTATCCTGTGGGAGGGTCCCGGAGAGGGGAAATTTTGCAGAAAATGCCAGCAGTCATTAGTTGAGGGCTTCCAGGGAAGGGCAGTAGCAAATAATCGGGACAATTTCCCTATAATTTCTGAACAGACAAGTGCTTTGCCGGCCAAACAGCCTTTAGTTGTTGTTCAGTCGCTAAGTCCTGTCTGACTCTTTGAGACCCCATGAACTATAGCACACCAGGCTTCCCTGTCCTTCATTATCTCCCGGAGTTTCTTCAAACTCACGTCCGTTGAGTCAGCTATGCCATCCAACTATCTCACCCTCTGGCGGCCCCTTCTCCTGCCTTCAATCTTTACCAGCATCAGGGTCTTTTCCAATGAGTTGGCTCTTCACATCAGGTGGCCAAAGTAAATATCCTTTAGGCAAAACCAAAAAATGGTTCTGGTTCTCGCAATGGGAAGTCAGGCTGAAGATCTTTTAAATGGTAAGAACTTGGAGATACGGGTAACAGCATTTTTTAGAAGTCACTAACAGATAACCCCCAATCTCAGCCGATGAACACCATAAACGTTTATTTTTTGTTTCCATCATGACTTAAGGCAGGAGAGGAGGGAGTGCACATGGCTGCTAAGCCAGTTACTCACAACCCAGATTTCTTCCGTCTAGGTGCTTTGCAGCCTCCCGGCGTTTCAGTCTTCTCCGATCCAGCGCGTCTAGCCAGCCCTAGAGCCGAGAGAGGGTGGCAGAAGGGTGCAGGAATTTTATCGGTGAATTCTCTAAGTTTGGCAACACTTCTGCCTATATGCCATTGGCTGAAACTTTATCACAAACTGCATCTTATTGTCAGAAAGCATTAGAAACATAATCTAGGAATGAAACTATGGCTGTTAATGGGTAAGAACAGAGGGAAGAGATACTTAGGGAGTTTGGGATTGTCATGTACACGCTGCTACGTTTAAAATGAATGAACAAGGTCCTAATGTATAGGATAGGGAGCTTTGTTCAAAGTTATGTGGCAGCCTGGATGGGAGGGGAGTTTGGGAGAGAATGGATACGTGTGTGTGTGTGTGTGCGTGCGTGTAGCTGAGGCCCTCTGATACCCACCTGAAACGATCACAACATTGTTAACTGGCTATACTCCAACATAAAATAAAAGGTTTAAAAATTAAAAATTAAAAATAGAAATGTAATCCAAATGCTTGTCCTGGTAAAAAAAGAAAAATCACATTTGTTAAGAATTACTCATAACCATTCAGTAATTATTACACTATACTACTTCTCATAAGCTTACCTTGATGTGCCTAATAAATATACATGCATATATTAAAATATCCATATCAGTTCAGTTCAGTCGCTCACTCGTGTCCGACTCTTTGTGACCTCATGAACTGCAGCAAGCCAGGCCCCCCTGTCCATCACCAACTCCCAGAGTACACTCAAACTTATGACCATCGAGTCGGTGATGCCATCCAGCCATCTCATCCTCCGTCGTCCCCTTCTCCTCCTGCCCCCAATCCCTCCCAGCATCAGGGTCTTTTCCAACGAGTCAGCTCTTCACATGACGTAGCCAAAGTACTGGAGTTTCAGCTTCAGCATCAGTCGTTCCAATGAATACCCAGGACTGTATATCCATATACATTTGCATATATGATAAGTATACATTCATATCATATATCTACTGTTTTGTCTGGCAATTGCAAGCTATTCAGTAAAAGTTTACCCTCATGGAAACTATTTTTACACATAAATTCATCAATTCTTTTCATTTTATATTAAAAATAAGCATATTTTATTTAAATTTCATCAGATTGCTTTTTCCTTAGGGTAACTTGCCTTAATTTGCTCTACAAATTATACTACAATATTCTATAAAGGGATTTATCTTCCATATTACTTAAAATTTTATCTGACATTTTGAGAAATGATGTGTGCTGGCTTGAATACTTTTGAAATGAGTGGTTCTGCAAACATCTTAAAATGCTATCTTTATATCAGCAGAAATATGTCTATTTCCCTGTCCTGCAAGTTTCCCATACAGCAGGTCATTTTCACATCATATAAAATGTATTTTGACTACTGCTATTGGATTCACCTTGTTTTGGAAGCTTCATGTGTTTGAGTACAAAAAAATTGAATTTCAGTGAACAAAAGTACTGATAAATTTTTTTTTTTAGTAAGTTAGGGCATCATGAAAAAAATTTGTACAAACTATAGTTGAATCTTGAAATCCCTTAAAATCATAAAGTGAATTTAAAAGAGCAAGAAGGCGGTATACGTTTTAGAAAAATTATATCATATTAACTTCATCATTTGGCTAGCAGTAGGCAAGCTGTACAAATGGAACTGTGATTTATACTGAAATTCCACTTCTTCTTTCAATAGGGAGGGGGAGGGGAGAGAGAGAAAGAGATCCAAAAGAAGATAGAGGACAGAAATATAGAATTTTGGGGACAGAAATATAGAACTTGGGGCCTGTATCATACCTCAGGACTGTTTTCTTCCTCTCTTATCAAAGAAGAGGCCAAATGGACTGAATATACAGTTAATTTTCTCCTGGCAGCAAATCATCCCTGTGAAGGTCTAGCTCTGGGAATGAGTATAGGTGTCATCCCAATATCTTTCAGGCCTAGACATCAAGCCTATTTAGTAGGGTAAATAATATCATTATGCCCTGATTTGATATAACAAGGCAATTTGACTGTGGTTGAAATGTATTCATTTATTTGGATGATCTAGACTAATGTTTCTCAACCTAAGGTGATTTTTTTCCCCCAGGAGAAATTTCTGGAGACATCTGTGGTTGCTAAAATTATAACAGATTGCATTAGAGTCTAGTGAGTTGAGGCCAGGGATACTGCTAATCATTCTACAATACACAGAATAGTTACTCACAATAAAGAATTATTTGGATCCAAATTTGTGTACACCAAGTTTGAAAAATTGTGACTTATAACTATAGTCTTTTATGTACATATGAAAACAGTCCCTATTTCATGTAGAAAGAAAGAGTTAGTCGTTCAGTTGTGTCCAGCTCTTTGTGACCCCATGGGCTATAGCCTGTCAGGCTCCTCTGTCCATGAAATTCTACAGGAAAGAATACTGGAGTGGGTTGTCAATCCCTTCTCCAAAGGATTTTCCCAACCCAGGCACTGAACCTAGTCTCCTGTATTGCAGGCATATTCTTTACCATCTGAGCCACCAGGGAAGCCCCTATTTCATGTAAGGAAGATTAAAAATTGGAGTATCAATATATCAGTTCCTACTTTTGTTATAAAATAGTTAAGTGATTATGCATTAGAACTAGGCCTCATTTTTCCCCTGCTCTAGTTCTTGCCACAGAGAACACATTATGTATCACTTAATTCTCTTCTGTTTTGCTCTGTTTAATTTGGACTGTCAATTTCTACATACTTCCTACACTTGACCCTCCTGACATTAATCCCTTTCACAGGTGTGCTGGCCCCATATATTACTAATTGAATCATCAGCCCTTCAAGGCAGGACAGACATTAATCAATGGAGTGAAGGCTCTATATGGTGAATGTGACCTTTCATTTTTCCAGGTTTCCTCCCCAAAGGTCTCCCATCTTATTTCACTTCATCAGGCAGTCACAGTCACTGGAGGATGTGGGAGATATCAGATAGGCCAGATACAATCCCTGCTCCTCTGGTCGGGTTGTCGCTTCCTACTCTTTTTCCTATGGCTTCATCACTTGGTTTGATACATCTCACAAGGGGTTCTGATTTAGTTGGCTGTGTAACCCTTCAGTTCATTTATGACTGATGAACTTGTTATTCAGTATTAATGTTTCCTATGAGCAATCTTGCCTTGTAAAGTTGGGCAGATTATTAAGCCAGAAGTCTGATCTGAAAGAAAATGGAAATGTTCTATTTTGAAATCTTGACTTCCTTTGTTTTTATGAGAACCTGGGAAGTATTGGTTCAGAAACTATCTTCTCTGTTTTAATGCAGTAAAATTTTACACAGGTCAAATAGTTGATTCAACTAGTTGAAGTCAAAACCTATGAAACATTCTGGAAGGTAAATCTGAAAAGTGGGAAAGACTTGGATAATCATTGTTGTTGTATTCAGACACTAAGTTGTGTCCAACTCTTTGTGAGCCCATGGACTGCAGCATTCTAGGCTTCCTTGTCCTTCACTATGGATAACCATATTGGTGTCCAGATACTTGCATAAAAATAGCTCATGCTGCTATCATATAGCAAGCATATACAAAAAGTAACCAGGCCTGACAACAGGATTTTCATCCTCAGAGGAGGTAATATATTAAAAGAAGAACCACATGCTGGCTTTGGAGTCAGACAATGGTGACTTCAAATCATATCTCTGCCACTACCTCTGTCTCTATAATCTAGGGAAGACTAACCTCTTTGAACTTCAGGTTCTGCATCTACAAATCAGATAAAGTAACTCCAAATTTATAGTATTGAAAGGATTATGGTGTTGCAAGGATTACAGTGTATGTATCTATTGCTATAATATTCATATATACACATATGCCATTATAAATATGTATATATATGTACATAATGTTTATATGCATATTTGTATACACATATATGTATTATATATATGTATTGATAACAATCCTTATCTCAGACTGGTCCTATTTAGAGAAAAAGATTGGTTAATACTATCATTCTTACTTGACCCCACTGCTGTGTATGATATATGCTACTCCAATAGCTGCAACATCAGCATTGCGGATGATGTCAACTTTAGAAGTTCAGGGACCGTGTTCCTGGTATAATTCAAGCCAACTGCTAGACATAAAAACCCTAAAGGATTACACACAGAATTCCCTTGAAGAGTCAAATTCCCTGTGCTTATTCATGCATATGCATTTGTTTATGTTATTCCTACTCCCTCCATCCCTGTATTTCCCTCATGTTAATAAAAAGCTTCTACTTAATTGCAAAAAAAAAAAAATCATATTAGATTTTGTTACGAGCTGAATTATACCCTACCAAAGTCACGTTTAAGCACTAATCCCCAGTATCTTAAAATGTGGCTACATTTGGAAGTAGGACATTTAAGAAGGTGATTAAGCCAAAGTGCAGCCAGTATAGTGGCCCCTAATTTAATCTATTTGGTATTCTTAGAAGAAAAGAAAATGTGGTCATACAAAAAGAAACACCAGGGTTGCATGTGCACAGATAAAAGAGAGTATTAGGACATAAGAAAGAGTGGCTACCTGGGAGTTAAGGAGAAATGTCTCAGAAGAAATGAACTCTGTTTACACCTGGATCTTGAACAGAGAAAATAAATTTCTGATCTTTAAGCCACCAATTCTGTATTTTTTTTCTTTTTACCTCATCGCTGGAAAACTCATACAAGCTTCATGGGCCACATCAAAATACTACCTTAAAGTACCTAGAATGACATCTAGAACGTGGTGATTTCTGGTTTGAGTTCTTAAACATAAAATCAGGACTTAAAATTTAGAAGAGATTATGACTGCATCAAGATTGCTGGGAAAAATATCAATAACCTCAGATGTGCAGATGACACCACCCTTATGGCAGAAAGTGAAGAAGAACTAAAGAGCCTCTTGATGAAAGTGGAGGAGGAGAGTGAAAAAGTTGGCTTAAAACTCAACATTCAGAAAACTAAGATCATGGTGTCTGGTCCCATCACTTCATGACCAACAGACGGGGAAACAGTGCATACAGTGAGACTTTAGTTTTGGGGGCTCCAAAATCACTGCAGATGGTGACTGCAGACATGAAATTAAAAGATGCTTACTCCTTGGAAGGAACATTATGACCAACCTAGACAGCATATTAAAAAGCAGAGACATTACTTTGCCAAAAAAGGTCCATCTAGTGAAGGCTATGGTTTTTCCAGTAGTCATGTATAGATGTAAGAGTTTGACTTTAAAGAAAGCTGAGTGCTTAAGAATTAATGCTTTTGAACTGTGGTGTTGGAGAAGACTCTTGAGAGTCCCTTAGACTGCAAGGATATCCAAGCAGTCCATCCTAAAGGAAATTAGTCCTGAATATACTTTGGAAGGACTGATGTTGAAGCTGAAACTCCAATACTTTGGCCACCTAAGGCGAAGAACTGACTCATTTGAAAAGACCCTGATGCTGGGAAAGATAAAACGCGGGAGGAAAAGGGGATGACAGAGGATGAGATGGTTGGATGGCATCACCGACTCAATGGACATGAGTTTGAGTAAACTCCGGGAGTTGGTGATGGACAGGGAGGCCTGGCGTGCTGCAGTCCATGGGGTTGCAAAGAGCTGGATATGACTGAGCGACTGAACTGAACTAAACTGAGTCAAATCTATGGTTTTTTCAGTAGTCATGTGTGGATGTACGAGTTGTACCATAAAGAAAGCTGAGTGCCAAAGAATTGATGCTTTTGAACTGTGGTGTTGAAGAAAACTCTTGAGAGTCCTTTGGACTGCAAGGAAATCAAACCAGTCAATCCTAAAAAAAATCAGTCCTGAATATTCATTGGAAGGATTGATGCTGAAGCTGAAGCTTCATTACTTTGTACACCTGATGCAAAGAACTGATTCAGTGGAAAAGACTGATACCGGGAAAGACTGAAGGCAGGAGGAGAAGGGTATGACAGAGAATGAGATGGTTGGATGGTATCACTGACTCAACAGACATGAGTTTGAACAAGCTCCAAGAGTTAGTAATGGACTGGGAAGCCTGGCGTGCTGTAGTCCATAGGCTCGCAAAGAGGTGGACATGACTGAGAGACTGAACTGATGATTACATCAATTTAAATGTTGGTTTCTCCACATCACTGTGTTCATTTTCACTGTAGCTCTTCATTACAATCTGAAATTTAATTCTATCTCTATTTTCTGTAACTCCATCATGCTAGAGAATAATCTTAATGAAGAGAGGGAGTGTGTAGTTTGTTCAATACTTTTATTGGGACTGTGAGGAGAGCACCTGGAGGAAAATAAGTGGGCAATAAAGAACCACTGAATTATCAGATGAAATTATAGAGCTCTGAGTAATTTATCATCATAAGGTAGTAGGGATGACATGATTTACTCCTTCATCACGAAACAGTTAACCACCAAAACAAGCAAAACAGAAGCACCAGAAGTCATCAATTATTTATGATGTTGGATATTCAACTATGATATTAGTCCTTAGACTAGGAAAGATTTTGAAGGGTTAACAATGTTTGAAATATGCTTTGATATTCTTTTAAAATGCAATGTGTTTACCACACATTTGTGAAGTGTGATTCAAGGCCACTGCCTGAAAACTCTAAAGCACTTTAGAGCTTTTATAAAGATGTCTGAGTTTGGGTAAACACTTTGCTGCAGCCTCTAGAGACTGTATTTAACTTAAGTTCTAAGTGACCTTTAGACCTGACAAACATCTCTTGCAAAGTGTATTTTAGTTTATTTGAAGTGGGAAGTAAATGACTGATAAATTTTGTTTACATTTCACTACAAAAGAGATGCAAGTTCCTAGCATGATGCTGTTAATTGGCTGGTAAAAATTTATACTGGGTGTTCAAAGAATGAATGTTACAGCAAGTGTTCAATATATCAAAATGAGACTATTTTTGAGAAGCTGAGTTTAAAATCCTCCAAATATATAAATTACTGGTGAACACAATTATAATCTGCTTTTGTCTTTGTAAAACTAAAGAATTTTTGTGACAAATTTTGAAAAATAGTTTGTAAACTTGACACACCTAATTGAATTTACAAGTGTACATTGTATTCTGTTGTATTGCATGGTTAACATATATAATTATTTTTATTGTATTCGTCTCATTAAAATTTCTGCAGAATATTTAAAAGCATGGTTCCAAATTTAAGCAGACTATAGTTATAATTCTAGGTCTGCCACTTACCAACTGTGTGGGCTTTCTAATTTTCAATTTTCTTATTGGTACCTATTATTGGTAATAGTTCATATACTTCACAGGTACCCTGAGAAATATACATTATATAATGTATATAACAATGTTAAATGATATTTTTTGACACACATTACATATTCAATAAATTTTAACTATTTTTACTTTTGTAGGGATTTTATTTCTGTGAATGTGTATGTGTTTGCGATGCTTAAAGGCTTAGTCTAGACTTCTGGGAAACCCCATAACTAGCACTAATAAATGCCAAATTAACACATATATATGCTTTAACTTCAAGAAATTGATAATTTACTCGTGAAACTAACACATTATTTTAGGCAATATTTTACAAGTTATTATTTTATTTATGAAAGGTTACATGGTCTTTTTCATGTCTTTTAAGAGAATAGCTCATATATATATTTAGGTAAGTGCCACAAAAAAGATAATAGCAGTTTTTTTGGGGGGGGGGGTAAAGGAATTCTTATTTTATTTTAAAATTACAAGACTCTTTTTGGAAATCATGATCAAAATCTATGCCATAAACAAATCCATCACCTCCAAATGTTTCTTCATGTCCTCTTATTAAAATTATTACTATTACATGTTTTGTATTAAGAGAATTCAACATAAGGTCTCTTTTTAAGGCTAAGCAAATAGTTTGCTTTTATCTGAAAATAAACTATGCAATTGTGTATAATCTGCTGTAGCAGATTGACTGTTCTAACAGGCTGAGTAGGAAATAGCAATTTACAGGCAGTGATGTTATTCAGTGTTACTCTTGGGGTCAACAAAGGGAGTGACTAAAACAAGACTGGTAAGAGGCAGACGTTGGGCTGTGATGAACAACAGTAAAGGTTTTAGCGGACTCCCTACGGGTCTTTACATTCCTACACTGACTGGTCACTGAATGGGGATTGTCTCAAGCAAGTAGCCTGATCTTGAACAACGTGGCTCTCTTCAGATGAGGGCCATCACTGGGAAGAAAGCAGATTCAAAGTGGTACAACATATGATGAGAACCTGGATTTCACATTGATAGGCCCATATCTGCACCTCTTGTGTTGTAAAATAGCTTTAATGCAAAGTTATTCAGTATCTTGTGTCAGTAAACTGAACATTCCATTAGTCTTTGAATAGAGGTGCTCGATTAGGCCCTTCTTGGAGGAAAAGAAAAACCATACCCAGGATATGTATCAGTGTCAATCAAAAAGAGTTGCTGCTCCTTTTGGAGCAGAATGTGTCTAATGGAGTTAGCTTCCACCAAGTGGCTATACGGAGTCTTACAGGGATGGTACCACATTGAGGAGTTAGCATCAGTCTTGGTCACTGGCAGGTAAACTGTTTTAGAGGCAGCAGTGTTCTTATCTAAACATCCTTGGTAGCCACAATTATGCAGTTCATGGGTCTATTGTGCCAGTACTGAGGTGGCTGCTGGACAAATTCTGAAAAGATGCCAACTGGCCTAGTCAACCTATTTAGTTGTTTAGTGCCTCTTCTAGGATGTTTTCTAATGGGTGTTGACATGTGATGCAAAGATCTTTATAATTCATACCTATTTTGAATATGCTTATCTTACAAAACTTCATTGTTCTCTTATTTGAATCTTTCCAAACCCTTTATCCCCTAGCATAAATCTACACACATTCTATGGAATGTATACTTCTCTTCCTACACAAAGTAGATGGCCAGGTTAATGATCAGAAGTCTATATACTGAGAGAATTTCCCTTCAATTTTATCTTTTAGGGTCACCTCTGAATGAGACTAAGGGGTATACAAGTCCATTTTAAGATGGGTCATTGATAAAAACAGTGGTAGATGACACAGAAGTCTGGTCACCTGATCATGTTGTTCCACCCTGTTCGTCTGTAATTCTGAATGAATCTCTTTTATAGCACAATGGATTGCTGCCAGACACATAAAGCAGTGGGCTTAAAGAAAAGACAAGTGTGATGGTCAGTTTATTCCCTTAGGACTAAGTCACAGTTTACGTTTTTCAGTCAAATATTAATAGAGGTGTTGCTTTGGAAGTATTTTGTAAATGTGATTGGCATCTATGATCAGCCAACTTTAAGTAAAGGAGACTATCCTAGACAATCTGGGTGGACTGTATCAAATCAATCCACAGTTGCAAGAGAAGAACTGAGATTTCCCTGAGGTAGAAGAAAGTCCCCCTGTGGATCAAAACCTCAGCTCCTGCCTGAAAGTTTTGAGCTACCCTTTCTGATGGTCTGGCCTGTGGATTTCTGACTTGCATAGCCAGCCCCTCAAAACATATAAGCTAGTTTCTTGCAGTAGACATTGTCCCCACCTCTGTTTTTCAAAAGGTATATAATTCTCTGCTACAGAGAGCATGAACTTTACCCAGAATTTTAGTAGTCTGTGCCAGTGATTCTCTCATTAGGACCTGTCATTAACTATACATCACCTCTTTTCCCTAACACAGGTACCTCAGTACTACTGTACTAGGTCATACGGTCATACTGGCATGCACCAGAGTTTGCAAGCATGTTCCTCGTAGGTGCTACTCAAAGCTGGGAGCACTTTGTCACGTGACATATGGATCAAAACAGCATTCTCAGAGATGGAACATCCCACTCCTAAAACTCAAGAGACTAAACAGACATTACACTTAATTCTCAGTGGCAGGAGGTGCAAAATGCAAAAATTTATCTTTTACATTGGAGAGGATGCCTGGGCATGGTTGAGAACTCCAGACTTGTTCCAAATCTCAGTGGTATCTACCCTCCAAATATTTATAAGGGTCATCTGATATCCTCCGCAGGATTTGTCCTCCCAGGATTTCAACTCCGTTGACCCTCTTGTCCGCCTGGTGTCATTAAGATGAAATCATCTATCTTGGGGTTTTCACCTGGTCCTGTTGCAGTTGGACTATTTTTTTTTTTTTACAGGATAATAGTGTTATTATAGGCCTGTGACAAGTATATTCTAATCTGTCTTAATACTTAGAAATACCCTTTCTAACCTTCATTCTTGATAGGGAGGGAAATATATTTGTAAGATCATTGATTGCATAATATATACTGAGGCTGTGTTAATATGATCTAGCAAAGATTCCTCATTCCACACAAATGTAATTGGAATTGCTGTGTGGTTGAGATGGCATGAGTCAATACCATCCTCCAGAATCCACCTGGCATTTTTAGAGACATGAATAGAGTGGAAATATAATGGGCATCACCACCCCAAGAATAACATTAACCTATTCCATTTCCTCCAAGCTATGATATTGCTTTTAATTTTTCTATTTTGGCTTGGGGTGGTGGGCTTTAGAAAACTGCCACTTGACCTTCCAACTATGAATAGGTCTTACCTCACAGGATAAGGAGTCAATGTTGGGCCTGCCAACTACCAAATATGTCCATAAGATATTATAACTGGGGATATATTATATTATATTATATTTGGACAAGAAAACTGGTATTAGGTGGGTTTACGGATGAAGTGGACCCAATGTGGGCCACACCTGGCCAAGATTCCATTTATTGCCTGGCTTCCATAAATTATACTCTCAAAAAAGGGCTTGATGATGCTTTAGGCCTCTGGTTGTCTATGCCAGTTTGGATTTTGTGTCTTCAATATCTTTTGGGTATTCTACTTTCCCTACAGTAAGTTCAGTAGAGAAAGTACTCAGTGGCTACAGATTTCCTTGAAGAAGGAACGGGGGAATAATGGCCACATTTTCTTGTTACAGTGTTGCAAGGGTTCTTTCTTCTGTAAACTCAATAGCTACAGTATGTGAGTTCTGGGTCTGAAAACTGACTTAAATTCATAAATTAGGCAAGGTGTTGTGACTTTTAGTTGGTGTGGACCCTCTTAGATTTCTGATCATTAATCCTTATTTTATTGTTTGCATAGATTGAGAGATGCTCTCAATACCTCTGTTTTGCTCATAAGGATAGCATGTTCTATTACCCAATTCCATAGCTCTCCAAATTTTTATGGAAACTCTACTGGTACAGCAAACCTATTGAGGATAAAAGTTCAAGTTTCTTAATCTTCTTTGAGTTTCTGCTACTTTTATGATTAAACTGGATTTTCCTATCCCTTGGCAGGATAAGATCGGAGTCTGTTTATACTTATATATTGTCAAGGAGGGCCTCTTAGAATTTAATTGTTCAGTCTTTCATTTTTTTCCCCTCTAAATCAACGATTTCCTTCAAAATAGTTATCCATTTCCTTTGCCTTTGCCAATACTATTTTGGTGCGCTTCTTAATCCTCGATACATTACTTCTATTAGTGCATTCCCTTCCAGCACATACCAGTTTCTAACAGTAAAAGTTTTAACGAACTTCGCTGTCGCTGCTTGCCAAGAGATCTGAATGCTCTGTCTGCTGCCGACAGGTGATCCAGTAGGCTTCCTAGGACCACTTACAGCACTAACTATTGCAGACTGTGTTTCCCAGCTTCTGGGACAGAGATTTGTGCACAGAAAGCTTACTGACTCAGTATCTGTAACAAAGCAAAGAGTAAAGAAATGGGTAGAGGGAGACCTCAGGCTATGTTCGAGTCACATCTACGATGAGCTCTGGGGTCGGTGAGGCCGTGCAGAGTCGTCTTGTATGGGAACTTACCTTACAGAGTAGGCTCTCTTTATCCTAAGGCAATCGCTGGGAGACGGGAATCACCTAAAAACTGCCAGAAATCAAATCCCCAGCAGGCAGGAAGAGGCACGCTTACTCTTAAAGGACACACACGTGTGCATTTCTTCCTCCCCGTGTACTTCTTTGCGTATGTGCGTAATGCGTATGTGCGTAATGCGTATGTGCGTAATGCGTATGTGCGTATTGCGTGCGTGAGTTACGGCGTTAACTCCGCGTTGAGCATGCGCTCTATCGGCTTTTCCTTCAGTAAGTAGGGAATTAGGCTATAAAGCCCTGTGTGACTTTTCACTCTGCTTGCTTTCTTTTCTGAAAACGACCCTTCCTACATATGTTAAGACAAACTATGTAATTGTAGAAAGAATTTTAGAGAATTAAAGAAGGGTAGCTTGGTTTACCTTAGGTTTCGCCCAACTCTTTGAGGTTGTGGTGTCCGTTCTCATTTGAGTACATGTCAGAATATGAACTAGGACAAGGATAAGGAAGAGTTTCTCTCTCGATTTTATAAGGTATCTTTTTTTTTTTCTCTCATGATTTTGCTTTTATTTTTATTGAGCTATAGGTGATGAGTTGGGAAATATCTCTGCAAGGTAGGCGCCACCAGGGAAATGTCCATTCTTCTTTTCCTGGGATAGCTTTTGTAGCTTTTTCTTTCTCTTGGAGCCACTATCCTTGCCGGCAGCAGCGTCTTCAGGTCGGCTGCCTAGTGACTTCTCCCTGGAAGACAATTTCCTCTTTTCCTTAGGGACACTTTTATTTCTTGACTCCTAGGGGCCCCTAACTGGTTCTTCTTTGAAAAAGATTTCTTCCTCTTGGGAAGATTCCAGTGCCAGCTCTCTCTTCAAGAATACTGCTAACCAGTTTCTCCTTGAAAAATTATTTCTTTTCCTTGGGTTTGGAAAAGGAGACAGATGGGTCTTCCATTCCATTTTCCTGAGGAGACTCCTGGCACTTTTTCCTCTTTCTTCTTTTCCGGTCTTTCACTTGTCTTCTCACCCTCCTCTGGAGTACTCCTGCTATTTTCTGAAGATTCCAGGGCAATTGCAGCCAGCCACTTCTTTTCCTTCTCAAAGTGCTTCATCTCCTGTTTCCTAATAATCTCAGCAGCCGCTTCCTCTGTCTGAACCATTGCCTCCTTCATGACATCCAAATTCTTTAATGGAATCTCTTCAATCTCAAAGGACAGCCGCTCCTCAACTTGTTCTCAAAGCTTCTCCCCAAATCCACTGGTGAGTACTTAAGATACACAGTCAGTTCATGAGGTAATATTGCATTTGTTTGCCACATATCCAGAGATGCGGTGGACTGAGGTAGAATGGAAAATGAGTCCATGTTTTGGGGTGTTACACCTTATCTTCAGGGCTCTGGAAACTTGGTATGTTTGCTGGGCCTAGGAAATTACTCAGACATCAGCACTGGCCAGGGTTAGCGTATCTTTTAAAATATAACACCATAAAATATTTTATTTGAAACTTTGTGAATCTCTAGGAGATGTCAAATGCTCATATTTAAATGTAAGTATGTATGCTTATCCTAAACTAATCTAGATGCACTCTTCTTAGCTCTGGTGTCTCAATTACTTTCTTTAGGGGGGACTTCTAAGATCTGAATGTAGAC
The DNA here is from genome assembly GCF_963930625.1 of Muntiacus reevesi. Classification (NCBI taxonomy): domain Eukaryota; kingdom Metazoa; phylum Chordata; class Mammalia; order Artiodactyla; family Cervidae; genus Muntiacus; species Muntiacus reevesi. The sequence goes on from NC_089264.1 coordinate 44,557,749, forward strand.
TGAGGTACTGGCAGTTTGGTGGGGAGGAGGTTTAAAAATCATTAATGCTATCTTCTGTTACTTTTATTCTTAAACAGCATAATATTTTAAGATGAGTTATTTTGAAGGTATTTTCTGAAATAATGGGAGGATATTATAGCCACCCCCTCTACAAAAAGAGGGTACTTTTCTGATGCATGAAGTTTGAGGATGTAGGATAGCATATGTGGCATTATCCTTAGAAATAGCATATATAACACACGTGAAAGTGACTCTAACTCTCATTTGAACTAGGTTTGTATTAAAAGAGGTAAGAGAAAGAGTTTATTCTTTCTTTTTTTTAATGCAGTTGACATCCATGCTAGTGAAATTTAATATAAAGAGTCACTTGCATTTGCTCACCATATAAAATGACACCGACTGCTTCCCAGCTTTCATATGTGGAATTTGAGTAGGTGAACACGTTCATCTCAAGTGCTGTCATATGTACTTGCCCCTGTGAAGATCTTTTAGGTTCTGCTCTCAAGTCAGCAAGTTGCCTTCAATGCCAGTGGTGCTATTTTATCATGTTGTTTCCCCACAATAAATTCCAGTCCTTCCCTGGCTTGGCTGTGACCACCTGTTCTCCCACACCTGTTTCAATTTTTAAACCATATGCTGTAGTCACAGCTGAGAACCGCTGTAGACATGATGTGATTTCTTATAAATATTTCATAAATTCAAAGTTTCCTGCACTTCAAAATATTTTGAAGGCACTGATTTTACTGAAAACCTCACAGAGACTGACATACACTCTTTGTTATGATCATTATGCAAGCAAAGAAAGATGAAGTTTACAGCCGTGTAAAATAACCTGCACCGATACTGAAATAGCACTATATTGGTATTTATGCTTTTAAACAAACAGAACTGCAGCCTATGGTAAAATAATTCAAGTGAAGTAATTGGTCTGAAATGTACATATGCTCAGGAAATCCAGGGAAACAGATGTTTTCACATTGCATTTCCTACGTGGAATTAGAGACATGCTTCACAAGACTGTCAGATACTTACCATGTATATTAATTGGCACTCTGTTGTTATTAGTATTTTGAGAATGTAAATTAAGTGAATTTTACAAATCATACTTTGTAAGTAACGAAACCTGAAATTCAGCTTGCTTAAGTAATAAAGAAAATTGCCGAGCCTATTTGTAACCCCATGGTCTGGTCTGTTTATGGGATTCTCCAGGCAAGAATACTGGAGTGGGTTGCCATTCTCTACTTCAGGGGATCTTCACAACTTGGAGTGAACCTGGGTCTCCTATATTGCAGGCAGATTCTTTACCATCTGAGCTACCATAAGAGATCTATTGAATTTAAGGTTTGGATTGATTCAAGAATAAAAGAATTGTGGTCTGGACTCCTCTTTTCTCCCTCTTATTCTCAGTTTTGTTTTTAATAGTACAGTCCTACCTTTATATTTAGAGACTGTATGCTGTTATTTCATCAGTCTTCATTCTTTCCTGTTTAAGTGCAAAAGAATTTCATACAGTAGCCCTGTAAAACAGGTAAACAACAGTAAAAGCCAAGAGAACAACAATGAAGAAACCTTCTTTCTCTCCAGAAGTCTTAGTAAATATTTTCTCTCATCTCATTTAGATTATAAAATAAATGGCTATTTATGAAATAAATATGAAATAAATATTTTGAACTAAGGAATGAGGTATACGAGGCCAGTCAGTACCTAACCCTAGGAATTCATCCCTCTGAGACCACGTTCTTGATAATAGGAAAAAGGCAAATTTCCCAGCAGAGGATCAAATTACTTTTTTAGGGTGAGGGTGGTTGCATGTGAAAAAAGTCAATTTGTATCTGCACTTGTCTCTGTGTATACCTATAGATACATACATATGCAAGCAAAGTTGGGATGATACTGTATTTTTCTGTCTTGATATTTAGACTTGGAATTTTATCACAATTTTTTTTTTCATTTCAGTGCATAGCCTACAGAATTAGATTTTCTAAATAAATGAAGACCAGGGATTATTGTTACGTTGATCACTATTGCATTGATGGGTACATAGTATAGGAGATTTTGATCCTATTTGACTAGACATTTTTGGAAAGACATGATAGTAAACAGATCAGCCAAACAGTTTTGATGTAAAGACATATTTCTTAATGAAACAGGGACGTCCCTGTAGCTCAGACAGTAAAGAAAATGCCTGCAATGCAAGAAACTCGGGTTCGATCCCTGGGTAAGGAAGATCCTCTGGAGAAGGGAATAGCAAGCCACTCCAATATTCTTGCTTGGAGAATCACATGGACAGAGGAGCCTGGTGGGCTATAGTCTGTGGGGTCACAAAGAGTCAGACACAACTGAGTGACTAACGCTACTTAATGAAACAGGACTTGACCAGAATAAGTGTAATAGCAATATAGTACCTACATTCTCCCTTCATTGTTGTATGTTTTTAATGGATAAATTTCTTTTTTTGTGACAGTGATACAGTTCATATTTTTCTTTTATGATTTAATTCTTTATTTGGTTTATTTCTTTATTTGGTCACAGTTCTTTTCTTCTTGAACTATCCTGGCCTGAAATTAGACAGATCCACCTCTTGTCTGTTCAGTCAGGTACTTCTCTTTATTATTTAAGCCAGTTTTATTTTAGGTTTCTGTTGCTTGCAAAGAATGATTTTTTAATGTTTTCAGTTCATTTAAATTCTTAAAAATGACAAACTGTCCTCTGAGTAATACTTAACACTATGGCAATGATAGGCCAAACAGAGGTTCATATACAAGTTTTGCTTTTGTTGGCAGACGTAACCATGGAATGTTGGTTTTGAGAAGTTTTCTCAGAAATCATCTGGGGGTGGGGACTCATGTTTAGCTCCTTTCCAACCATATTTGGCCTTGTTGATTCCTTCACATATCTCATTCACATATCACTTATAACTGCTTTCACTCTGCAAAGGCAGAGGTGATTAGTTCTCACTGCAAATTCAAAAATATTTACTAACTGACTCTTTTCAGAAAAATATTTGCCAACACCTGATCCAGGTTATTCAGTTCAGTTCAGTCGCTCAGTCATGTCTGACTCTCTGCGACTCCATGGGATCTAGGCTGTGGGTGGCAAATAGAGTTTCTATTCCTTGGTATCTTGGGTAAACTGATGGTAATTTCCTTTAGGACAGTACGAAGGACTGGGGAGGAGCACGAGGAAGGACTGCTCAGGTCTGCTTTTGTTTCTGAAGGTCCAGAGTTTGTATATATGTTGGTACTTGGCAATCACCCTTGGCATAAAAATAAATGAGAAAAATGATTGTATTCAGGGAATGCTGCTCTAAGAGATGGGAAATTAATTTCCACTTGTTACTAACTGTGTCTTTGGGTAAACTCAGTGTCTGTGTCTTTACTCAGTATCCACCCTCTGCAAACCAAAAGTGCATAACAATATCTAGCTTAATTATGTCTTGGAGTGGCTGGGACATGTGAAAACATATGTGGAAATGCTTTTTATATTATTGGACTAAGAGAAAGAAATACTAATAATTACTTTATCATAAAACTTTGTTGGAAATGGTCATAAATAATGTCTGCATACCAGGGCACTTCTGACTATATGTTATTTATAAGATTAATAATCTTTGTTCTAGAATTATTATACAATATATATATGCATGTGTGTGTGTGTATATATGCATATTCAGTATCATTATGCTATATAAATATTCTCATTTGGCATATTTAAGACCAGGTAATCTGGTACTGAAGTCTCAGTTCTCCATTGTGCAATACCACCTTTTGAAGAGTGGTACCATAGCCTGGGTACCTTAGAATGAGACACATGTTCATGAAAGAAATTGGCGCAGAAATATCAAACAATGGTTTGAGACAGACCAGGCCCAAGTGCTTTAACAGGCACAGTGATGAAGCTTGCTCCTATATTAGTGTGAAAAGTTTTGGCTTACATTAAAGTGATGAGTTGGGAATGATGGCAGTGAGCCTAATGAACTGCTCTTCACCTGATAATGTATGAGGTTGTGAGGGACAATATTTCAAAGACCCACTATCAGCAGGATTCTGAAAAAGGCAGCAAAGATTTTAGAAAATATATGATATCACACTTGCAGTTTCAAATATTTCATATTTTTTTTTACTTGTAACATACTCAGTTCATAGTAGATCACCATGTTGTCCCCAAAATGTTTCATTTATCCTAACTTCCCCCTGTAGTCCTTATATTGTATTTCCTCAAGAGTCTGCTAATTTGTCTTAAGCACCACTTACCTTGACTTTAATGATACTTTTCCCCTCCAACTTTTAAAAGTATACATATATATTATGGAAATCTGAGAAGCAAAGGCAGCCAGGAACACAGAATCATCCATGATTATAAACAGTCTGTAATTTGATGTATTTGTCTAGTCTCTAATGGTATCTCCATATTTGTCTGATCCTTTGGAGAAGGAAATGGCAAAACACTGCAGTAGTCTTGCCTGGAAAATCCCATGGACAGAGCAGCCTGGCAGGCTACAGTCCATGGGGTTGCAAAGAGTTGGACATGACTGAGTAACCTCACTTTTTGTGTGTATATATAATACACAGTGAAACATATTTTTATGTGATAGTACAGTATATATCATGAGTTTTTGCACATTGTGAATATTTACTAATTCAAAATTCTAAAACCATGGGTAGTTTGATTATCAAAAATACACTACACTCTAACGATCAGAAAAGAGATATAATCCAGCTTTTGTGGGAGAAAATTTGCTTAAAAGACAAAATGATAACAGACCTCCAAATAGATTTTTTCTAAGTTACAATTAAAATACCATATTTTCTTAATGTGCAATCTAAAATGAGACCCAGAGCAATAAAATCCAAAAGCATAATGCTTCTAGATGATTTTAAAATTTGTACTATTCAAGTATTATTGAGAGATTATTTTCATTTAATTGTTTAAAAATCTATTCATATAGTATGGCCAAAAGAAATCCACAAATACACCAGTGGTTATAATCAAAATGAAACATAAACACACCTGCATAAATTCCTTCTGTTACACTTCATTTTGCCTTTTGTTGCCACCACAATGAAAAAAGTCTTGCTTCATAGTGCTTCAAAGATGACTGAACAATTCCATGTTTAAGATGCTTCTTTCATATATAACAAAAAGATATTCATAAGTTGGTTAATTCACTGGTTCTATTTTTTTGTTATACATTATTTCCTCAAATCATTTAAAAAGCTTAGGTGTTGTAAAATCAAGGCAGAAGTTTGTCCACAATAACTCAGGCATTTCCTAAAAAATGAACACATAGAACTGTGGTTATAATCTGTCTTCTAGATATAGAGATACTATCAAGGAGTCCTATTTTTCATCCTTTCTTTCCTCTTTGCCCTTCAGGTCTAAGGATAGTAAATGATGTCTGTTATTACTATTCCTGTGGTACTGTATTATTTCTTGATTACTAACCCGAAACCTCCCTTTACACTTTTTAAATTGTTCTTTTATTAAACTTTCCTCATATTACTCAACTGGAGTGTGCCAAATTAGTTTACTAATGCAACTTGACTGATAGCAGCTGAAAATTTCAGGTCATAGCACATGTCCTAAAAAAGTAACACTATCATTCAAATAGATTGTCAACCTCCTGAGAGAAGATAGTAAGATAAAAAGACCATCTTGTCTTGCTAATTAATGTGTCTCTGTCACTTAGCAAGGCTTCCCTGATGGTTCAGCTATAATCTGCCTGCCGATGCAGGAGACATGGGTTCGATCCCTGGGTCAGGAAGATCCCCTGGAGGAGGAAATGGCCACCCACTCCAGTGTTCTTGCCTGGAGAATCCCATGGACAGAGGAGGCTGGCAAGGGCTCAAAGAGTTGGACGTGCCAGTGACTAAACAACAATTACTTAGCACAGTATTTGTAATATAGAAACATTCAACAATACTTTTTAAAATAAAAGAACATATATTTGAATGAAAGAATGAGGATTGAAAAGGTACATAAGAGGATCACTCAAATATTCAAACTCTTTGCCAGGATTTTTAAAAAATGTTAGACATAGCATCCAAGTTATATCCTAAAATTATTCTTCTATGATTTGAAAAGTTTTAATCTTTATAATTTGATACAACTGTACTGAGTTGAATTATGTCCCATCTCTCCCACAAAATTTATGTCCACTCAGAGCCTCAGACTTTGGATCTTATTTAGAAATAGAATTTTTGCAGATTAACTGAATTCAGATGAGGTCATAGAGGATTAGGGTTTGGCATAATCTGATGATTGGTGTACTTATAAGAAGAAAATTGGTCAAAACAACATGCATGGGGAAGAAAATGTGAAGAAACACAGAATACACCATATGAAGATGGAGGGAGAAAATGGAGAGACATGTCTACGGATAAGAAGCATCAAGGATTGGCTGGAAGCCACCAGAAGCCAGGAGAGAGGCATGTAACACATGAACCCTCAAGAAGGAGCTACCCTGCTGTCACCATTGTTTCAGACTCTGAATGATGAGAAAATAAATTTCTCTTATCTCATGCTGTTAAGTTTATGGCAGTTTTTATTAGTTCTAAGAAGCTGATAAAATAACTTATTCCACAAATGTTTAGGAATATCTGACACAGGCCAGGCACTAGCCTGTGTTGTGGTGATACAGTGGTGTACAAGACAAAGTACCTCTCTTCATGGAACACATGGACTGACAGAAACAAATATATAAATAAGCAGGGGGCACCATGTCAGGGAATGATGAAAACAACAAAGGAGTAAAGCAGTGTATGACACCGCGTTACAGAAGTGTAGTATTTTATGTGAAGTAATCCCAGACCTTTCTAATGTAGTGATATTTGATGAGAGATGTAGTTGAAATGAAGAATCAGAATATGTGAAGATCTGGAATAAAAATATTCTAGACCAAGCAAACACAAGTGCAAAAGCCCTGAGGTGTGACCGAGCTTGGTGTATTTGGAAGCAACAGGTAGACTAGTGTGTCCATACTATAATCCATAGGGCAGAGGAAATGATTTTGGTGAAATAGCATAGTAATGCCCTCTTGATAAGGAATTTTTATTCTAAGGATAATTGAAAGCCATTGCTGTTTGTGTACATAGGGAAAAGTATAAAAATTTTAATACATATTTAAAAAATAACACTCTCACTTCTGTGTGAATAATAAGTGTAATAGGCAAGTGTGAAGGTAGGGAGATTGGTTAGTAAGCGATTGCATTAATTCAGGCAGGGTATCATGATAGCGAGGTCTAGAATGTTGGCAGTGAAGGTTGTGAAAAGAATTCAGTCAAGACAAATATTGATGGAAGAGAAAATAGAATTTGCTGTGAGACATGAACATATAATATGAGATATGAAAGAAAGACCAGGATCAAAGAAGAATCTTTTGTGGCCAAAGTAATTAGTACATTATGGTGTGACTACTGAAATATGAAACAAGAAAAGCCGAGAGTTTAGTAGCCAAGTTGAGTTTGGAATGCTAGTAGCATATTAAAGGGAAAGACAAGTAGATAGATACTGGCATTGGAAACTTGGGAGTAGTTTTCCTGTGAACACAAGAGAAAGGGGACTGTAAATTACTTTGGGGTACACATTGGGGGTACGAGGCAAAGTGGTATTTCAGTAAGTTAACCATGTCTATATTTTTTAACCTGGGAGATATCATAGCATGTTTATTTGCTGATGGAAATAGTCCAGAACATAGGACTAAGTCTACGATTTAGGGGGGGATGAGGGAATTGCAGGGACATTACCCCTGAGGCAAGTGGAAAGGATTCAGTGTGTAAATGGAAGGGTTGGACTTAGCTAGAAGTTAGATTCACTTTAGCTAGAAGTTAGATTCATTTTAGCTGAAGGAAAGAGCTGAATACAAGGGTATACATCTAGGCTGTTTGGTATACTCAGTGTTACCAATTTATATGGCTTTCTTCTAATTGCTTCTTTTTTTTCTTAGAGTCAAGATAGCTTAGAATGAGGAGAGGGAGAGTCTTGAGAAGAAAAAAAAAGCTATTGATTTTATGTCAGAGTAGAGAGCAAAGTGTGAAATTAAGATGATTTTATAGCTGGGCAATGCTGAGGGCCCACTTAGAATCTCTTGTTGTAAATTTAGAGTGAAACAAGCCAGGAGGGTTCTCTTGATTTTTTTCTGGTTGTATACTGCTGCTTAGGCACAGGTGTCAAGGAGTTAAAGTTGGGTTTAGCTGGGTTCAGATTTTGTGAAGTCAGTAGAATACAGAGTCAAAGAATTACGTATGTGTGCAAAGTGTGATAGACTCTGAAATTTAAACTAGTAAAGAGAGGAATAATGACATAAAGGTAAGGAAGGCAATAAAATACATGGTATTGAGGAAACCAGAATTGAAAGAGACACATGCACCCCAATGTGCATTGCAGCACTGTTTATAATAGCCAGGACATGGAACCTAGATGCCCATTGGCAGATGAATGGATAAGAAAGCTGTGGTACATATACTCAAAGGAATATTACTCAGCTATTGAAAAGAATGCATTTGAATCAGTTCCAGTGAGGTGGATGAAACGGGAGCCTATTGTACAGAGTGAAGTAAGTCAGAAAGAAAAACACCAATACAGTATATTAACGCATATATATATGGAATTTAGAAAGATGGTAACGATGACCCTATATGCAAGACAGCAAAAGAGACACAGATGTAAAGAACAGACTTTTGGACTCTGTGAGAACGCAAGGGTGGGATGATTTGAGAGAATAGCATTGGAACATGTATATTACCATATGTGATCGCCACGTGTGATTATCTATATGATTACCATAGATCACCAGTCCAGGTTCGATGAATGAGACAGGGTGCTCAGGGCTGGTGCACTGGGATGACCCTGAGGGATGGGATGGGGAGGTGGGAGGGGGTTCAGGATGGGGGACACATGTACACCCATGGCTGATTCATGTTAATGTATGACAAAAACCACTACAATATTATAAAGTAAGTAGCCTCCAATTAAAATTAAAAGAAATAAAATACTTGGTTTTAAAAATGATATGCCTAATTATTAGAGGCCCCAGTGGATAAAACATGTTAGATACAGAGATGCTAAAGTGAATAAACTAGATTAAAATAATGCATTTAAAATCTGCAAAATATAAAACAGGCAAACTAAATTGAACTCAAGAGCACTGATTTTGATTAATTGATTAATTAGTGAAAATTCAGAAACTATTAAAATTTCTTTTTAAGATGCCTGATTCACATCATTTGGAAAATTTTTCTTTTATATCTTTATACTTGTTCTCTAGGCATATTAAGAAGAAATTTAAATATGAAGCCCTTCAACTCAGTTCAGTTGCTCAGTCGTGTCTGACTCTTTGCAACCCCATGAACCGCAGCATGCCAGGCTTCCCTGTCCATCACCAACTCACGGAGTCCACCCAAACCCATGTCCATCGAGTCGGTGATGCCATCCAACCATCTTATCCTCTGTCGTCCCCTTCTCCTCCCACCCTCAATCTTTCCCAGCATCAGGGTCTTTTCAAATGAGTCAACTGTTCGCATGAGGTGGCCAAAGTACTGGAGTTTCAGCTTCAACATCAGTCCTTCCAATGAACACCCAGGACTGATCTCCTTTAGGATGGACTGGTTGGATCTCCTTGCAGTCCACGGGACTCTCAAGAGTCTTCTTCAATACCACAGTTCAAAAGCATTGATTCTTTGGCACTCAGCTTTCTTTATAGTCCAACTCTCACATCCATACATGACTACTGGAAAAACCATAGCCTTGGCAGGATGGACCTTTGTTGGCAAAGGTCTCTGCTGTTTAATATGCTGTCTAGGTTGGTCATAACTTTTCTTCCAAGGAGCAAACATCTTTTAATTTCATGGCAGCAATCACCATCTTAGTAAATATTATAATAAATTTTTCTCAGTGGGGAAAGTTAATTTTTATTGTTTGACACATATGTTATTACAAAAATGTTAAGAGATATCACATTGTTATAGTTTCTTTTTGTACCATAAGTTTTTGTTAGAGTTAAAGCTCAGTATATTATCAAAGGCAGAACATTAGTAGGTTTTATGTTTTATGTCTTCTCTTAAACTGAAGGTTTATTTCATTAATGGTTGTTTTCTGACAACTGGAATATCAATATACGAGTTTCTAAAATTCTCCCCTTTACAGTAATATTTTACTTTAGTCTATTCTTATTTACTTTTTTAATTTGAAAATTAAAATGTTAGTAATTTCTTTTTTCAATAACGTAGCTAATTTTTAAAAGGTTATTGAAAGTTTTATTCCTGCTTGGGATGCAGGAAACTGAAAAAAACACAAAAAGAAAACAACCCCCATCACCCCCCAAAAAATTGCTCCCACAGTGAGGAAAAGATGGATAATCTACAAATCACATGTTTTCTTGAATTCATCAGAGCACTGAAATTGCAAGGAAATCAAAGGACAAAGAGGGACTTGCCCCTCCAGGAGAGATGGGAGTACAGCCTCACCTTTAGCAGATCACAGAGAAAGATGTGTCCACCATGCAAAGGGGTAACAAGAAATCAACCAAAATTTTTAATGAATTTAAAGCCTAAGTATGACAGCCTTCCCCTGGTAAACTGTTACCCCAAAAAGTTCTTGGATATCCTTATCAATAGAAGTTGGTACAAGGTCATATAGAAATTCAGGCAAGACATTATACTCCTGCTGCAGCATGAGGGAGCAAAAACAACAGGTTCCCTAACTTGCTCCTGAGTGGGGGTGAGGTGGTCCCTTAAATAGGGTGAGGGTAGGGACAGGTCCAGGGGTCATGCTAGAAGGGTGCTTCAGGTGGTCTGTCCACTCCCTTCAGGGTGTTGTTTGCAGGGACCATGAGCAATACCCTCCTTTTACTTCTGACACCTCAGAAATGACGGTTGAGTTTTGGCTCTTTTTGTATCTTGTTATTCATAAATTGCCCCACTGTGCATGCTCACAGTTAATTTTAGTTCTTTATGATTTCTTGTGTTCTGTAGCTCCAGGAGATCGAGACGTTTGTCCAGGTGTAAGCACTGCAGTAGAGGGCCCCAGGTCCTGGCCTGTCTCAAAACCACATTAAAGGTTAGAGACAGGGCAGAGAGAGTGCCTCTCCATAGAGTGGGCATTAAGGAAGTGATCCTGTCTGAGAGAGGAGGGCGACAGACAAAGAGGCCCATCTGCATCTAGATCCCTTCCTTTCTTGTGTAAAATAGAAGCTCTAAGCCACTGGGGAAGGAATAGAAATTCACTTACCTCTGTCTACCTGCTTCTGGAAGAAGAGTAGAAAATTTTATCCCAAGGCACCAAAATCAATTGCCTTTGGAGAAAAGATGGGAGCCAAAAAACAAAGTTAAACAAAAAATCTAACCCTGAGGGGGAGTCAGGAAACTGCCTTATTTCTACAATGATTCTGTGAAGTCTGTACATACAGAGAGAGAGACTCTCAATAGGTGCATAAAAACAATTGGTAAGATCCAACATCTATGTATGATAAAAACTGTTAGCAATGTAGGTATAGAAGACAGTCTTTGACTTGATAATGGTATCCATGAAGAAAATTGTGATTAATATACTTGAGTGAAAGAATGACTACTTCCCTGACTTAGATGGCAAACAAGGTAGGAATCTTTGCTCTTGTAACTGCAGGATTGAACTAGATAGAGATCTTTAATGATGAGATGATGCAAGATAAAGAAGAAAGAGAAATACAAATTATAAAAGAAGTGAAATGATTTTTATTCACTGAGGGCATGATTTCTACATAGGAAATACCAAATAATTTATGAATAAAGCTACAAAACCTGTAATTTTTTATCATGGTCTCAGTTCAGTTCAGTTCAGTCACTCAGTCATGTCTGACTCATTGTGACCCCATGAACCACAGCACGCCAGGCCTCCCTGTCCATCATCAACTCCCGGAGTCCACCCAAACCCATGTCCATTGAGTTGGTGCTGCCATCCAACCATCTCATCCTCTGTCGTCCCCTTTTCCTCCTGCTCTCAATCCTTCCCAGCATCAGGGTCTTTTCAAATGAATCAGCTCTTCGCATCAGGTGGCCCAAGTATTGGAGTTTCAGCTTCAACATTGGTCCTTCCAATGAACACTCAGGATTGATCTCCTTTAGGATGGACTGGTTGGATCTCCTTGCAGTCTAAGGGACTCTCAAGAGTCGTCTCCAACACCACAGTTCAAAAGCATCAATTCTTCGGTGCTCAGCTTTCTTTATAGTCCAACTCTCGCATCCATACATGACTACTGGAAAAACCATAGCCTTGACAAGATGGATCTTTGTTGGCAAAGTAAGGTCTCTTTTTTAAAATATGCTGTCTAGATTGGTCATAACTTTTCTTCCAAGAAGCAAGCATCTTTTAATCATGGCTGCAGTCACCATCTGCAGTGATTTTGAAGCTCCCCGCCCCCGCCAAAAAAATAAACGTTGTCACTGTTTCCATTGTTTCCCCTTTTATTTGCCTTGAAGTGATGGAACCAGATGCCATGATCTTCGTTTTCTGAATGTTTAGCTTTAAGCCAGCTTTTTCACTCTCCTCTTTCACAGCTGAACAGAAGTCCATTGTGTTTTTATGTGCTACTATAAATGAAGAAGTAGACATTGAAATTAAAAAAATCATTGCTGATTATAATAGCATCAAAACCGAAAAATACTTAGGGATACATCAAACATAATGTATGTAATAATTGCACGCTAAAAACTAGAAAATATTGGTGATAGAAAATCAAGGAGAGACAAAAAATTAAATAGATACAACATGCTCATATTTCAAAAAACTCAATATTGTTATGATACTAATTCTTCTAAGGTAGATCTACTCATTAAATGCAATGCCAGTCAAAATTCCAGCAGGCTTTTTTTCTTACAGAAATCGACAAGCTGAGTCTACAGTTTATATATTAATGCAAAGCACCTAAAGTAAGCAATTTTAAAAAATAGGAACACAATTGGAAGAAACACTACTTGATTTTCAAAACTTAATGTAAACTACAGTAATTAAGACCATGTGTTATTGGTAAAAGGATAGACATACTGAAGATCATTGTAACATGGGAAGTCCAGACATAGACTTACAAATATATGGTTAGTTAATTGATTTTGGCAAAGTTATGGATAATTCAATAGAAAAAAGATATTCTTTGACAAATAAACCATTGGACTTCCATTTTTAGAGTATGAACTTTGACCTATGAAAAATAAACTCACAATGAACCTTAGGGTTTACATGTAAAATGTAAAACTATAAAACATTTCAAGGAATGTGTAAAAGAAAAAAGATTTGTGATTAGCCAAAGATTTACATATAAAATCATAGGCTATAAAGTATTAACTGTAAAAGGAAAAATGATATATAGAACTTCATGGAAATTAAGAGCTTCTGTTCATTATACAATGATGTGCATATTATGAATAAACAAGCCAGTGATACAGGTACATTTTTTCCCAAGCAAACATGTCTGATCAAGTACTTTTATCTGGAACACATAAAGAAATCTCAGATCAATAATAAGAAAACCAAAACATCAATAAAATTTTTTATTGAATATTTGAATACGCGTTTCACTAAAATATAGCTGTGAGTAGCCTACAGGCACTTGAAAAAATGCTCAGCAGCAGTATCCATCAGTGAACCATAATATGCTAGCATCTGTTCTGAGCTGAACTGTGTCCTCTTAAATTCATGTTGAAGCTCTAATCTCTAGTACCAAAAATGTCACTGTATTTGGAGACAGGGCCTTTAAAGAGGCAAGTAAGTTAAAATGAGGCTGTTAGGTTAGGCCCTAATCTGATCTAACTAGTATCCTCAGAGGAAGAGGATGTTTGGACATACAAAGAAACATTTAGGGTGTGTATGCCCAGAGGAAAGACCTTGTGAGGCCCCAAGAAGAAAGCAACTACCTGCAAGCCAAGAAGAGGGTCTTCGTAAGAAAATAAACCTGCTAATTCCTCCGTCTTGTACTTCCAGCCTCCAGAATTGTGAGAAAATACATTTCTGTTGTTTAAACCAGCCAACTAGTATTTTGTTATGGCATCCCTAGAAAACTAATACAAATATGCATCTATTAGAATGGTTAATGTTTTTGCAAAATAATGAAGTCAAGTTTTCATGAGGATGTAGAATAACTGGGATTCACATACATTGCTGGTGGGAAAGCAAAGTGGTACAATTAACTTGGAAAACCAGTTTATCAGTTTCTTATAACATGAAGTGTATGTTTTTTTATTCAAAAAACCCATTTCTAGGTATTTGTTCAGTGGAAATTAAAAGATATGGCTATGCAAAACCTGTACCTGAATTTTTGTTGCAGCTTTACTTGTAAGTGGTCCAAAATCATATATAATTTTGATGTCTGTTGACTGGTGAACAGAAAAATGGTGGTATCTCTACACAATGGAGTGTGATTGAGCAGTCAAATGGTGTGAACTTTTGATACATGCAGAAGGATAAATTTTCAAAGTATTATTTCAACTAAGAGAAGCCTGACAAGGAAGACTGCATACTGCATGATTTTGCTTGTATGACATTCTTGCGGTGCAACACTAGAGGTAGAAATAGATGCTTTCAGTTGCTTGAGTTGGATTGAGGACATTGATTCCAAGGGGGTACAAGGGACATTTTGCCTGTGTGGTGGTAAGACTGCACATATTCTCTAGCACTCCTAAAACTTTACATCTAAGAAAGAGCAACTTTTGCTATATTTAAGTTATACTTGAATAAACCTGATATTTAAAAAGAAAGAAAGTCTAGAGAATAAAATGAGTTAAAGGCCAACCATGAACACTGACACTGAAGAAAACAATAGCTTAACAAGAGCTAATGTAATGATCACGTTAAAGAAAGGTTTTGTACTTAATAAAATGCAAGTGGTATGCACTACATAAATAACTTGACCTGAGATTTCCACCTCAGACTATAGAAAAATGTACATTAGTTAGAGCTCTTGGCTTGTAACCATCTATTGAGGGAAGCATTCATGATACAAATAGTTTCACCAACAGATGCTTCGTTTGAATTGTTCTCTAAGTGCTATAAATCACTAACGATAGAGCAGTTAGTTCTGATTGAAGATACTGGGAAGGGCTTCAGTGAGGAGGTGACATTTAAGTTAAGCTCTGCAGTTTTCTGTTGCTTACCAATCTCTTCAGAGCTGTAAATATATATATTTGCATGATGCAAGATCCCAAAAGACCTCCATGTAATTTTATGCATATGTGAATTGTTTGGAGATGTTAAGTACATTTGCAGTTTGCAGTGTATTTGTGGGTACCATTAGACCCTTTCTTTTCCAAAGGTCATATTGTTTCTATAGTAACAGATGCATTTCAAAATGAATTTTAACACTGGGATCACTCAACTACTGCTGTAAAGACTCTGGGTTGACCCTTTAGCAGCAATAGATTCTGCTAAGAAAGATATTAATCTGGATTTCTTTTCAAAGTCTCATCTGTCTATTCTTTTGTGTAAGAAGATATTCAAGAGAAGTTGCCTCACCTATATTGCTATATAGATTAATGAGCAATAAAAACATGCTTGTTTCCTCATGTATTATGCAGGCACAATGGTTGTTCATTTATGTCATCTGCACTTCATTATTTCATTTATTAATTAATCTAATACAATTAGTGAGAGCCTACCAGGTATTATCTACCTATCTATAGTTACAATTAGCTTTGAGGTAGGTATTATGAATTCTATTTTATAGATGAATAAAAGACTCAAGTAGTTTGCATCATTACTGTGATTCCATAAATAGAGAAGTTCTTTTGATCAAAAATGCAGTATATATTTTTCTCATTTGACAATTGCTTTACTGGAGTTTGGTTTCTGACACCTGAAGATTCGTCTTTTGTTTTTAGGTAGACACCAATCTGAGCATCCCTGCTGGCTCGGATGGTAAAGAATCTACCTGCAATGCAGGAGACCTGGGTTTGATCCCTGGGTCAGGAAGATTCCCTGAGAATTGACTAGCCACTCCAGTATTCTTTCATGGAGAATTCCATGGACAGAAGAGCCTGGTGGACTGTAGTCCATAGGGTTGCAAAGAATCGGGCATGATGGAGCAACTTTCACTTTCAGACCTGAATCTATTTTGACTGGAGTCTCAAGATTTAGTATGAATATCTACTATAAATAGAGCTATCATGAAATTCGGAGAAGAATTTAGCCATTCAACTGCAGCTAGCTTTTAAGCATGAGAAAAAGCTTAGGGAAAATTTTTGTCTTTGACTTGCTAGTTATTAAGTGGTATTCTCCAGGGATCAATGCTACGGCTCTGCAGACTTATTTAACTACCTTTTAATATAAAAGCTCTGGAAGAAAGAGCACTTAATGAGATGATCAAGTTTACAGATGAAAGTATGGCCTCCCGGGTTGAGAAGTGCCAAGCTAATGGGAATAAACTTCAACAATTGCTCATGAGACTGTGATCGCTCAGAGCTGGGGTAGATGAACTTGAGAGCCAGCAAGCATAAAGTTTTACTTTTACTCAAAAATAATTCAATCCAAACAGATGAAATTAAGACCTCTAAGTAGTGGATACGAGGCGAGAAAGATGTTTTTATTCACTATTGGCCCAGAATATTTTCTCTGAATAAAAGAATAATGCTCTTTGAATATGCTTAGGGGAAAAAGAAAGAAAATGAAAAGAAAATGAACTTATTCCTTTGCTCTTGACTTGTGCGTGCAGTTTTGGGTTTTTCTCTTCAGAAAGAGAGGGCTTGCTGAAGGCAACTGAAACCATCAAGGAGTTAGATTATTATTATTTTTTTTTTACTAGGCTATAAGAGCATTCTTTTCGTCTAAGGTCAGAATAAAAAAGTAGAAAAGTATCATTGCCCTCATAAAATTTAACTCCTTAATTTTGAATTAAAGCCAGCTTTCTAATTCAAATATTAATGAACTTTAAAATTGTTAATATTATTAAATTGTATGTGTCTAATTAAACAGCGCATGTGTGCTCAGTTGCTCACTTGTGCCTGACTCTGTGAGCCCCTGGCTTCTCTGTTCGTAGGATTCTCCAGGCAAGAATCCTGGAGTGAGTAGCCAATGCCTTCTCCCGAGGGATCTTCCCGCCCCAGTGATCAAACACTATGTCCCTGCATTGGCATGCAGGTTCTTTACCACTGTGCCACCTGGGAAGGCCCTACTAATAGTAATCTTTATTAAATTTCTACAAAATGGTTCAAATAGATGGTTTTCTTTCATCTTTGCAGTAATCCTATGAGGAAGATATTTCTATTAACCAAAGCCTGGGAGAATTCTTGGCTGTCATTGCTTCCTCTCTGATGCCTTCCAGATCCTCATTATTTTCCCACCCTTCATGCTAATTACTCTGTTAAAGACTCATCCTTGAACTACTTCCTTGTATGTATAGCATGACTTCTGCCTGAAGTCATGCCCCATCTAACCTTCCTCCACATACTGTCCAGTCATTTTTCTAAAATGTTAACTCTACACTTACTAGAACGTCCATTGCCAATGATATTGTCAGCATCCTTTATTATAGACTCCTCTTCTGCTCTGCTCACTCATGTTTTAATGGAGTCAGTGAATATAAATGATTCTTTCAGTTAGGTTGACTGGGAAGGGAAAGATAGTGATTTAACATTAGATTGATGAGGATGTAGAACTAATAAAACACATTTTTTGTATTTCCTGCTATGGATTCAGGGTTAAGAATCAATGGAAAGAGAAAAAGAGGATGAAAATATTTGGAGGAATGAAGCCGTAGAGGATCTATATGAAGGATGGAGGTACTAATGTGAATGGGTATGTGTAGATGCAGGTAAATTTAGATGAGACTGAGTCTGTGTGTGCGTGTGTGTGTGTATGTGTGAGCTTACACACAGGCACACATGACTTGGAATGGAGGAATGACTATAAAAGTTATGCCCAATGAAAAACTACGTGAAACACATTAGACATTTTATTTAAGCAATCCTCTGGTTAAGTATAATCTTTACAAGCAGTAGTTCAGATTGAAGAAAAAAAGTAGTTGCCTCAAATGTTTGAATTTTTTCATTATTTGTTTTCATTGATGTATGGTTTATCCACAGTTTTATTACTTAATTACTATGCACATATGTGTGTGCATATGTAAGAGCAAAACCAAAAATTTTATTTTGAATATGCACATTTATGTCTTTTGGTTTAGCTAGTAATGGTGAAACCTCTGGAATTATTTTTAGTCATAGTTTTCTTGAATGTGTAATATATATCCAAAATATCTTGTCAATTATATGTTTTCATTCTTTTAAATATATATGTAATCCTCTTTTCCAAATTATATATTTTATACATAAAGTCAGATACTTTTACACAATCACTAAAGAAAGCTGAGCACTGAAGGATTGATGCTTTTGAACTGTGGTGTTGGAGAAGACTCTTGAGAGTCCCTTAGACTGCAAGGAGATCCAACCAGTCCATCCTCAAGGAGATCAGTCCTGGATGTTCAATGGAAGGACTGATGCTGAAGCTGAAACTCCAATACTTGGGCCACCTAATGTGAAGAGCTGACTCATTGGAAAAGACCCTGATGCTGGGAGGGATTGGGGGCAGGAAGAGAAGAGGACGACAGAGGCTGAGATGGTTGGATGACATCACCAACTCAATGGACAGGAGTTTGGGTAAATTGTGGGAGTTGGTGATGGACAGGGAGGCCTGGCGTGCTGCAGTTCATGGGGTTGCAAAGATCAGACACGACTGAGTGAACTGAACTGAACTGAATGAAATAAAATTACTATCATATAGTATCATATTTCAGTTATTTCCAGGCCTAATTCCTGTTCCTCAGAGGCAATCCTACTTCCGGTTTTCATTTCTAATTGCCTCCATATCTCAGTTTATTCATATTTATTATATTTGTCTTAAGATGTTTATTGTTATTTATTAATCTCTTAATGAAGAAGCTTTATCACCTGTCACTAAGCGCATCTCATACCTGTACATTGGTGTGAGCTCACACACACATCTCATATGCAAATCTAACAATACTCCTAATTTTATTACATCATAATTTTTGTTAGGTCAGTGTTCAGAATCTATCTACATCATTATGGATATCTAAGTTTTAATCATTGCTGAAGCCAATAATTTTGTATTTGTTCTGTTAATCATTTTTATTTGTTTAATTAAAAATAATTTTGTAAGTCAACCAAACTTTATGTAGAATTTTACTCTTAGATTAACTACACTGAAATATCTATCAATGTCATCTTACTTAACATGGCACTCTGTTCTTTTGCTTAACATGGACTTGTTTTACCTTAGGTTTAATTTTCAATATTTAATGCACATACATTTACTGTGATTGTGGAGATTTTCTTGGCCTAGTCTCTGTGATAAATCTTTTACTTCCAGGATCCAAGTTCTTTTACTTTTTCTTGAGAAAATTAGCTGTTTAGGTATAATCTTTTGAGAAGTTTCTGAGAAAGAAGGTATGAATGTTAATTTTAAGACGTGTGTTTTGGTGGTAGGGGAGGATACCACCCTTGCTTTTTGGTGATTTAGTAAAAGGGCACATAGGATTCAGAGGGAGTTGTACTCACAGTTATGGTTTATTGCACAGAAGGGGTATGCAGCAAACTCAGCAGAGGGCAGGGAAAAGAAGCATCAGGTAATACCTAGAGGGGTCCAGGAGCAGACTTCCAAAGCTCTCCATCACACAGCGGCAGAGGAAAGGAGGGCTTGCACTGAACGTGCTTTTTCAGCACGGGAAATACGCAGCACGTATCTAGTGTTTCTGCCTAAGGGAACCTGCCTAAAACTCAAGAGTCCGGAGATCTTATTGGAGGCTGGCCACATAAGTACTCTTTGCCTAGACAACTAGGCACTATTACCAAAAGTCCAGACTCCAAGAAGTAAAGTGGTTGTTTACCATAAATTACATTGTTTGCACAAACAATAGAGATGACTGGTATAATAGAGTTCAGTGACCCAGTCACACACTCAATACAACCAGTCAATGTAAGAAGCCAATACAGAGTTGGGAACTTTCCATACCAAGCTGCCGGGAGCATTCCCAAGTTCAGTCTCAAGCAGGGCCTTCTGGAGGTAACAGTATCAGACCAGCTACATCAACTCTTTGCTGAACAACCTGAATACCTAACAACATCCTTCTTCTGTTTCTGCATTTTACAGGCATTGACTGGGTATTCAAAGCAATAGATGTTTATTAATTTCCTTATGGAACTTGGAAGGCATGTGGGAACTAGCTTCTAGCATTGCAGTGGTAAAACCATTGCCACCCTTATTCCAGGCACTTTGTTCCCTGCTTTATTTGTTTTTTCTTTCTGGAAGCTTTAGGTTTTTCTCTGTAAACTCCATATTCTAAAATTCCAGATGATATGACTCTGTTTGAGAATTATAAAGATTATTTTTGCTGGACAACTAGTAGCTTCTGTCTGAAAGTCAAGTCCTTTAATGTTGGGAACTAGTTTGTGTCAATTTAAAATTTTTTCTCCCCTCTGCTTTTTCTCTTTTCTCATTCTGGAATCCCATTGTTCAGGTCTCATACTGTTAGGATTGGTCATCTTATTTTTTTGAGGTTTATCTCATGTTTTTCATGTGGTGTACATTGAATAAAAAAAGAAATACAGAAAATTGAAATAATATAAAGAGAAACTTGATCTTATAGTATTTCTCTAGAGAATGTAGAAAATAATAACATTAAACTGAGAAAACATAGAAGGGAGAAAATTGTATTTTAGCATTAAATATTAAAAGTAGCAAGGATGTAATAAAGAAGAACAAAAGCAAAATTGTCTTTAAGGATTGCTTCAATTGACATACCTTTGCAAGAATGATCAAGAAAATTATGATGCACAAGTAACTAAGGAATATAAAGTTATAATAACTGCTGACACAGGGATTTCAAATATAATAGGAATTTAGTACAAACCATTACACATATGATTCTTAGAGAAGTTAAGTAACATAAATTCAACCCCCAGGTCCATGTAAGATACATAACTGTAGCTATAAAATCAGAACAATTTTTGTTTAGTGAGAGCATGCATCATATTCCAATTTATTTATTATGTCCCTGTTGCCGGAGAATGAGTCCTTCAATCCTCTGAAGGATTCAAAATGAATGAGAAAGTCCTACAGTCCTTTCTCTGTAGTCCCTCAATCTTTCACCAAGGATGCAGCCCTTCAGACATGCCAGTTTCTGCATGTAGCTCTATTGTGTTTTTCCAATGCCCACAGACTCAAGACTATTTTTTGTCTATTAACTTTAAATTTTTGACTCTTAAATGGAAAAAACAAAACAAAAACCTGTTCTAGCATCAGCTAAAATCACTAGTTGTAGTTTGCTTTTTGTTTCTGACCCCAGGAAATTTCCTCATCCTTTCTAAGGCTAGTTAGGCTTAGCACACAAAAAGAGACTTGTTATATTTCATCCTGAATTTGGATGTTTGACCAAGAAGATTTTCAGGTATTTTAATCTGTCATATTGACAGATCTCAACATTTCTTATTGTCCATTAGGATTTTCAGTATATGTATGAGCAATACATATGAAAACTATAAGGACAGATTGCAAGGTTTCTATATGTTTTATCAAGTGGTATAATATTGGAAAAGACCCTGATGCTGGGAAAGATTGAAGGCAAAAGGAGAAGAGCGTGGCAGGGGATGAGATGGTGAGATAGCATCACCAATCCAGTGAACACGACTTTGAGTCAACTCCAGGGCATAGTGAAGGACAGGGAAGCCTGGCACACTGCAGTCCATGGGGTCCCAGAGTCGAACATGACTTAGCGACTGAACAACAAAAATAGTAATATAAATAATATAAAATATATAAGCATGCTTGGAAAGGTTAGATTTGTATTTTGTAATCCCTTGAATAGTCTCTCTCCCTCTGTTTCTCTAATAAATACAACCAAATAGTAAGGCAGTAGGTAAATAAATATAGAATACCCAATAAATTCAAACAATTTAAAGGAAAACTGGAAATGTGTAAGACCTGAAACATCCAAAGAGGAGAAATAAAAAACAGATAATTAAATAGTAAACTTAAATTCAACTAGCTAATCACATTAATATTTATCATTTAAAACCAAAAAGGGCAGAGGTTATCAGAACACATTAGTCAAAAACAATAACCAACTATATGCTGCCTGTAAGAGACATGCTTAACAGATACAGACACAGATGGGTTGAAAATAAATAACCAGAAAAAGAAATAGCAGGAAGATAGTAAATAAGAAAAGGCTGGATTAACTATACTAATAAGAAAAAATAAACTGAGTATTAGAAGAGACTGAGATATATTTACATAATGATAAAGGGAAAATTAATCAGAAAAATATAAAAATTATGGTTATTTCTATACCTGATAATAAAGTCTTAAAATATATAAAGAAAAATTTGGGAGAATTGAAAGCAAAATTAGACAATTTGGCCACTATAGTAGGAGAGGTTAATACTTTTTCTGAGCACTTAATAGTAAATTTGAAAATGAATTCTGAAAATACAGTAGAATCTAAGTAATACTACATACCCGTTTGATCTCATTGGCATTATTATGCCAATTATTATTATGTAATGTTACTTTATTATATAATATTTATTATATATTATATAACAAAATGTTATATTATTATAATGTTTATTATATAATAAACATTACACACATTAACTATAGAATACATATTACTTTTAGTTGCACAAGGTATATTCACCAAGATAGTCCATATGTTGTACAGTTAAACCTGTTTCAATAACTTAAAACAATCAACATTTTACGAATGTGTTTTCTGACCACAGTGGAATTAAATTAGATAGCAGTGGCATTATGTTACCGAGACAGGCTCCAGATATCTGGAGATAATATACTTCTGAATAGGTCTTGGCCCAAAGAAAATAAGGAAATATTTTAAACTGAATGATGTTAAATATAAAACATATCAAACTTGTAGCATTTAGCTAAAGCTGTGCATAAAGGGAAACTCAGCTTTAAATGGTTATATCACAGAAAAAAATTCTAAAATCACTGACGTCATGTTCTGCCTTTAAAGAATGAACTAAGAAAAGGAATATAAATAAAAGAATAAAAATATAAAAGCAGAAATGAACAGCATATTTTAAGTTAGGGGAAAAATGTTAATAATATGTAAAGATCAACAAAATTGCCAGACTCTTATCTAGACTAGGGTTTCCATGGTGACTCAGATGGTAAAGAATCTAGGAGACTGGGTTTAATCCCCGGGTTGGGAGAGTCCCCTGGAGAAGTGAATGACTAGCCACTTTTGTATTATTGCCTGGAGTATTCCATGGACAGAGGAGCCTGACAAGCTATAGTCTATGGACGTGACTGAGCAACTCTAACACTTTCACTTTATCTAGCCTAATCAAAAAATAAGAGTTGAAACAAATCAACAATTTTAAGAATGTATGACTGGTGCTTGTTATACATCCTGCAAACAACAAAGAGATAAAAACAGAATATTATGAACTTGAGCAATTAAGTACAGAATTTAGATGAAATGGCTAATTCTACCTTTAAAATAACTTACCACAATTGACAACAGAAGAATAAGAACACTTAAAATAGCCTTGTATCTATTCAACAAATAAACTTCTCATAAGTAAAAACTCCAAGCCCAGATAGTTTCACACATGTGTTTATTCAAACATCAAGGAATAAATTAGTGCCAAATTTATGCAGACTTTTTCAAAAACAGAGGAGAAACACTGTACCAAACATTCATAAGGCCAGCATAACTCTAAGTTCTGACAAAATTGGGCTTCCCTGGTAGCTCAGTTGGTAAAGAATCCGCCTGCAATGCAGGAGACCTCAGTTCATTCCCTGGGTTGGGAAGATCTCCTGGAAAAGGGAAAGGCTACCCAGTCCAGTATTCTGGACTGGAGAATTCCTGGGGAATTCCATGGACTACAGAGTCCATGGGGTCACAAAGAGTCAGACATGACTGAGTGACTTTCACTGACAAAATTACAAAAATAGAAAATTACAAACCATATCCTTCATGAACATAAATATAAAACCCTTAACAAAACATTAGTAAATGAAAGTCAAAAATATGTGAAAAGAAGCCTTGTTAAAGTAGGGATTATCTCAGTAATGGCGTGTTGAAAATCAGCCTATGTGTTTAAACATATATGACCATAAAAATATAACGTTTTATGATATCTTTAATAAATGCAGATAAAAATCCTGATAACATCAATTTTAATTAAAAAACTCTCAACAAACTAAGCAGGGAGTCTCACTAATCTTATGATGAACATCTTTGTAAAAGTTGTAGCTAAAATTGTGGTTAATACTAAAAGACTGAACTCTTTCTGCTTAAGACTGAGAATAAGGCAAGAATGCTTGCTATTTGCTTTTCTATTTAAAATTTTACTGGGGTTCCTTAACACTACAATGAAGTAAATAAAATTCGTGAGAGGCAAGGAAGTAAAAGCTCTCCCTTTAGGCATATGTTATATTAGTTGACAGGCTCTGTAGGTGGTGCTAGTGGTAAAGAACCCATCTGCCAACACAGAAGACATAAGAGAAGTGGGTTTAATCCCTGGGTTGAGAAGATCCATTGGAGAAGGGCATGACCACCTACTACAATATTCTTACCTGGAGAATACCATGGACGGAGGAGCCTGGCAGGCTACAGTCCATAGGGTTGCAGAGTTGGACACAGCTAAAGCGACTTAGCATGCACGCATATTAGTTAACATCAAAAATCCCAATGAATTTGGCAACCAACTATTGGAATTACTGAGAAAACACAACAAGTCCACAAAGTACAAGGTTAGCAAACAAAAATCTATTGTTTGGTTACATACTAGCAGTACACATCTGGGGAATGAAATTTTTAAAATTCCATTTCAAATAGTTCCAAAAATTATAAAATATTTAAGAATAAATCTAAGGAAATATATGTAAGACAACTACAATGAAAAATAAAAACATTGCTTGGAAAAAAATAAAGACAAAATAGAGACATGTTCTTGGGTTGGAAGAATACAACAACAACAAAAATCCCACCAACCTTTACCATGCTGCCAGAGTTAGTGAACACATCACTTTCAAAGGCAGAGGCTGTTGTTGGGAGTCGACTTCTCAATTATAACACAACAAGGTGGAAAATACTGGTATGATATCTACAGACTAGTTTGATAACAGGAATACAACTCTACATTCCATTGATAGGCAAAACATTATCTATCTGTCATGTGGGGAAAAATGTATTTCTTAAGAATTCAGAGGCTACATCACCCAAATACCTAGTCTAAAGATATTGTCAGAGATAGAACACTAATTGTATAACAGACTAGAATAGAGACCTCAAAATAGTAATAGAGTTAAGGGAAAAGGCTTGTGAGAAATGAGCTGTGATATATATGAATTTGATGCTAATCTCCTTGAATCTATCTTCTTGAAATGATCCTACCAGCAAATAAGAGCAGATGAACAAGAATATTCATAGTGTGGTAGTAAAAGCCGATAACTTTGAATTCCTATTAAGAGATAATGTTTGTAAAGATTGTGGCACTTTCATGTTATGAATTTTATGCACCCATTAGTCAAAGAAAGAATTAGATCTATAAGACAGTTGGAAAGGATTTCTACAATGTATACACTTGTGACATCACAAGCAAAATGTAGTTTAAAATGTATAACAGTATTACATTTTTATAAAACACTACAGAAACAAGTAATCCATTGTTAATGTATATACCATTTCAAAAGCATTGAGAAGAATATGGAATGATACATACCAACACAAGTTAAATTTAAGGGAATATGGGTGATTCAGTGGCTTAAATCAACAATCATTTATTATCTCACCATTCTCTAGGCTGATACTTTCAACAGAGCTTGGCTGTGTAGCTGAAAGATGCTCAAAATCACTAGTAGTCAGGGAAATGCAAACTAATATAAATGAGAGATACTATTGATATTTTTACCCATCTTATTGGAAAAAAATAAAATGCCACATGAAAACAAATTTGGCTAACATATGGTAAAGTTGGCTTCTCATTCACTTTAGGTAAAAGAGTAAATTGATAATTCACTTTAATAGCAATTGGGAAATACCTAGTAAATCTGAAAATGTGTATTCATCCAACCATGGATGTCTAACCAGGTAAAGAGAAGAAAAAATAAGCACACTCCTAAGTGTCTATGACACTGAATAAATATATTCAACACTCCAGAACCTTTCTAACTGTTACTGCTGCAATAGCTAACTTGTCATAGTGTGCATTTATTGTTTGATTTGGTCAGAATCCATCTTCCCTTCTAGTTCAAGAGGCTCAGTTTTTGATGGGGTTGCTGAACTGGTAGAATGTAAGTCTAGAACTGCTTGTAGACTTTTGGCTACCATATGAGGAGTCTGCATCAGTATGAAATCGTCACAAATAAAAGTATTTGTTCAAATTTAAACTTGTGTCCAAATCAAAATTAGATCCCATTAAAACATTTTCATTATTCTTGTAACTTAGGTGAAAAAATGCTGCTGCTAAGTCACTTCTTTAAATGTCATTTATAACCTCAAAGAGAATCACAGGACTGGGAAGTGTATAATTCCAAATAAATCATAATGTGATAAAAGTTAAAATTTATATTTTTATATTTATTCTCTCCTTTTGGAGTGCATTGCAGTAGTTCTTCTATCTTATAGTGCCACTATTGTTTTATTCCAGATAGGATAGATTATGCCATGGTGAAGAACAACCTCAAAAGTCTTGGCATTACATAGCAAAGATTCATCTCATGTTTTTTTCACTGTAACTGAGCAACTCTTCAGGACAGGTTATTTCCATGTGGTCTCAGATGAAGAAATCTCTGCCATCCTATAGATATACCATTTCATTGGTCCCCCTTGGTCATTGTAGCAGAAGTGAAACACTAGCTATTACATTCTTTGGCCTATAAATAACAAGTATTACTTCTGTTTAAAACTCATTGGCCAAAACTGGAAAAAGGGGGTTTTGGAAATGGAGTCTTTAATATGTCTAGAGAAGAAGAAATTGGATATGGGGAACACTAGCAATGGCTTTCACAGCTATGGTCAGCAAAGATTTCCAGAGTCACTCTGCCTGTCTGTCATGAAGCTGGCAGAGAGTGAAGAAATAGAAAAGATCATACCTAAGAAATTGACTTGTGGAGTAGGATTTCAGCCAGAATTCAGTCATACCAAACTTCAAGGGCAGCAGGAGATGTAATCCAGATGTAAAGCTGGGTAAAAAAAAAGGAAATGGGTTTGGAAATGTGCTAGTATTCTCTGTTGCTTGGTTTGGCCAGTATTGCTCCCACATTTGGGATCACGGTTCATCCAAGTCTTTTTTTTTTAATTTGAGATATGATGGACATATAACATTATACTGTTGGGGCCAGTGTGAGGAAAGCAGGAGAGACTCCATCTTGAAGCGTGTCATCCATCTTAAAGACTGGATGTGAACTGGGCCTGAACCCTTCCCAAGAGTGAGGAAACTATTGCTAGTGAAAACCGGGTCTCCTGGAGACTTCCCTCCCTACAGATGACAAAGGGAGATTGTAGTTGAGGTCAGGCTGCCCCTGTTTGATTAACCATGGAGACATACCCCTCTTGATGTATAATCATTGCCCCCCCCCCCCCCGCCTTAAACCTTAATTATTTGTCCTCCTAGCACCTACTTGTAAAACTCAATCATATACAACAAAGAGGTTGCTAACATGTAACCGGTCATTGTAGTGGGGAGTATAAAACTGGCCCTCTCAGAAACATCAGGGTCCTTGTTGGGAACTGATTCCCCTTGGACGCACTGGCGTAATAAACTGTACTCCACTCTTTGGATTGTCCTCCGAGGTGTGTTTTGCGACTCTGGATTCCACAACATTTCTACTATCAGGTATACAACATAGTGATTGGATATATATGTATTTATTGTGAAATAATCACCACAGTAAGTCTAGTTAACATCTGTCACCATATAGTTACATTTTTTACTTGGGATGACAATTTTTAAGATCTCTCTTAACTTTAAGATCTCTCTCAACTTTCAAATATGCTGTGCTGTGTTTAGTCACTCAGTTGTGCAACCCCGTGGACTGCAGCCCACCAGGTTCCTCTGTCCATGGGGATTCTTCAGACAAGAATACTGGAGTGGGTTGCCATGCCCTCCTCCAGGGGATCTTCCCAACCCAGAGATCCAACCCAGTTCTCCCACATTGCAGGCGAATTCTTTTTTTACCGACTGAGCCGCCAGGGAAGTCCTTCAAATATGCAATATGGTATAGAGCACTCTCATTGTAAGTAACTGTTTTGTTGTTACCTATAAAACAAAAGGCAAATCGACCTAAGAACTTTTTAATGAGAAAAACCAATTTAGGAACCTTCATTGAAGCCTTCTCAATGGGCCTTACAGATGCTAATAAGAGCAATTAAGAATATCAACAAAAAACTTGGGGAAAAAAAAAAGTCTAGCTAGTATTTCAATGAGGTAATTTTGTTTTCTTTGAGAACATGGAATTACCACAAATGAATTTTAAAAAATTCTTTAGATGCTTATTTAGAATGGGATAAGTAAAATAGACATTTATGTGATTAAAACAAGATTTGATATTACTGCAGTATATAAAGTGGTCTACCCTCATAGCTCAGTCAACAATGAATCAGCCTTCACGGCAGGAAACCCGGGTTTGATTCTGGGTTGGGAAGATCCCCTGGAAAAGGAAATGGCAACCCACTCCAGTAATCTTGTCTGGAGAATGGACAGAGGAGCCTGGTTGGCTATAGTCCATGGGGTTGCAAGAGTTGGACATGACTTAGTGACTAAACCACCATAATTAACTATAATTACTATGAAAGAAAATGAAAGTCACTCAGTTGTGTCCGACTCTCTGTGGCCCCATGAACTATATAGTCCATGGAATTCTCCAGGCCAGAATACTGGAGTGGGTAGCCTTTCCTTTCTTCAGGGGATCTTCCCAACCCAGGGATCAAACCCAGGTCTTCCACATTGCAGGCAGATTCTTTCCCAGCTGAGCCACAAGGGAAGCCCAAGAATACTGGAGTGGGTAACCTATTCCTTCTGCAGTGGGTCTTCCTGACCCAGGAATCCAACTGGGATCTGCTGCATGGCAGGTGAGTCCTTTACCAACTGAGCTATCAGGGAAGTCACACAATCACTATACATTATATCCCTATCAATGGTTTAAGTATTTTGTAACTGGAAGTTTGTACTGGAATCTTTAATTTTAATGTATTTCTTTCTCTCCAAGTCAGTGTAAATGTACATCCCAGATTCCAACTCATATATCAAATCAAATATTTCAAAATCATGTCCAAAACCCAACACTTGATTTCTTTTCCCAAACTAACCTACTACACTCACAGGTCAGGTCATATCCAACCAGCTCATTCTCTTGAGTAATTCTCATCCCTTTCATTGCTGGTGCCTAATCCAAACCAAAATCTCTTACTGAGATGATTGCAGAAATGACTTAATTGGTCAACTTGTGTCTACCCTTGCCCCTACATTCAATTCTCATCACTGAATCAAGAATAATCTATGTAAAACGTGAGCTGGATTTTGCCATACTGCACCTTTTTCATGAATTGTTCTTTGCTCCTCAGGTAGTAAAGGCATCTGCTGTTTTGGAAGGGAATAATAATAATGTGCTCAACCTCAGTCAAGAGTTGTAGACCCAACTGGATCACTCCTTTTCTTCCTCTGACATTTTGTGTTTCCCACTTTTACTCCACACATAATCAATAATGATTATATAGAATAAGAACAATTTCTTTTCTTTTGTGTCACTGGGAATTTGCTATCTTCTATTCTCTATAGGGATATTATAAATAATAACATATGAAATAATTCTTAAGACATTGAATAAGTCATGAAAATTGAGAAACACCTCACACTTTAGTTCTCACCTTTATTGTAACTTATGTTAAGTCGACTGCTGAGAATGCAGGAGCTCAAGCCTTATAGCATTAGGTTTTCCTAGTGGCAGCCTATGAGCTGAAAGTTGATGTCACAGGGGAAGTGGCAATGAGTCTGTTGTATATCTTTTCCCATTGTACTTAGGTACTTACACAAACACACCCATACACACATATATGAAAGCTGCCTCCTTTCATTTACATATGTGTGTGCATCTCTAATAACTTTCTACTATATAGTATTGCTGACTTTTAATATTTCTGTGATACACATTATTTTAATATCTGCAGATATTATTTCACCATTTTCCTTAAAAATTATTTTAATCATATAATGAAATATTCTTATGTATGTGTATTTTACTGTATTTTTGCCTTTTTAGTTTACTTTCTCCCTTTATTACATTTATCGAAGTGATGTTTCAAAGACTATAAGATTGTGCTACAATACTAGAGAAATCAAATACAATTGCTTGCAAATATCAAGAATTGTTTACTTTTCTCAAATTTCAACCTTTAAAATTGCCAATACATTTTTATATTTGCCAATTTCATTTGATATTTGCTACTTTGATGCTTTTGAACTATGGTGTTGGAGAAGACTCTTGAGAGTCCCTTGGACTGCAAGGAGATGCAACCAGTCCATCCTAAAGGAGATCAGTCCTGGGTGTTCATTGTTAGGACTGATGCTGAAGTTGAAACTCCAGTACTTTGGCCACCTCACGCAAAGAGTTGACTCATTGGAAAATACCCTGATGTTGGGAGGGATTGGGGGTAGGAGGAGAAGGGGATGACAGAAGATGAGATGGTTGGATGGCATCACCGACTCGATGGACATGGATTTGGAGTTGGTGATGGACAGGGAGGCCTGTCGTGCTGAGATTCATGGGGTCGCAAAGACTCGGACGCAACTGAGCGACTGAACTGACTGACTGACTGACTTTTTGTAAAGTAGAACTGATTTTTCCATGTAATTTCTAATTTTTTTCTTTAAAAGTCAGAGTAAGCCTTGTACTTGATTTAAAAAACCACATAGTGTGTGAGGACTCATAGCAGTGTTATTTAACATTTCC
The DNA here is from genome assembly GCF_963930625.1 of Muntiacus reevesi. Taxonomy (NCBI): domain Eukaryota; kingdom Metazoa; phylum Chordata; class Mammalia; order Artiodactyla; family Cervidae; genus Muntiacus; species Muntiacus reevesi. Next base: position 44,588,703 of record NC_089264.1, read on the forward strand.
CAATCTGAAGAATAGATATAGATAGGTTAGGCAGGAGTCAATTTAGTCATCATTTTCTTGAGAAGCTAGTAAGGAATGATTTTTCTGCTTGTAGAGCATTTTTCTATTTATACACGTAGAACTGTGTTGAAGAGTTTGTAATATATGTTGGAAGACTGTGTTTCTAGCAAAGCAGTTGTATTTGCATGCAAGTCAGTTACTTTCCAGTGTATGCAGCTATTTAGCAGATATGTGGGGTGTCTTGTGTGAGTAAAACTTTGTATAGAGATTTGCTGAAGGATAAAATGACAGTTCTGACTTTGAGTTTGTCCTCAATGGGTTGTAGTGTAGAAGGGAGACAATAAAGAAAGTAAAATTCGTACATGAAATATTGGCCAGTCTACCTCTTTAGACTCTTTAGACTCAGTTGATCTCTTTCATTTGTTTGTCATTTTGCCTCTTCCTCTTGAAAAATAGTGTTCTACATCATATTATCATTTTGGCATCCTTTACAACCTTAACACCTGAAGGTAGTTAAGGGTTATATTTGATTATATACAGTAATATCTGCCAATCATTGTATATTCAATAAGCATTTGTGGAGTCAATGAATGCTGCATTTGTTCAAAAGATTTGGGTATACTTATGAAGATTCTGATCATGTGCAATGTGGTATTCTGATTCATAGAGGGTTCTAAGATTATTGGTATCTTCGTAAGAGAAAAACTTTCTTTCATTTGATAAAATGTTTTCATTTTTCATTCATTAAGTATTACTAAGGAATGCTAATCCCTTTTCTCTATGGAAGTTTTCCTCTGAGGATTCTCTTGCTCTCTCTTGTCTCTCTGCTTGTTGGTAACCATCTTTGAGATGGTTTAGTGGTCAGCTGGAACCACCTGTACATTCAGACTTTTCTACTGGGCAATCATTATGGATAATATATTGTTACATAAAAGCCTATAAGTACAGTGTCCTCATTTATTACGGTCTTTATGAATGAAATTTATGGGCATGAACATCTCTTAATCCATCTCTTAGTCGAAATAATTTTGTAGATGTACTAAGGACCAAATACATTAATTGACAAATAGATCAATTTTTTTCTGAGTTTTCCATCTGGGATTGACAAAAAGTTTGATGAATAAGTATGTCTGTGAATAGACTCCATGAAAAAGTCTCCAGGTCTAATAGTATGCTTTCTTATTTTAGTGATCTTCACACAGATACTCAAGGTGAGAGAGGGAGCCAGATGATGTTCCATCTTAATAGTAGCCACTTGAACTAGTTTGGACCTTGGGTAATTAGTGGCAGGTATTATATTACTACAAAACTTAAATGAAATCTGTGAATTTAACTGAAAACCTGAAACTTTTTAACCATTGCTAGTTACCCTCTTGAACAACATATTGACCTCTTATGGTGAGGTCTTCTAGTGTGATCATCAGCATCATGATGATATGATGAAATGACAGCATGTAAAATAGAATCTGGCCCATGGTAATTGTTCAAGCTTATAATAATCATCATGGTTCTCTTTGTTATTATGATTATTCACTTACAGTTGGGTTATTTACTTTCTCTAAATCTCAGTTTTCTTATTAGGGTAATTAAGACTATACTGTTTGCATTAAAGTATATTTTGTAAGTATGGATTGGTTATGGCTAACTGATAGAAAACATTATACAAATTATGACCAACAATTTATTATTATTATAAATACTATTATTTTATAGAATTTTATTTACTTACCAGTTAGGTAAAATTTCGGTAAGATTACTTAATTCTTCTAGGCTTTAATCTCTTCATCTGGGAAATTGGAATGATACTATTATGACATAGGAATTTTTAAAAAAATAACACAAATAGAGCTCATAGTAAGTACTCAATAAATAAGGGGTACAATTATTTTCATGTTATTATTGCTGTTATTGCAGGTTATTTTGATAATGTGCTATGAAATAACTACCCATAAAATAAAATAATCTGATTTTCATTTAACTCAATGAAATTCTATCCATCAAACAGTTAAAGGAATCTAGTGATTGAAGAGACAAGATTCTTCCATTATCAGACAGTTTTAATGTTAGACTATGAAGTATATTTTATAAATCTACAAATATTTGCTCATGGATGTGATGGAAATATTTTTCTTATTTGCTATGGCAATTATATGGTACTTGGTACTATTTTTAAAACAAAATGTCATCTTCCATGGGAAGATGAAAACTGAAGCTTCAGATATCATAATTGTTAGAGTCATAACACGTTAGTTAAAGATTAATAGATGTGCTGGAAGGTAAGGGAAATATGACCTTAATTATCTCGTGAAGAATTCAATTTACTGGCAAATAATGCATGTGTGTTCTTCCAGTGGCTGGTTGAGTCTCCTTTATGTTACCTACCAAGCATCATTTCCTTTAGCTAAAGACACTGAGGAACTCTTTTTGATGTTTTAAATAGAACTTAATCAATTTTATTTTATTTTATTTTATTTTTTTTTAATTTTATTTTATTAGTTGGAGGCCAATTACTTCACAACATTTCAGTGGGTTTTGTCATACATTGACATGAATCAGCCATTGAGTTACACGTATTCCCCATCCCGATCCCCCCTCCCACCTCCCTCTCCACCCGACTCCTCTGGGTCCTCCCAGTGCACCAGGCCCGAGCACTCGTCTCATGCATCCCACCTGGGCTAGTGATCTGATTCACCATAGATAATATACATGCTGTTCTTTTGAAACATCCCACCCTCACCTTCTCCCACAACTTAACCAATTTTAGATGAAATAATTCTTACAGTCATATATTTTAGTATCTAGGACTGATGCTGAAGAACCAATTCAGGAAAAAGATACATTATACATGTCACATTTTTAATTTTCATTGATTTTTACTGATAATATGAGCCCTTTGCCTTTTACACAGGTCTTAACATTGCTCTTGTTTAATTCTAAATTTTGATGAATGTACAGGGAAACTGAATGCAAGCTACCTTTTTTATTCTGGAAATGAAAAACTATAGTTTTTTTTTTTTAATTTAAATGCTCTCACATTAAGCACATCTGTATAAAACTACAATATATAATGGACTATTTAAAATACAGTATTTGAAAGGTTTATTCTTTGAGAAGACTATTGCAAGCAGAATTGAGATAGTTATACTTCTTACCTGTAATCTGTGGTGCTGTGAAGGAAAATAGACAATGGCGCCTTCACTTTCCAGTTTGCCTGGGGCACATGTTGGTCAGTCGTCTGACTCTTTGTGACCTCGTGGACTGCACACTGCCGGGCTCTCCTGTCCATGGAATTTCCCAGGCAAGAATCCTGGAGTGGGTTGCCATTTCCTCTTCCAAGGGACCTTCCCAACCCCTGATTGAGCCCATGTCTCCTGTGTCTTTACCACTGTGCCAGCTGGGACAGTCCTAGTTAAAAGTTTTTATGTAATCATTAGCAACATGTCCTTCCTGATTCAGATTGTCTTACTTTGAATGATATATGGTTGCTCTACTTAAAGGAGACAAAATCTGATCTGCTTTCAGAACGATGAATAAAAGTTAGAAGAAGGTTGCAAAGCAGGGAAGAATACACACAAAGAGGGAATCACATGTTCTAAGACGTATAAGAATGAGAATTTTTGAGGAACTATAAGTTCAGGGTGAATGGAGTGTGGCATTTGAGGGGTACGTAGTGTAAGTATGAATGTGAAGTCAAGAGTCATTCCAGTTCCCTCTTCTTGGTGAAAACTTTAGTTATTCTTTAATTTTTAAAATTAATTACTTTGTATTTGAAATTTATATTTGCACCAGATCTTCTGGCATTGTGGTGCTGATCACTTAGCTGTTTGCCAACAATAGATGTACTGTAAAGACACTGATTCTGTCATAAAACATTTTTCCTACATGGTTCTCCATTTTATTCCTGTGAGCACTATATAACCATGAAGTGAAAGGAAAGTCGTTGAGTCATGTCTGAATCTTTGTGATCTCATAGCCTGTAGCCCACCAGGCTTCTTGGTCCTTGGGGTTTCTCCAGGCAACAATATGGGAGTGAGTAGCCGTTCCCTTCTCCTGGGGATCTTCCTCGCCCAGGTCTCCCGCATTGCAGGTGGATTCTTCACCATCTGAGCTTCAGGGAAGCCCATATAACCATGAAGATGTACCTTTATATGAACTGACTGTGTCCCCCTCAAATTCATATGTTGAAATCCTAAACCCCAATGTGATGGTATTTGGAGGCAAGGGCCTGTGATCAGGCTCAAGAAGTGGCACCTTTGTGAATGGGATTAGTGCTTTTAGAAAAGAAACCTCAGAGAGGTCTTCAGCCTCTCCACTAGACACCAAATCTGTGGGTACCCTGGTCTTGGACTTCAGTGTCTCTAAAACTGTGAGAAATAAATATTTGTAATAGCAGCCAGAATGGACTAAGACACACGTGAAGTGCAGTCTTTGAGTGTTTTTCCTTCAGCAACTGTTACCCTATTACTAATGAATTTATTCCTCCAGCAGAAGGAAGTACAGATGTCCCTTGGTCATGATCTGGCATGATCTACGTAGTATATGAAATCCACTTTTAGCAAGTATGTGTTTATGTTAGGTGCCCTACAAAGAATTTTGAAAATGGAAGAGAAGTTAAGTGGAGTTTATGATTCTTTTGTTATTTTATGATTCTCTGCCTAGAAACTACACTCATATGTTCCACCATCTCCATAAAAATAAACTTCTTTAAATGAGGCCCTATCACAAGGCATTTTGAAATGAGGAGTTAGGAATTAAGATTCTACTCAAGGGTTCTTACATGTGACCTTGAGCTAATACTAACCCTTACTTAGCTGCAAGTTTTTCTTTCCCAGGATAAGTGAGTTGAATATATAATGACTTAACCCCTCTGGGCTATAAATTTCTGCAAGATTCAAAAATCTCTTTAAATGCACTGTGCCCTGAGAAGAGCCTCAAGCGCAACTGTGTTTGGCCTGCTGAACCAAGCACAAATAATTGCCTGAGGCTTTTGGTCCGGGACGTAGCGTGCTTCTCTGACAGCTTTCAGAGGAATCGTGTGACTGTCTCAAAGTTTCGGTGACAGTGCTGACCTGTACTACAGACAAGGAATTTGTCCTGTTCAGCCTCATAGGGCGACAACTGCTGCTTCTGTGTTAAATTCATAATTTGAGCCAAATTCACACAGGGCCGTCAGCACAAGTGACTTTGGGTTTGAGATTCTTGCATGGAAAAACACCAGCCCCAAACAGGTAATAACCTTATCAATATTAAGAGTCAAGTTCTTCAAGCACCTATGATAGACAGAAATTGAAAAAAAGTTTATGAGATTGTTTTTGTTCCTGAGAAGAAAATTAGAACATGCTGAAAAATTCTAAGACTTTAATAAGTCTTTTTTTGGTGTATTTTGTGAATTGTTACTGATGTAACCAATGCATAAATTTGTTAGCTAGCATATTTTCCACACAGCTCTTGTTAATTCCTAATATGATGTAGATATTTTAAAAAAGGAAAAATCAAGAGCAGACCTTTTGTTTACTGACTGAAACTATTTAGCAAATGGAATATTAACAGAAAGAAAATATTGTGTCTGGTAATGAATACTGTTCTTTACTTCTTTTATCTATTTTTATTTTTAATTAGAGGATAATTACAACATTGTGATGGTTTTGGACATACATCAACATGAATCAGGCATATGAATACATATGTCTCCTCCCTCTTGGATCCCCTCCCACCTCCTTCCCTGGTCCACCCCTTAGGTCGTCACAGAGGCCTGGCTTTGGCTTTGAGCTCCCTGCCTCCCAGGTTGCTCAGCGGGTAAGGAATCCGCCTGCCATGCAGGAGATGCAGGAGATGAGGGTTTGATCACTGGGTTGGAAAGATCCTCCGGATGAGACCATAGCAACCCATTCCAATATTCTTGCCGAGAGAATCCCATGGACAGAGGAGCCTGGCAGGTATAATCTGTGGGGTCGCAAAGAGTCGGACACGACTGAAGCGACTAAGCATACGAGTAGGCACTCCCTGCTTCACACGGCATCTCCCACTGGCTATCTGTCTTATAAATGGTAATGTACACGTTTCAGTGCTACTCTCCAAAGTCATCCTACCCTCTCCTTCCCCACTGTGTCCAAAAGTCTATCCTTAACTCTGTCTCCTTACTTCTGTTTAAAAACTTTGATCTTGGAGGTTTTGTTTTTAACAAGTTTTGAGGAATTGTAAACCAGAACTTTTATGGATGATTTCATTAAGCATATTTTTCACGATTTAAACCCGTCTCAAAAATTTTATAAAATATCTCCTCTATCCCACGGTGCTTTATTCATATGTGATAGTGGAGAAATATAAATATTCTTTGTAGCAAATTTAATGTTAAAAAGTATCATAATGTCAATGATAAATATGTTGGCACATTTAACAAGTGATTAATTTTTTTTTCAAAATAAGAATTATATGTGTTTATATAGCATAAAGAATCATTGGGCTAATGATATTGATCTTAAAGACATGAGGTATGGCTGAAAATTAAGAAGGGTAGCTAAATCTCTTTGTTGTAAAAATTCCCTGCTATGTACTCATAAAACTACCATCTCAGTTCTGTCAACAGCTTCTCTTTCCAAAGAGATTTCAGCTATTGGAAAATAGGCTTTTTTACTTTGCAGTTGTTCTGAAAGGTCACGGCCAAAGATCTGTTCCATACATTGCTTCACCTCTAATAATTTCTCGTAAAACTGCTTTATTTGACAACTTAGGGAATTTTTCAGTTATGTCAAAACATTAGAAATAAACATAATAAGCCGCATTCATTCATTTGTTCATCCAAAATGTATTAATTTCACACAGGCTAAATGACACTAGCGACCCTGTGCAGGGCCCAGGGAATGCCTGGTTCCATCCAGCATAGTGCACATACTCACAGAGCTTGCAATGTAGTTTAGAATTCTTCTGTTGCCCATTCTACCTGTTTGCATCTCCAGATTTTAGGATAATGCTTGGCATGTAGTATGCATCCAATACTCTCTAATTAAAGTTGAATCATGCTGGTTATTCTCTGATACCCTGCTTCACCAAAATAAAATGCCTAAGTTAAAAAGGACTTCATTGTTCATTTAGCCAGATGCCTTAATTCTATAGAAGAAAAAGCTATCTATGGAGTGAACAAGCACAAAGAACCTGTTATAGCCAAGGTCACACATTTAGAGCAGAGATGGGACAGACATATTCATTCTTCTGTCCCATACCTATTACCTAGGTTCTTTCAATATGGTCTGCTTTCTAAACTAAAGATTAAGTGCAGTGCAAAATTAGTAATAATAAATATTTACAACTCAAAGTACCTTATGAATTCCATTTACTAGAAAGCCGATATAATCTAGTGCCAGGCTTTCATACCATAAGATTTCATTTGATACCCATAACAGGTATAATATAGGCAGAACTTCAGTTATAATTCTGTAGGTGTCAACTCACATCTGTCATCATGTCTCAGCAAAATGACTGTCACTGGGTATCGATAGAAAAATGAGCTTTACAATGAATTTGTTTATCAACAGTAGGATAAATGACTCCTTCTTATGCCATCTCTGAAAATGTAACCTGGGAATATTCACATTTAGGATCAAAATGAAGCATTTGGGGGGAAAGGAGTGTTATTTTCTTGAGGCAAGAGCAGAACACTTGTGTTCTGAGGGAAATATATTTAACCTGTGAATTAGAGAGATTGAAAAACAATGATGATAACTGTACTGTGTACCTAAAAGTTTACTCTTATGGCTACACACCTGCTTTGTTTGGTCATGCTTTTCTTTTGGTTGTTTTTTGGTTGTAAGTGGCCTTATCTGTATCTCTATAGCATTTCCTTGTCCCTGTGGGTTAAGGCGTTGTGTTATTCAGTGAAGACTATCTGTAACATTTCTGTGTCAGAATCTAACCCTGGGCATGGTTTATTCTCACATAGAAAAAGCCTTCATGGGTTATTTCTGAGTACAAATGGCTGTAGAAATCTGTATGAGAGTGAAAAATTGAGTACACTGGATTTCACAATGATATTAATAAAATTAAAATATCACATTTATTAAAGATTTACTCTTTTCCAGATTTTATGCTGAGAACTTAAATATCAGTTTGTAAATTTAATCCTCATAACAATGTAAGATAAATTATATTATCATCTCCATTGCACATGCAAGGAAAATTATGTTTAAAAAGTCAGAACTAAAATACATTATTCACTTGGGCAGCCAGCAATTTGAAATAATAACTAACCCTTATTATATGGACTGTTTTACACATTCAGACAAAATGACTGTATGGATTAGTCTTTATTAATATATGAGTCATTTTAGCTGAGAAATAATGGAACTTGCCTAATATAACTGCTAGTAAATAGGGCAGCTGATGTGTTGAGATTTTGACCCACAAATCTGCTATATCATATTATTTCACCTGACATAATCGGCAGATATTGACTAAATATGCTGTCATCCCAAAGACTGAATGAAGTGCTATATAAATTACCTCTAATGTAATAAATAAAATTTAAATAGATATGACGTATACTAAAACTTGATCATAAATTACTAGGTCATAATTTATCATAAATTACTAGTTTATCATAAATTACTTAAATTACATAAATTACTAATTTATCATAAATTACTAGTTTTTATTTTTATTTATTTATTTATTTATTTTTTAAATTACTAGTTTTTAAATTTAGAAGCTGGAATATAAAAAAGAAATTAGTTGTATTATTACTCAAATTCTAAGTTAATTTTCTTCCACCACTAGTGGAGATTAGTATATACTTTTATGAGATTATTTACAATCATTTCATTATCATGTTGAGTATAAAACCTATGACTTGGCAATTTTAAATGACTTAAATTTACTTTGAAATAAGCTTCAAAATCTTTAATAAATATTCATTTGATAGATACAAAAGTCAAATAATACATGACAGTAATAATCTCTATATTTACATAACAGGTATTTCTAGCTCTTGAGAAATATCTCTTCTTAGAAATCAGATATTCTGCATTGAGACTCTCTAACAAAATGCCTATTTCCCTTTATTTTATGTAGGGAAAAATATAATACATTTAAGCATCAACTCAAGTCTCCAATCAACATCCTAAAATACAGCTAAAACACAAGAAACTAGTGCTTATGTATAAGTAGCAAACTGTTACCTTAAAGTATAAAATTCTTAAATAGTATTTTCTGATCACCAATTAATTGTGTGTTATTTTTTTCTTCTTTTGCTTCCCTCTTACAGTTTTGTTTAGGACTTTCTCTTCTCTGGGACCCATGAAGCACTAAGCTAAAACAGTGTTATGTAAGAAAGGCCCTGTAGAAATACATTCAAGATGAGCACATGATAATTGTTTTCCCTGATTATGAAACTGTGATGCCTCAGACTCACTAATATCTGGGAGACACATACTGTTTTTAGGCACTCAGTGACCTTTTAAAATGTCTAGATATAATTGTGTCTTTTGACTAATGGTGTTTGGAATTTAACTTGAGGTTTTACCACAATAATTTGTGATAAATTTTGTACAGAATTTTGGTAAAAAAAATACAAAATGTTCCTATATACTAGCTGAGTAACATTTTTTAAGATGTAGGAATGTTCTGGAATAGTAAAATGCTTTCCACTGGGAAGATGTTTACTTGGAAGAAATTCTTCAGAGCATGCCTGTATTTCATTTTGAAAATTAGTTGGCAGATATTAACATATGTTTATGCAGAATGTTTGTATTTCTATCCATCTAGCTGTTTGGCAGTGAAATAGATCCAGAGAATGTGGCAGTCATACATTTGCTGTTGTGTTCTCTTAAATTTTGTCACTATAGAGAAGTGTTTTCTTTCTGCACAGAAAATTCTGAAATTACTTTGGGAGTTTTTCAGTTGCTTCCCCACAGTTTGAGCAAAATTCTCTTTGCCCTTGTATGAGTTTAGATGAGGAAGATAATCTAAATGGGCAATAAAAGAGGGTAGGCAGTGCTTATTTCTGAGCCTACAAATAAGAATGCCACATTTCCTCATGCTTAATGAGGTCACAGTCTCTACATTTTGCGGATTAGGGATATTTAACACTGAGGATGTGGAAAAAGGTGGAATAAATTAGATTTCCAAGGTGCTTCACGTTTGTTTATGTAATCCTTGCACCACAGTCTTACAACAAGGAAATCATATACCCTTTCATATCAGCAAAGAAGCAAGGCTCATAGTAAAATTAATATAGTAATTATAATTGACCCTGCTTTCAAGGAGTCCAGGAAATATTATTATACCATAAGTGGAAAATACTACCACATATGCAAATTTTACTTTACTTAAGGTTTGTCTGATGCTCAAATTGAAGCAAATTAACAATGAGTGAGTGCTTAATGAAAGCATGAATAGAGATGTGTCCGTTTTCTGCTTTCCATTGTGGATCCTATTATGAATCATGGAATCTTGATTGTCATCCCATGACAGAAAACATAGATTGATTGCTTTAAAACTAGTGTTTCTTCATAGTCTTTCCTAACTGTAAGTCTCCATGTTGAGAAAGTTTTGATTCTTTTTTCTTAATCTCAAAAGATGGTGTTAGTGAGCAATGATCACTGTGAAATGGGATTGAAATGGGATATTGACTTTTATTCATATATTTTGGGTTTACTAAGTATAATTATATAGGTAACCAATTATTAAATTTAAATTTAGAAATGCTTCTGGGCATTTTCTTGCCTTTTCTAGAAATAGAGTTCTGAATATTTTTAAGCTGTTGTTCTTATAATTATTAGAAAATAATTCCTTTTATCCTAATTACAATTTATACTTCAGACCTCAGGCTTACAAATTCTGTGGGATAAAAGAGACTGTTGTAGCTCTATTCATAATTCACTGTTTGCTAAGGCTAAATATAATAGCCTCAGTGCCATGGATCACTAATTCTAAATATAAGGAAATGTGAACTTATACATTCCTTGTTAGTGCATGAACCATGCTCCTTAAAGAAATTACCAGAGTAGATGATTGATTGGGGATTTAAGGTTTTAAAAATAACACCAGGAAGCAGAGAGTCATAGGTTATGTTAATGAAATCTTTTTGATGACAATGTATTTTCATAAAAGGCAAATTCTTAGGCACATAGAGTTAGTTCATTTTGGTAGTATTAAGTAGTATGACAGTTCTAAAATATGGTATTAAATCACAGAGGTGGGTTGAGAAGGAAATAAATTGGAATTACAATTAGGTTTCTGGGAATTTTATGTGTCATAATGATTATCTTATGAATATAGCGCCCCATAGTGAAAAGTGTGAACATATGTCACACAGGTGAATGTGATCTCTGAGGTCTATCACTTGAGGAAAAGCAAGTTTGAGATTCACTTGTGTAGCAGAATGGTCCCTTCTCAGGGCCTTGTGTTTTTTTTTTTGTTTTTAAATCCACCCTGCCAACATCCACTGGATCATCAAAAAAGCAAGCGAGTTTCAGAAAAACACCTATTTCTGCTTTATTGACTATGCCAAAGCCTTTGACTGTGTGGATCACAATAAAATGTGGAAAATTCTGAAAGAGATGGGAATACCAGACCACCTGACCTGCCTCTTGAGAAATCTGTATGCAGATCAGGAAGTAACAGTTAGAACTGGACATGGAACAACAGACTGGTTCCAAATAGGAAAAGGAGTACGTCAAGGCAGTATATTGTCACCCTGCTTATAACTTATAATTTAACTTATATGCAGAGTACATCATGAGCAATGCTGGGCTGGAAGAAGCACAAGCTGGAATTAAGATTGCCGGGAGAAACATAAATAACCTCAGATATGCAGATGACACCACCCTTATGGCAGAAAGGGAGGAAGAACTAAAGAGCCTCTTGATCAAAGTGAAAGAGGAGAGGTGAAAAAGTTGGCTTAAAGCTCAACATTCAGAAAACTAAGATCATGGTATCTGGTCCCATCACTTCATGGCAAATAGATGGGGAAAAAGTGGAAACAGTGGCTGATTTTATTTTTCTGGGCTCCAAAATCGCTGCAGATGGTGATTGCAGCCATGAAATTAAAAGATGCTTACTCTTTGGAAGGAAAGTTATGACCAACTGAGACAGCATTTTAAAAAGCAGAGACATTACTTTGCTAACAAAGGTCCCTCTAGTCAAGGCTATGGTTTTTCCAGTAGTCATGTATGGATGTGACAGTTGGACTGTGAAAAAAGCTGAGGGCTGAAAAATTGATGTTTTTGAACTATGGTGTTGGAGAAGACTCTTGAGAGTTCCTTTGACTGCAAGGAGATCCAACCAGTCCATCCTAAAGGAGATCAGTCCTGGGTGTTCATTGGAAGGACTAATGCTGAAGCTGAAACTCCAATACTTTGGTCACCTCATGCAAAGAGTTGACTCATTTGAAAAGAGCGTGATGCTGGGAGGGATTGAGGGCAGGAGGAGAAGGGGATGACATAGATGGTTGGATGGCATCACCAACTCAATGGACATGGGTTTGGGTGGACTATGGGAGTTGGTGATGGACAGGGAGGCCTGGCATGCTGCAATTCATGAGGTCGCAAAGAGTTGGACACAACTGAGCGACTGAACTGAACTGAACTGACTGAACTTCCATCATAAGTATTTATTACAGAGTAGCTGTATGTGCTAAGTTGCTTCAGTCGTATCTGACTCTTTGTGACCCCATGGGCTGTAGCCTGACAGACTCCCATGTCCATGTATTCTCCATGAAAGAATATTGGAGTGGGTTGTCATGCCCTTTTCCAGGGGAGTGGTAGTACAGTAGAAATTAATACAACTTTGTATAACTAAGCTACTTGAATAAAAATGAACCTTATTTTGCACTACAGAGTAGTTGTCATTCACATAGATCATATTATAGCTCTAATTCTGCATTGAACTGTGAGATCCTTAAAGTCTCATAATTTTTCTGATCCTTTTTCCACGTTTGTATGATCTGAGAGTGTACTCAGGTGATCAAGATTCTCTGGCTAGAAAGACCTTTACATTCTATATAGGCTCAAATCAACTGCTTCAGCACTTTGAGAGCCTCATTTATTTTCCTGTTCTTGCTAATATATATCATTTGTTGCCCTGAAAAAGAGCTGGATTGACGGCTTTCACTGGAAAATTAACTCTTGTACTTTACTAGCCAACAGTATTTCCAGTCTTAGTAAATGTGTGCTCTGTGAAAAAGAAAGTCATCGTTGGCCAGACATACAGGCAGCAAGGTTGGAAAAGCAGGAGAAGCTGCTATATGTCACATTCCTAATAAATGAGCAAGATATATTCAAAGTAGTGAACAACCAGAAGCATAGGCATTGACCAGTCAAGATGGAAACCTAGCCAATTCAAGCTCTCATGGGCCAGTATGCTGTGTGGGTACCTAATGACCAAGGGCCAGCCCTAATTTTAAAAAAATATAGTATTGATATTTTAAAAAATGCAAAATTTGTGAATGATTATATTTACAGTGTAGCTTTTATATCCTGCTAAACAGTTGTACATTGTTTAATCTCAGCCTGTATTATGCAGAAACTCTGTGGCAATCAAGATTTCTGCATATATAGCCCTTTTTTTTAGCAGCATTTTTATGGTTGTGGGCATGGCTTTACCCATGGTGACCATCTAGGGCAAGGTGCAAAACAGAAAATTAAACAGAAAACATGCCCTGAACTTTGCAAACATCATCAATGAGTTTTTGAAATAGAACACATTACGTGATGAAATCTATATTCCCAGAATATTCGTTTTTTTAATTGAATGGCAGTCTGTGTCAGAGAAATGACTGAAACTTTTAAAGATTGTGTGCTTCACCATTAATAATTATTTAAAATATTTTATTAATATAGGATAGTTACTGTTCTTAGGTTCCAAAGAAAGTGGGCATTAATATATTTTACTATAAAGTGCTATGTTTTTATATTTTGATTATTTTCACCTTTGGTGTTAAGATTTATGCCCTTTATGATGCTATCCATCAGATATATAGCCTTATTTTATGTTGTATACAAATCAATATACAATTTAGAAATTGTCTTTTATTTATTCATCAAGCTCTCATGCATACTGAAAGCATATTACCAGACATTTAGAGGAAGGGAAAAAGGATTTTCTCCTCTACATTGATCCATATTTTTTTATTTCATAATGATATTTGGCCTCTTAAGAAACTAATTAAGATATAGGGAAATAAAGTTCATCATAATAACCAAAGCCTAAGAGAAAATCCTCGTGAAGCTTGAACCAGAAGGTGTTTGAAGCTGAATGTTTACAGTGATTTAAAGTTTTCAAATATAAACTTCAATTGATACTGCAATTTTCAAACATGCTAGGTTTTTCAGATTTTTCATAACTTGAGCAGTTTGAGCAAATGACCAATTCAGAGACTTTAAGTATTGAATTCCAGGAATTAAGAGCAATGAAGCCAAGCCCTGTGCCGAGTGGGTCTCTATACTTTTGCAGGAATTATTTACTAGGTCATCTAGGCCACTGGTTTTCTAAAGTCAGCCCTTGAGCTGGAGGCCTGACTCATTTGGATTATTTATTAAAGAGGTGGGTTTCTGGACCTCACTCAGAGTTGACTGGCTCAAAATCATCCATGGTAGGCTCTAGATCTTAAAGTTTTGTTTTGTTTTGTTTTTGATCTTAAAGTTTTTAGGAAGCTTTCTAGGTAATACTATTCCCGACGCCCTGCAGCGTGATTTTTGCGAAGTCTCTTGTTGTGTATTTCAGCTTTCTTGCTTTCCCTTAATGGGTACACAATGCATAGACCTAACACACAAAGCTTCCTGCCAGACACGCTTCCCTCAGAGCTCTGCACCATGTGTTCCCGAGCCATCACTCTTTCTAGCCATCATTTGTTACCTTTTGGTGAACTCGTCCTGTGATTTGAGGGACCAGAGGTGCCCCAGACTTGTAGTGAATAACAGCTTTAGAAGTTTTTAGCTGTTTTTCTATTTGTTGGAGCAGCAGACTTTTCTCAGACCCCTTGACTGCTCTTTGCTTGACAGAATGACACAATAAAGAAGATTGATATCAAGGTAATTGTGCAGGGAGAAGCTTCAGGAACTATACATTAGCTCAACTCTATTTGTCAACAGTTGAGTTAAGTGATCCACAAGAAGTCATCTAAAACAAATGACCCTCAAATTTACTTTAACACCAGTGTTGATAATAGCAGCAAACACTGACTTAGCTTAGCACCTTAAGTAGACTTTAAATCCTAGATAGTGCATGGCTGGTAGTCAACAGCAAAGAAATCTGGAAAAGAGATAAAGAGTAAAAGACTCAGTTAACTTTTATTCTAATATATGCATACCCAGAGTCAGAGAATAGAATAGTTTGTTATAAAAGAAAAACACAGTCAAAAGCCTTCAATCCTGTTCTATTGAACTTCTCACAAACTACAAATCCGTTTCCTTCTAGAGAGTCCATCTAAAATATTTGCCATTTTCTTTTTTGTATGTCTTAAATTTGCAGGCCAATACCTGCCAAATGGGTGGAATTGAACCAACTTAGCTATCACACTTTGACTATTGCTTTACTTTTTATCATCCTGGAATATAATTAGTTAGGAAAGAAAAGTAAAATGGTTTCTCTTCACATTAATTTTTTTTTTGTCTCTTAAGTCTATGAAACAGACTTGAAAGGTACTTATATTTTTAGGGCTACAATTGTAAATTTTACATATCTAAAAATGTATGTATCACCAGGAGTATAGTGAAAAAGTTCAAAGAGATGACTTGGTTATTACCTTTACACTTGAGGGAACTACTTATTTCAATGTTACATGTAAAGTATTACAATTATAAAGGGCAAGCATCAGTTTGAATACTGAAAGAAACAGACTAGAAAGTATAATGAAATAATTACCTTTTAATAATTGACATACTGTAATATTGTAATTTGCACAATTCAAAATATATGTTAGATCTCCTATGGTTCAGGCTCTCTGCTAATTTCTAGGATTATAAAATACTAAGAAGAGTGACTACAGCTTAAAAAGACCTCATAAAAAAAAAAAGACCTCATGATAGAATACCACTTTATCTTTTCCTTTCATTGTTTCCAAGTTCCAAAAGATTGTATGAGGCTTGCCCTTAATATTTGAGAGGTAGGAGTAGGACAAATATAAATAAAATATTTATAAGTTACATTTAAAAAGTGTTTGAACAAAGTTACTGCTTGCCTCTTGTCTTGAAAAAATACCATTATAATAACCTGTACTTTGGGTGTGAATTTAGACTTCTCTGACTTTATGCAGCTTCATGATGAGAAATATGGCCTAGGGAGAGCTGGCCCTTGAGTTCTGGAGCACATTCACCATCTTTCCAACTCTGACTTCCATCTCTGCTACTAGAGTGGATGCCCAAGACATTATGTCCAACTTAGTAACAGCTGTCCCTCAGCTACTCTAGGTCCTAGAAATTCAGATGTTGACAAAAGATCTACCTATGAGCCTTGGAAGTAATGTCTGTGTGTATATGTATAATGTTGGATTAACATAAAAAAGACAAGGAAGGACAGAAACAAGCTCTTAATGTTGGTTTAATATTCAATAAGAAAAGCAACGTAATAAAGAATGGCAGTACGAAATGAGTGATTATAAATTGCATGTGACAGAAAATTAAAAAGCATGATATAATTGACTTATTAAAACTATTTAGAGAAAATTCCCAAGATGGTGGAGTAGAAAAACCCTGAGATCACCTTCTCTCATGGGCACACCAAAATTACAACTATTTATAGAACAGCAATCAGTGAAGAAGAACAGGGTTCAACTGTTGGTGAGAATGTAAATTAGTTGATTTTAAAACTTCTTTCCATATACAAATATACTTTTGACTTTTAATGTAATGAGCATGAGTAATAATATATTTTTATTGTTGCAAAATAGAGTATATTCTTTACAATTAAATGTATGTGGGTCTTGTGTTTACTAATGCTAGATTTAGATCAATTTTTAAACCTCTCAGTGTTTCTTATCTCTTGTGTAGCATGAATGTACTGTAGGTATCTTTCTCATAGAATTGTTGTGTATGTTAGCTAAGCAAGCACATACCACAGAATCTTGCATATGGTAACCAACAATTAAAAGTATGCTGCTATCATCATCGTATCAATTAAATGGTGAGAATTTTAATTCTTCCTCTTATCAGTGTATCTTAGAAATATTAGTGGTGACAAACTAGCCAGTTTTCCTGTTTGAGTCTATTTTCCTGAAGTTAAGCCTGAATTAGGAACCTAATGAGCAGAGCCATAGTTCTGCCATGATCTAGCTTTGTGATCTTGGCCATGACATGAACTCTGTAGTCTTCCATTTCCACATAGATAAAACATAATTTGAATAGGTTAATTCCAAGTCTTTATCAATTATGGTGCCAATTTAAGTTGTTCTGTGTGTGTTCTAAATGTGACTTCTATAGCTGCACCCCACTCAGAACATCTAGGTCAGTATCATTGCTTCCCTGAAGTCTTATAGAAGCTTCCTGCCTAATGTCCTTGCTTCCCCCTTGGTCTCTTGGTAACCCACAATCTATACAGCAGTCCAACTGGTAACTTGAAAATGGAAATCTTAATATGCTTTTCTACTGCTTACACCCACCAATGCACTTGGAATAAAATTTAAATATCTTATCACTGCCTACGTGTTCTGACAAACATAACCTCTAAGTTTCACTACCATCTTGTCTGGAATCACTGTCCCATTGTTATCCATGGTCCAGTTATATGGATGTTCTACTCCTACACAAATAGTCCAGTTTATTTTCCAACTTAAGATCTTTGAGTAACCAAATTCTTTGAACAAAAATGCACTCTTACTGATTCATGTTTGGTTCTTTTTCACGAATCCAGATCTCATCTTAAACGCTATCTTCTTAAAGGGGTGTTTCCAGCTATTTTATCTACAGAACTGCCCTCTGCTGTGGGTGGCTGCCACAACTATTATGGATTTTAGTCCCCTATTAGGTGGAATAAAACTAATTTTAAAAGGTAAAAACCACTTTAATCTATTTTAAATATTTTCTTGGTTTATTCATTGATTTTAATTTCTCTGAATCTAGATATCTTAGTATCAAGAGACAAGGGATCACTTTAGTCCAGATATCTTTTCTGTTCCCAGTATCTAGAATGGTGACTGGTGATAGAAGATGTTAAGTAAATATTTACTGATGAGTACAAATAAACTATGGATGAATGCATGGGTAAACAAATGAATAGTGAGTAACCTAGTGCATGTGTGCATGTGTGTGCATATGCTGAAGTTTAGTAATAACCCAACACTATCATTTAATTTGGTTCTGGCACTGCCTTTCCCAGAGAGTGGATATCAGTGGTGTCATGATTGTCTATGACTCAAGTGGAAACTTTCAAATAAATAGTAGAGTCAACTCTATTCAGTGTTTTGTAGTGACCTAAATGGGTAGGACATCCAAAAAGGAAAAGATATGTATAGTTGATTCACTTTGCTGTACAGTAGAAACTAACACAACGTTGTAAAGCAACTATTTATTGTTGTTGTGTAGTTGGTAAGTTGTGTCTAACTCTTTGCGACTCCAAGGACTGTAGCCCGCCAAATTCCTCTGTCCGTGGGATTTCCCAAGCAAGAATACTGGAGTGGGTTGCCATTTCCTCTCCCAGGGGATCTTCCCAATCCAGGGATCAAATCTTCATTTCCTGCAATGGTAGGTGGATTCTTAACCACTGAACTACCTGGGAAAACTATACTCCCATTCTAATTAATTTTTTAAAAAGGAACAATATTTAGAGCAAATGGTGACTAATAGCTCATCTGGCCTCTCTCTCACCCCTCTTTCTCTTTCATATATGCATAAATATGCAAAATATGCAATTTTTTATCCTTGTCAGTTTGAGCTGTGATACACTTATTTTTATTTTGAAGACTGGAAACTTTACTTTTTAAAAAATTGTTGCCATGCAAATTTCAGTAAAAATTAGTTATACAGATGCTGGAAACTCAACTTGTTTTAAATTCTTGGATTAATTATATTAATAAAATTATTTATAAACATGCTAAACATACAAAAAAGAAAATCAGAATTGGGAGTTTCATGAGGATAGAGACACTATTTGATTTTGTTCCATACTTGTAAATAACAGTATGTCTGACATATCCCAAGGGCTAATAACTGATCAGTGAATTATTGACATATAGAAAACAAGATTGTGATGTTTCTGCATAAAATCATCAGTTATAGATATTACTCAGGATGGTTTTACAAGCAACCTAATACCTAGTCAGCAGTGATTTTTATTTACATTCCATAAATATTCTCAAATAAAAAGTTCTAGATTTGCCATCAGTTTACATAATGAAACAAGAATGAATTTCTGATTCAGTCAGACACAAATTCCAGGATCTTGACCTTGAGCATATCATTAAACTTGTAAAATTCAACTTTCCCATCAGTAAATTGAGATCAACACATCTACATCCCATAATTTTGTCATAAACCTTATCAGGTATTAGAAATACATTTCACTCATATGGGACTAAAAAGACTTCCCAGATGGCTCAGTGGTAAAGAATCTGACTGCCAATGCAGGAGCTGCAGGTTTAATCTCTGGGTCAAAAAGATCCCCTGGAGGAGGAAATGGCAACCCACTCCAGTCTTCCTGCCTGGGAAATTCCATGGACAGATTGCCTGGCAGTCTATAGTCCAGGGGGTCACAAAAAGTCGGACACGACTTACTGACTGAGCACCCATATAATACTCAAAGTTCAATAAGATTTAATATTACCATTTAGTAGACATATGACCCATGTATATCTCTGTGTCCTTAACCTACTTCAAAGCATATTCAAGTTTTACTTCTTTTATACCCACCCATATTACACCACTTACTAGCTATGTCATCTTGAGTTACCTGTGAGCATGTGTTTCTCATGTGTCCTAAATATTATCTGTATTAATAACCTCAGAGGGTTATTTTGAGAACTGAAGGAGAGTATTCCTGTAAAAGTGTTTTATAAATGCTAACATATATAAAGTACAAGCTGGAATCAAGACTGCTGGGAGAAATATCAATAACTTCAGATATGCAGATGATACCACCCTTATGGCAGAAAGTGAAGAAGAACTAACGAGCCACTTGATGAAAGTGAAAGAGGAGAGTGAACAAGCTGGCTTAAAGCTCAACATTCAGAAAACTAAGATCATGGCATCCAGTCCCATCACTTCCTGGCAAATAGATGGGGAAACAGTGGAAACAGTGGCTAACTTTATTTGTCTGGGCTCCAAAATCACTGCAGATAGTGATTGCAGCCATGAAATTAAAAGACACTTCCCTTGGAAGGGAAGTTATGACTAACCTAGATAGCATATTAAAAAGCAGAGACATTACTTTGTCAACAAAGGTCCGTTTAATCAAGGCTATGGTTTTTCCAGTAGTCATGTATGGATGTGAGAGTTGGACTATAAAGAAAGCTGAGCACCGAAGAATTGATGCTTTTGAACTGTGGTGTTGGAGAAGACTCTTGAGAGTCCCTTGGACTGCAAGGAGATCCAACAAGTACATCCTAAAGGAGATCAGTCCTGGGTGTTCATTGGAAGGACTGATGTTGAAACTTCAGTATTTGGGTCACCTGATGTGAAGAGCTGACTCATTTGAAAAGACCCTGATGCTGAGAAAGATTGAGGGCAGGAGGTGAAGGGGACGACAGAGGTTGTGATGGTTGGATGGCATCACCAACTCAATGCACATGAGTTTGGGTAAACTCCGGGAATTGGTGATGGACAGGGAGGCCTGGCGTGCTGCAGTTCTAGGGTCACAAAGAGCCAGACACGATTGAGCAACTGAACTGAACTGACTGAACATATATAAATAAAAGGCTATTAATTTGCCTGTAACACTTAAAAGAAAACATGATGTAGTATGAAGATCACAAGTCTAGGAGGCTTCTTCTTTACTGTGAAACCATCAACACATTATTAAGCTCTTGATCGTCAGTTCCCATGCTGTGAATATTCAGTCATACCTGGTGCCATTCTACCTTAAGAAGATTTACCCACTCTGTCCTTGGTTCTGTTTCCAAGAAACTGAGCTATTACTTGCCTCAGGTCCTTTGCACATACTTTTCAGAGGAGCCTGGCGGCGACAGTCCATGGGGTCGCTAAGAGTGGGACATGACTGAGCAATTAACATTTTTGCTTTCACTTTTCATCGACCCAGAAGACTCTTTTTCCTACTAATCCCATCCTTTGTATCTTATCTTAAAGGTCACCACAGCAGGGTGACATTCATTGACCATCCAGTTGAAAGTACAATCCCCCAGTTTCTCATTTCTATTTATTCTTCCAACCTTGCTCTGTGGCTTACTATTCCAAAGTACCTACTTCTTCAAAATAATGAAAAAGAAGTTTAAGCACAATAACAACTGCCACTTATTTATTTATTATGTGACAAGCACTGGAATAATCTGTTTTGAGCAATATCTTGCCTGAACTTCAAGATGTTCCAAAGCAGCAACAGTAATTATCTCCATTTCATAGTCAAGAAATTTGGAAGTTAGGGATGATGTGTAATTGATCAAGATCTTGCAGTTTGTGTATGGTGGAACTAGAAGTCAAACCCAGTGTGTTTTTACTCCTATGGCAAAACAATTAGTTCCTAAAATAACCCCTGAGTTTCCCTGCATTTCCCAATCTTCTTTATTCTTAGAGCTAAATTCTGGCAAGTTAGAACATGAAAGAAGGTGAGTGTTATCACTTCCAGCCAGATGTATTTGTTAGGTAGAAGAGAGATCCCACTAGACCTTTTGGGATTTTCATGACTGAGAAATAAAATTGTATGTGTCAATCCACTGAGATCTTTTCTGTTGTCACTGGTATTACTCACCCTGACTAATACAACTGCTGAAGTTATACTGCCTCCTCAGGAAATGAGACAGTAGAAAGTGGTCTTCAGTTCATTGGAGGTACTTTCTACTGTAGAAAAACTTGTGATGTCATTTTATGTGAACATTTTATTAGGGCTACAAAAACATTTGCTTTTGTGAACAAGCAAATTTTGTTTGGGTAACATGATATACTTTATAATTCCAGGTTTTTCAACAGTGCTTAAAAACCTTATAATGTTAGGATGTACCCTTATTCAAGGATATTGGAGGGAAAAAATGTACAAATTACACTTTAGTAATCTAGAAGAAAGTAATGAAAGAAGACATCTTCACATGTTATATATTTTTGTTCTGCTTCTGCCTTGGTCAATGGTAGGTTAACTGTAGGTGGGCCATATTCCACATTCGTTCTTCTACTTTTTTTTGAATAGGAGGGAGATCATTGCCTAAAGAAAAAAGATACTAGCTCATATACTTGCTATCCTATAGTAAGGCACAGGTTATTCTTCTGCCTTAAGAGACTGGTCAAATTCCTTCTGCAAATATACTGCTCTTTATAAAGGGATAGGAGAATGGGAAACACAAATTCATGCTTAGGTTTTTGTTATCAGAGGTACATTAAGTAAAATCAGAGGGGTATCTAACTTATTCAGAATGAACTCTGTGCTACATATTAGCACATGTGCTGCTTTTAATTCTACAGTTCTTGGAGAATATAATTTGTCTCATTTCCACCCAGAAAAGATTAGAGAGGTTGACTCACTTTCTAAGGAGAGGAGAGCCAATTAGTGACAGAATTTAATGTAAGCTCATGGAAATGAGGAATGATGCTGGAAATTTCCAAGATTTCTGCTCTCTTATAGACTGACTCTCAAGTGATCCATGTGCCTATAAAGTAAAATGGATTGTTCAGAATTTTGTTAGTGCTTATATTTAGATAAATATTCCTTTCCTTTCTTCTGTCTTGAAATGAGAATTAAATGAGATAACACACACCATCTAGCACAATGTTGTTTCATAGAGACAGACAAACAATGATAGTCCTTCCTCATTATACTCTCTCATAATTATTATTTCTTTTTTAAAAAAGAACTGTGATTCTTTTTTATCTTGGTTTTCCAGTAACCACAAATGCCGTTTCTTCTATACTTTAGGTATTTAGGACTACCTAATCCTTTCCATGGTCTTCTCAGGTAACTTAGCTGGTAAAGCATCTGCCTGCAATGCAGGAGACCCTGGTTCAATTCCTAGGTCAGGAAGTTCCCCTGGAGAAGAGATAAGCTACTTATTCTTGGGTTTTCCTGGTGATTCACATGGTAAAGAATCCACCTGCATTGCAGGGTTCAATCCCTGGGTTGGGAAGATCCCCTGGATGAAGGAAGGCATGGGAACCCACTTCAGTATTCTTGCCTGGAGAATCCCCATGGACGGTAGCCCGCCAAGGTCCTTTTGTCCATGGGATCACAAAGGGTTGGACATGACTGAGCACCTAAGCACAGCACAGCAATCCTTTACACAGAGCAGTTAGACTAGATTTCCCCCCTTCTATCTACATTGTTTTATTTTCTCCTCATAACCACCTTATGACTAGGTATTTTGCCAATCCTAGTTTAGATTGGAGGAGAGGAAAGGAAAAAGATCTCAAGAGATAAAATTACTTGTTTCAGGTCATAAAATAAGTGGCTAATCTGGGAGTAGAATCAGACATTACGATTTGAATTCTTCTGAATTCTAATGAACTAACTATATTAAAAAGTTGCTCAGCTTACAACATTCCCCAGAAAGATACTAAGGTGCCTTCTCCACTCACACACACAAGTATGCAAGCAGAATCTTGAAATGCATTTATTTGGTTAATCTTGCTCCTCTCTTAATACTTTTCACGGCAACACTTTATCTTGGGAAACCATTGCCCCTTTAGCTTTGGTCCTAGAAAAACATGCTTGGAACAGACCTGAACCCCACCCTTAGTGAAAAACCAGGCCCAGCTCAAATATCCCCATCTTTAAGAGACCTGCCAGCTATACATGGACAAGATTACCCAGCCTGCTGAGTCATGTATGGGTGAATAAGAATAAACGGTTGCTGTTTTATGCTACTGAGTTTTGGGTCATTTATAAACAAACACTTGAACGCACACACACCAGTATGCCAGTGCCTTTCCTGGCAAGCCTTAGCAGTGACTAAGCTTTGAATAATTAGAGAAAAAGACTGCAGTGCTATTGGGCCAGGAATGCTAGATTCAGTACCTTCAATGTGACATAAAATACAAAAAATTTTAAGAGACACTGTATTTCAGGATCATTTTTCAGTTTTAAGCTCTGGAATGCTTAGAATTATCTGGTTTAGCAAATAATGATACACAGAACAGAACAGCTCAGAGGGGTCTCTAGTTCTCAAGAGAACTTGATCGGTGTCTCAAAGATACCAAACAATTTTGTTTAATGGCTGTGTTTCCTCTGATAACACCTAATCTGCACATAATGATCACTTGGAAATTTCAAGCTCTTGCTACTGGAATGCATGAGTTTTAAGTCTCACAAATTTGAATCACCAACTCCAGTGGAGTTCTGAGAATCTATCCAAGTGTTCCCAGTAAAAGTTCTAAGATCCAGTCTGATTACATAGACCTGAGTCACAGGCTTACATCTCTGAAACTTTAGACTGTGCTAATTGGCTTTCTTCTGTAGTTTCCCATTAATCCTTTTAATTCTATTCATATCATTTGGGCAGAAAACAGGAGGTGACCACAATGTTCATGCTATTCTTATCACTTAAACTCTGTGTAACATGAAGAGAAAAACAATCCATCAAAATTATGACTGTGGCTTGGAGAGAAATCGATTGATTCATCATTGGTTTGCACAGGATCGTGTATTTCCCAGTTTGGACAAGTTCCACAGCACTTTGCAAACACTTGATATAGCTGAAGACCATAAGGCAGACTTTCCAGGGAGTCCAGAATATTGTTTTGACTGTTATTCCCATTTGAAAACATAAAATATCTATGATACCCCAGAGTCCTCCAAGTTAAAGCTCAGTTGTTTTCTGGGATGATTTACACACAGAAAAAAATCCTTCAGCTTAACACTATGACATACTCCTCTCTGAAAGGATGCCAAAAGCTGTGGCTCTTCCTGTGGGTGTTGTGGGAGTTGCAGAAACATGAAAATCAAGAGGAAAGGATATAAAATAAACTTCATTGGGAATAATTATTTTTAAAAAGAAAAACAGGCCCAGATTTATATATTATTCATCAAATATCTGATGTATATCAATTTAAAAAAACATTAATATCCATCGTAAAACTGAAACTTTGTGACCTCACGCTACATTCTAGATTATGTACTAAGTATTCCACACCATTGCGTCCTCATAGTAATGAATCATTGTCTTCATTTTTCATGAACCATTAGTCAAACCATATGGCTGGTAAGTGGTAAGACAAAGTTTGAATCCCCACTGTCACATATCAGTCCCAATGTCTTCATGATACACTATATCATCCAGGAAGCACAGAATATCACCACAGAATAAAGTAGTAAACTATGTGGGGTGAATTTAATTTGATTTAGTTTGAAAAGCTTTCATATATTTTGAGCTGAGTTCTGAAAACAGATTGATACAGGTTTGAGTGAAGAGGAGAGGAGCCATGTCAGTTACCCAAAAGAATGGATTTCTCCAAATTCTCTAGTATCTTTATTAAAAAATCATCTACTTGAGTGTTTGTTTGTCATTGTAAGACCTTATGCGCTAGTGCTTAATACGTATCTGTTGAATGAAAGTAATATTCAGTGTGGGATTAGCCATTCACTAGAACCTCCTTTTATTGTAGTTCACCTGATACGGGATTAACTAAATTTTTAGATTTAATTTAATTTAACTCTCTGGATTCTTTGATAAAATTTAAAGTTTGATGAAAGGAAGTGAAAGTTAGTCACTCATTGTGTCTGGCTCTTCTGTCCATGGAATTCTCCAGGCAAGAATATGGGAGTAGGTTGCCATTTCCTTCTCCAGGGGATCTTACTGACCCAGGGATTGAACCCAGGTCTCCTACACTGGCGGGCAGACTCGTTACCATTTGAGCCACTAATACTTAGGAAGCTAAAATTAATTTCACAAACTTTTGTTAAGCAAAGCTAGTTAATTGTTGAAATCCCAAAACTACATATTTACATATATATATATTTTTTAAAAGGGACCTTTGGCATTGGGAAGACCCAGAGGGATTAGGTGGAGAGGGAGGTGGGAGAGGGGATCGGGATGGGGAATACATGTAAATCCATGGCTGATTCATGTCAATGTATGACAAAAACCACTACAATATTGTAAAGTAATTAGCCTCCAACTAATACAAATAAATGGAAAAAAAAAATGACCTTTGTTAATGATTGGATTACAATGTAAGTATATTTTTAGTTGGAAAATAATTTTAAAATAATCACTTTGCATATACATTTAAGCTGGAAAAATTTGAGATTGTTTTCCAATGATACTACATTTTCTCTTTCTACTGATCAAAATGCCAAAAGCACATTAAAACTGTTCTATGGGAGCCAATGGGTATGTGTATTGTTTCTGGTCAGTTTTGCTATTGTAGGCTTTTGTTGTTTTCATTTTACAGAGTATTGATTAACAGACAATCTATTGTATGTTTGCAGCATTTGACTTTGCGGTGGAGATAATTTGTTAATGTTTTGCCACTGCCTCTTTCTTTTACTTCTATCAGAATAATTTGGGAACCTTAATTTTCCTCCTGCTTTACAATTCAGTCTTTTTGTTATTGTTGATAATTCCAGCATTTGTACATTACTTCCTGAGGAAGATCTCTGATACCAATGCATAACAGGCTTCTTAAAATAATTCTGATGGACACACTTAGTGCTATTTTTTTCCCCCACAAACTCAGTTCTTCTCTTAACCATGAAATTGCTTTGCTATGCATTTTATTAGGCTCGAAGTCTTAATACTCTTTTTCCGGCTACGAACTGAAGAGGATATAGGTCCCCGGATAAACTTATCTGCTGGGAAAGGAACATAGAAATGTAATCTCCTAACTGGCCTCGTATCTTTTGGCTGTGCTCTGCACAAATGCATCTGAAGACATTTATCTGACTCTAAAGCTGAGATCTTCATGAAAGCAGGTTAGCTCTCCTAGATTCAAATAACTGGGTTTATATCCTGTGACCTAAGGGTGACTTGTGAGTATTAAGCCAACCTGTGGGTGAAAAGAGAAGTGGCCTTAAAATAGTTTAGATTTACTGTGAAAGGCGAAGAGGTGAGCAGTGCAGAGGAAGAGAAATGGCTGAACAACACTTCCTGCTCTAAGAGAGACTACCTTGAACTTGCTGATTGAGAAGAAATAATGCAGTGCCTTG
The DNA here is from genome assembly GCF_963930625.1 of Muntiacus reevesi. NCBI lineage: Eukaryota > Metazoa > Chordata > Mammalia > Artiodactyla > Cervidae > Muntiacus > Muntiacus reevesi. Next base: position 44,615,925 of record NC_089264.1, read on the forward strand.
CAAATAAACCACACTGATGGATGTCTTCTGCTAGAATGGAGCTCACTGTATTTACTCTTTTTCTGTTTGATGTCAGCATCTTAGCACTCAGCATGAACTCTACTACAGCTAACTGTCGAAATAAGTTATTTCTAGTCGATAATGAATGCTTCCCTAACATGTTATTATTGAAAATAACAGGTTCCAAATGTGTGACCGTATGGTATACAATTCATTTTCTTCCTCTGAAAGAATTGGATTTTCTTGTCATTAGAATTGAATTGTGTGTTGACACCATACTAAGTCAGAACATCCTGAATCCAGACCAAAGGCAAAACATTACGATGAAAGATTATAATAGCAATTGCAATTGAACAGTGGCTTCCAATCTGCAAAGAGCTTTGAAAGTACTTTCTTTGGAATGTTTTGTCAAGGAAGATAGCATATGTACTTTTACTCCCATTTTAGTAAAAGGTGGATTTAAGCATAGGGGATTTAAGTTACTTATCCAACATCATCACAAAACTAGTAATTGAGAGCACTGAGGCTCAAACCCTGAGCATCTGCTTCCGAATCTAATGTTCTATCTTTCCTTCCTCTAAAAGTAAACACAATTACCTGAATTTTCTTGGCTATTTTTAACAATAGAAAGAGAGAAACATAAAGGCCCTTGTTGTGAGAGTGACTGCAAACAGCTGGGAGAATGTCAGCTACTACTTGCTGGTTGTTGGGTCACACGGATAATTACAGAGTGGCATAGACAGGGTTTAAACACATTTCTGACATGTTCAAAATCACATTTCAAGGTATATACATTTAAGAATCAAAATTTGAAGGCATGTTTTTCATCTTTTCTTGTTTTCTTTGTCCTCTAATATGTTAAATGATTATTAGAACTAAGCATGCTTAGTAGAACCTAAGGCACACACAGAAATTTTCTTGTTTTAGGAACTTAGGTCCGTGTAAAGAAATGTATAGTTCTTCCCTCTCTCCTTCCCTTCCTTCCTTCCAATATTATTTATTGAGTACCTGATATGCACCTAGGTATGGTAAACAGTAATCATTGCTTTTAACTCTTAGTTGCCTATATAAGATTATTCTACTGTATCATCTAAGGAATTCCTTCCTCTGCTTCAGTTTAATAGGATATTGAAGAAATTGTTTTTCCTGAAATGTTGTTATGCCTGCAGTCCAGCTTGGAATGAGAGATAGCAATAACCACTCATTCTTACATACATCAGATACAGCTCCTATAACAGGATCTGTATTTGGCATAACACTGGGTTTCAATTAGACTCTGAATATCAAAATAGCATCACAGGATGGGTAAAGTCTGGTGACGAGAAATGACAGGATCGTTAACAGTGAATCTGCAGTTCCATCCCACTAACTGGTTGCACTCAATTTAGCAAGGAAATTATAGGTTCACTTTTGCAGAATAGATGCTCCTAAAAATAGAAAGATGCTTGTAAATAGAATACTCTTACTTTCAAAGTCAGGGAGTTTGCTCTTTTAGGCAATACTTTGCTCAAAAAAAAAAAAAAAAAAGAAAGAGGAAACTAGGAAGTGTAGGACTATTTCTAATAACTAAAGTTTATTTAAAAAATCTTTATTTTCATGACCTTAATACTTTATGGATAAGTTATGTTTATTCATTATCATCTCACTTAATCTTCACCACAAGGCAGGAACCAGTTCTATTATCATTGCCATGTATTCATGGTGCCCTTTGAGGATTTTCTCAGCTCTCAAGAATGCTGTGTCTTCTGGCTTTGATGATTCCATCCCTAGCACTTAGTGTTAGGTTGGATCATTGTTCACTAGTCTTCCCTCTTTATTATAGAAACAATGTATATATTCACTTTGCCAAGTGACTCAACTATACCTCTCTATGTGGTAAGCTGAGTACCTTTTCCTGCCCCAGTGATACTCGATATGGCCAGTGACTTACTCTGGGCACTAAATGTTAGCAAATATAATTCCAACAGAAGCTTTAAGTATTTTTTAACTTGGCCTCTCATCCTTCTGACATCCACCATGAGAGCACACTCCAACATTGCTAACAGTCTCAGGATGAAAAGACACTTGGGAAGACCTGAATTAAATCTATGACCAACAGCAAAGCCCAGCTGAGTCCAGCTGAGCCCAGCAGAGCCAACATTTAACTTAAAGATTTGTGAGTGAGAAGGAACGAAAAGATATTATTCCTTTAGGTCATTAAGGCATTGTAGTATCTTGTTATGCAGCATTACTATAGCAAATCTAACAAATGGATTTTCTGAAGAGTTTGCTTTTATATGCTAGTGGACATATCATTTTATTTTCCTAGGTCTTTCTAGGCCATTTAAAATGAAAACACTTCCACACATCATATGTTTGCTACCAGGGACAGCCTGACTATCCTCTATCTACAGGTAGACTCCCCTACAGGTATTTCCAACCATTGTTGTACATGTGGCTATATGGAAAACAGACATAACAATAAGTGTTTATATTAAGGAAAAGATGAGTAGTGACTAGGTTGAAACTGACTTTAGTGATTTTCCACATATCACTGATCAATGCTTGGGAAGGAGTGCTCAAATCTGTAGAAATATTTATAAAGAAATGTCATTATTTCCCTGTAGTGATCTCACATGTCTTGAAAATGCAAGGAATACTTTGCTTTCTGTCTGTCAGGAGCAATGCCCTGTAGGCTATTTTCTGGACACTATGGAATTCTCAGCCCTTTCGTTTCACTGGCCTTCCTGTTGAATGAGGGTGAGCATGTTGCCTTTTCCTGAAGAATTAATATTCATGTAATTGATTCTGGTGAATTTTGTTTTCTTACTTTCTATCCCTTATGAACTGTACTAAAACAACCTAAGTTAATAATAGCCCTTTAAACATCTTTATTTTTTAGAAGCTTGTTTGATCTTCAAGTAATGTAGTTAGTAAATTGGTTTTCGTTGTTTTTACTAAAATGTATAATTGATACCCAAGTAGTTTTCAGTTGAGTGTCCAAGAGAGAAGGGAAATAGAAATGAAACAGAGACACCTTATATTTTATGACTGCACTATTCTATGGCCAACACAATTTGCCTTTTAAGAACATGAAGAGAAGGTCAAAGAAGTAAATCAGGTTACTCTTTCATGTGTCTACTTCTTTTTAAAATTTCACCAAATTGATCACTCTGTTATTCACTACTGTTTTCAGAATACCTACTACAATGTCTACAAACTAAGTTCAAAATATACATAGGAAAAATGTGAGTAAAAGCACAAGTTTGTATACTATATCCTAATTCTAAAATATACAATCCCAGATTAAAAAGGAACTTAAAGAGTAGTTATTTTGGTTCCATGATAGGATGGTAGCTTTGTTTTACTGGGGCATTTTTACATTAAAAATTATGTTTATTATAAAAAAAAATAAAATTTCTGAAAGTCTGCAGACTTTGAAATAAGTTGCATATCACACAATAAATGGATCATAAAGGCACAATATGCCAAAATTTTGGACCTTTGACTCTGTATGAAATTGTTGTGGGAAAACACATTAACAGTTGCTGGGGAGGTTTGCCTATGTAAATATAATTTCAAAATACTATTTGGTTTGGCTTCTTTTAGTTCCAAATGAAAACCTTAAGAGTGGGTGATGAACTCACTGGTCTTTGCTGCTTCTTTCTGAGAAACAGATCCACTTGAAAGATTTATCCAGCTAAAGTTCAATTACAGAGAAGGCCTTTTATACATGATGATGACACAGACATTAACACCAAATGGCTCTATTACGATTACAAATAGATAGATAATGAATAATTTGGGGAGCTGTGACTTTAGTTGAATCAATTTTCTTATATTACCTTCACTGGGCTTTTAAAGACTAGTGTCACATAGGAATAGTAATAAAATACTCACAATCTAAGTATTTTAATTTCTCTATAGTAGTCAGCCATTTTCATATCAAACTTATTTGTTGAATGAATTAGAACTAAAAAGACAGAACTTGCTTTTAATAAAATGTCTAGATTTTCCTCTTTGCTATTGTCTTACATTTATTTAAGAAGACAGAAATCAATATTCAAATTGTAGTCATTTATTAGTACATTTTTTCAAATATATTTCATTAGTCTAATTTACAAAATAGATTATTCAAAATAAAAATAAAGCTAGAATCATTAATGCAGCATTTTTTGAGAATCATTTTTTAGGTCAGTTCATCATAACAATGCCTTTCAGATCACTTTCTTTGTAGTTTAAGATTTTCTTACACCTTAACTCTTCTAGGCTCACATAGCAGGTTTGACATTTGAGGTCAAATGGCTTCCACATATCAGGTGGGGAGTCCTTATGATAATATTGCTTTCTTGAGGCAGGCTTCACGGTAGTCCCTACTGAGGTGCTTTGGAAAATTGCATTGTCTCTGCTGAGGCAAACAGGAAGATACTTTAGTACCTTCTGGGGTAGTTCTACTTTAAATTGGCAAAAATAAAAAATGTGCACTAAATTTCTTTTTGAAGTTATGTGTGTGTATGTGATGATGTGCATGCTTGCATATGTGAAATATGTCAAATAAAAAGAATATATTTACCAAATGTGTACCACTTAATAATATAAACATCCAAGCCAGGTTTACAGATGGGTGTGTACAAATACCATTGCAAACTTCTCTTAATCCTTTCATTCTGTAACTCCTGGAGAACGCAGTAGGGTAGCATTTAGACCCAGATTTTAAGGAGCGAAGACTGCCACTGTAACCCAGCCTATTTCTGTAGCTTCCACTTTTGTTATTCAGTCGCCAAGTTGTGTCCAACTCTTTGGAACCCCATGGACTACAGCACACCAGGCCTCCCTGTCCTCTGTATCTCCCAGAGCTTGCTCAAGTTCATGTTCATTGAGTCGATGATGCCATCCAACTATCTCATCCTTCTACTTTGAAAGAAAAAAAGATACAACATGTATAGAAAAGACAAGAGGTGGTCAGAAATTGGGTCAAAGAAGAAATCAGATAAGAGAAATAAAGGATTGATGGTCAAATATCAAAGGATAGAAACATTTTAATCAAATTGGTGTGTGTATGAGAGAGTAAAAAAATATTTGAGACATTCTTTTGTTCTAAATATTAGAAATTTCTCCAAGTTTTTATCACTGTTACAGTAAATGGAATTCTCCAGGCCAGAATACTGGAGTGGGTAGTCTTTCCCTTCTCCAGTGGCTCTTCCCAAACCAGGAATCAAACTGGGGTTTCCTGCATTGCAGGCAGACTCTTGACCAGCTGAGCTACTAGGGAAGCATTAATTCCAGACTCTGGGTTATTAAGTTTTCTTTCTGTTGTGCAGTTGTCCTTTTTTTAACCTTCCAAATGTACACTAGTCTGTGAAAGGTGATAGTATTTTATCGTAGCATATTGTTAACCTCCTGTACATTCCTTTATTTATTTGTTACACTACCTTATTTATTCCTTTTATTGCTCTAACATTCTTTGATGATAAAAGCAAAGAAATACATGCAAAAATAATGAGCTTCTGGCCAAAGGTTAAAAACACATGTTGTGTTCTTGCCTATCTGACATAGCGATTGTCAGCACTGTATTAATTGGACCTTATTATAAGATCAGACTGTCTTGTTTACATCAAAACAAGATTACATAAGACATTTAAAATTTTGGCACATCTTTGCACTTATTCTTGCCATAGGACATTTTTTGCTTTAGAAATCCAATTCCTAACCCAGTTTGCAAAATGAGCAGTTTACTGATTTCAAGGGAGGCTTCAGGTAACTACTTGTTAACTTAAAAGATGACCATTCACTTGGATACATTTAAAGATATTTTCTTCCTATTCTTTGGAGCTTTTAGCTGTCAACATTTTATCAACATGTTTTCAATGGGAAACTTATTTCATACTTTCTTGTAACAACACCTTGATAGCCCACACATCTCCAATTTGATAGGTCAGAATGTGCTGCCTGTGTATTGCTATGATAAGGGGAAATTTCAAAAATGCCAGTTTGGACTTTTTCATTCTGGTGTGCTGAAGGCAGTATTTTTCCCTATCATCATTTATTGGTTGTTATAAGTTGAATTGTAGAATAAAGTTTAGCAAGGGGATATTCATGTCAATCAGATCCTCACAACTATCCTACCCTGGCCATAGAAGTGCTTAATTAACTAAATAATAAAAATTAAGATTATTAAATCCTACAGCCAAAGGTCTTTGGTTTTCAGAAAATATTGAAATTAACATGATTCCTTGCTGCTGGGTTGGTGAGGAAGCTTGGGCTCTGGTCCCAGGTGCTAGTACTCAGTAGCTGTTTGATTTTCATTAAGTCATTTAACTTCCCCAAGCTTTATTTCCTTCATGCAAAATAGTGTTACTAACCCCTGCTTTAGCTAACTTGAACTTGTATGATTCAAAGAGGTGATATTTATTTGATAGTCAGGGATCGTATATTGTTTTAACTTTACCACATTCAAAAATCAAATAAATTGTATGCTTTATCTCATTTTATCTTTAAACTGGAGCCACAACTGATAAATGACAAAGTAAAGATTCAAGTTTGATTGCCTATACTCTTTCCTATCTTTATGACTTGAGTTAGAATTTAGTACCAAAACTGAAATGAGGAAAAAAGTTTCTCTAAGTTCATTAAGAAGAAAATTCTGGGAAAGTGAACCGACTCTTTCATTCTCAGCTCCAATTCTGAGTCAAAGGGCTACAGGCACATCTAAACTCATCTATTTAAATACAAATGCATATATTAACAAATGCATTGTATAACATAATGCATTATATAACAAATAATATAATAAAATCCAACAGTTTATACTGATTCCTTTAATTCCTACCCAAACCTGCAGATTTCTTTGTGGTCTCTTTCCTCTTCATGCTTCTATAATGCTTTTCTAAACTTGAAAAACCTAACTCAAGTTTTAATCAGTATTCTTACTTACTGTCTGATCCTTTTACTTATTTGTTCCATGTTCCCAATCTCCCAGTGATGCCAGCTGCCTTGTTCCATGGCCTCTGCACTCATTCAAAGGTGCCTGCTAGGCTCTCAGAAACCTCCCTCATGGGTACCTCTCTTTGTATTCACCTCCCACTTGCCTCCTTGGTCATTGTGAAGTGAAAGTTGCTCATTTGTGTCCGACTCTTTGCCACCCCATGGATTATACAGTCCATGGAATTCTCTAGGCCAGAATACTGGAGTGGGTAGCCTTTCCCTTCTCCAGGGGATCTTCCCAACCCAGGGATCAAACCCAGATCTCCCACATTGCAGGCGGATTCTTTACCAGCTGAGCCACAAGGGAAGCCCAAGGATACTGGAGTGGGTAGCCTGTCCCTTCTCCAGCGGATCTTTCTGAGCTAGGAATCCAACTGGGGTCTCCTGCATTGCAGGCAGGTTCTTTACCAACTGAGCTATCAGGGAAGCCCACACTGGCAAATCCTCATGGCCCATCTCCCACTGTCTCCTTTGTGGCACATTGGTGCCCTTCTCCAACCCCATGCCTTACTGCCCGGCTTTCTTAGTCACCAAGGACACTGAAGCTTCAAGACAAGATCTCCTTTCGTGCTTCCTACTTCCCCACCTGGCTTCCTGCCCGGCCACTCTGAGTTTCTGGCACATAGGTCCCTCTAGGGAGGGGAGGATGGCAAAGGATGAAGGAAACTAAGAGAGGAGGCATGGGAGTAAAGAGAGAAGAGCAGAGCAGAGAGAAAGAGAGGGAAAAAGGAAGAGATGGAGAATGCGAAGAGACAAGCAGGAAGGAAAGAATTCAAAAGTAGGGAAAACAGTAGGGACGGAAATGGAGAAGAGAAGGGAAGTAATAGACTTTAAAAAAAAAACACCAGTAAATAAGCCAGAAGAGAAAATTCAAGATGAGGAACATAAATATTTAAGCAAAGTCCCTGTTATAACTGTAGAAATATCTGTTCATTCATGTAAACTTGCCCATGGCTCCTCATCACATTTAGGCTATGAACTAGAGCCAATATTTGGACTTATGACAGTCTCCAGAGAACTTGTAAACTCTAATATTTTAAAATAGTACTTTAATAGCACTTTGAGACTCAAATGTCATTTGATTCAACTTGCAAAGAAGAAAATACTTCCAGTGATTACAGTTGGAATTGCTTTAAATATATACATCACTTTTTGGCAAGAGGGCATTTTTCTAAGTATTTAATTTTAAAATAGAGAATACCTATTGATTTTGAATACTTATTCTGATTCCAGTCACTTAATAATTAATTTTAGTAGTAGTATTTTAGAATCTCTTACTCACCTAACTATATAAACATATCTTAATTAATTTTTTTAAAAATTAAAAACATATTTTAAATTGCCTGTGTTTAGTTAGGATTAGTTAAGACTGATTGGATTCATCTAGCTTAAATTTTCATGTAAAATTATGTAGCTTAGAAAAAGAAAAACATAATAAATTTTAGTTATATAGTATATTATAAAGCATGGTATAGTAAAGTTTATTGTATAGTAAATGTTGAAATACCTTTTACATGCTGCCTGAGACTATTTCAGAAACTAATGTTGAATCATAAAGGGGATAGGAAGGGTATTAGAAGCATTCTGTGACAATTATGTCATAAGAGAGGCTTAGAAAATTGTGGCCTAGAGTACAATTCTCTTGATTTGAAGTTTGGTCCTTAGAACTGTGATAGCTCGTTGTAACATAATGAGATCACTATTTGACCATTTGAAAGTCTAAAGTGGAATTTATGTACATAACTTACATATATGTACAGAAATATGACCACCAAGGTCACCCTCACAAAGCACCACTCTGATGCATATATATATAATCATGGGAGCTAAAGCTGAAAAAAACATAAAGCAAGAGACACAAAATGCCTTAGAGTCAAGTGATTTACTGCGTGACTATAGAATTTTACAATAAACAGTCAACCTACAAGTACCTTGTATGCCTTCCGTCTTCCACTGTTTGTGTAGGTACTAAGAAAGAAGGATGAATATGGTTTGTTCTCTCTTAATTTTTCAGGGTATCTGGAAGACTACCAAAACTATTAGAGAATCAAGTGGTGTATGACTAAATGCTTGGACTTTGTCTCTAAAGGCTTTGCTTTCTGGTTTTGCCTCTGCCTCTCATACCAAGTACTAGTTGCAGAATCATTTATTTACATTCTCCAAGTCCTAGCTTTATCATTTTCAAAATGAGAAAAATAATATTCATACTGATAACTCAAAAAACTAATGAGAATAAATGAATAATCAGTCATTAGAGAAAAGTAAGATCTTTTTATAAGGTGGTTTCAGATAATTTTGGCTTTAAATTTTGTTTTCAGAAGGTAATAGCTTACAAAGCACTTTGGATTTCACAAACAACTTCAGTGTGAATCATCTCATTTAATATTCTGAAAAACTTTTGTAATAAAGTCGTTCTCTTGTTTTCTGAAATGCTTGCATTGGAACATCCAATATTAAATCTGTAGTCAACAAGAGAACTGGGCAAGACTTAGATTTTCTTACTCCAAACCAACAGCTTTTTCTGTCTTTCTATTTGGAGAATCATTGTTTTATAGTGTAAATCTTAATGCCACTAGAAATAAAATGTCACTTAACCTAAGTATAGTGATTTTCTTTATTCCTCCAGGGAAAACTGATTACTCTGTAAGTACACAATTATATAATGTTAGTAACCCCAAAGTACTTCTAGCAGTTTCCAAAAGAGTTAACTCATTGGCATTTTCATTGTTCAAATACAAAAATGTAATAGCTTAATAATTTAGAATAATATATCCTACACAGCTCTGTTTCTAATAACCCTCTGAATATGCTTTCTATTTGCAAATCCATGTTCCATTTCATCTCTCCCCAAACTCCCTTCTAAAGCTTTGACTTGAATGCTTATCTCTAATACTAAGTGTTTCTTATTAATGGAGTTGAAAGCAGTGAGGTCTCCCTGATCTTTTTTTCTAAACACTCTTTTACTTTTGCATCTAGGATAATGTTTGCACATAATGAAAAAAAAAAACTACTATTGATGAGCAATCATATGTATAATGATGCATTTCATAAATGAAGTCATTTAATCCTCCTAACAACCCAAAGGAGATATTGTTGTTATTATTCCTATTGTATAGATAAGAACACTGAGGCTTAGAAAGTTTAAGTAATGTCCCCTTGTTCAGAGTGCTTGTAAGCTTAAAGCAGGATTTTAGACCATGTCATCTCACTCCAAAGTCTTTGTTTTTAGCCACCATGCTACATTACTTTCTGTGATAGGCAATTATTTATTTATCAGATATAAGGAATATTGTTTAAAATGGAAACTGATCAAGCCAAAGTTATGCCTGGATGGTTGGTTTTTGCACTTGTTTGATCTAAAAATTCAATTAAAGAAATAACTTAGTGCTAAAATGAATAGAGGAATTTGGATATTTTGTGTCAGATTCAGTAGAAAGTGTACACATTGCACCTTGGAGCTGACAAAATACATTTCTAACCTAATATAATAAGAAAAGTGTCTGAATCATAGTATCACATTTTAAAGTCCTCCATATCTCTATAGATATTATTTATTACCTTAAATAAATAATACAACATCAGGACCCCACACACGTCTCTTGAAAAGAGATTATTGTTTACATTTATTTTTGTTCTTTTTGTAAGATACTTATCCATCCTTCTAAGAAACAGATGCGCAAAAATGATTTTGAGTACCCTTCCAATTATACTCTTCCAATTATAATACTATTGTTCCCCTGAATTTCCTTTGCCACAGTTCACACACTGGTCTCAGAAGTTAGAAGAGTTTATTTCTGATTGCAGGATTCCAACAAAGTGCTCAGATACACAAATGGAAAGTTATGCTGGACCTGAGCATTTCAATGGAAGAAGTAAAGAAATCTGCTTTTTTCTGTGTGGTGTTTCTCACCTTGCCATTTTAGTGGCCTTTTGGTTTGTTCTGGGTTGTTCTTGATTCTTTTTTCTTCAGTACAATTGAGATTGAAGAATACACTCAAGAGCCTTTCTCCTCCTCCAGAGAAGGTGACCTTCACACAGAAATTCTGATAAGTAGATTGGAATGAGGGGAGAAAAGGGAGGAAGCATTTGATGCTCTCCCTAGTTAGAAAGATCTGGTACTAATGCTCCCTGGATCTCCTTTTTCTTCCTGTGTTTGTAGGAAGGTCAAGATCCAGAAAAGTCATCATTCAGTCCCAGCTCTAATACTTGCTGTTTTAACACCATGGGAAAGTTACTTTTAAGAAGGTGTTAAAAAACCCAGGGCTTCCCTGATGGCTCAGGGCTGAAGAATCTGCCTACGATGCAGAAGCCACAGGAGACACAGGCTTGATAGCAAGATCAGGAGAAGATCCCCTGGTGGAGGGCATGGCAGCATACTGCAGTGTTCTTGTCTGCAGAATCCCATGAACAGAGAAGCCCGGTGACTATAGTTCGCGGGGTTTCAAAGAGTCAGACACTACTGAAGGGACTTAGTGTACACACATAGAACCCAAATTCCATGAGGTTTCTAAAGGCACTCAGTTGTTGGGAATTTTCTATTTTTGATAGCACACAGTTAATTTTGATAGCCTGTGTTGATACCCTCCAAGTTTCCAAGTTTGTGATAGAATCCTGTTGTTAATTTTCATAGATTCACGCATTAGTGACTCTACAATAGCAAAAACCACTCTTTCTATTAGAAAAAATTACACATGCATAAAATATGCTATAGTGAAAGAGCATGTTAGAATATAGATTAAATTTCAACTTTCTGACCATATAACTTTTGGGCAAATGATACCACTTCCCTCGTCCTCTTTAATTTGTTAAGCAAATTAAATCACACAATTTTTGAGTTTTCTAGCAGTGCTTCTGCCTTTTTCTAAATTAGGAATTACACTTGTACATTCTAGGAAAATGATGCAGTCTATGTCACACTTGTGATTTATGTCAGTGCATTTGCATGAAATGACTTTATGTGCCAATTTAGCAATCATAATTTAAGTTTAGCACTTCCCTTTTAATGCTTCTTATTATGGTTTCATGCAAACTTTAACTCTATGTGTTTAGTGTTTTCAATTAATCAGTTCTGCAGTTTGCTCACATGTCACTCCCTCTAGCAGGATTGTTTCCATTATCAACGAGACTTTACGGGCAGTCCACAAATCATTATGTGGTTTGGCACAAACTCTTAGGTTAATGAGATAAATCTGATTTCCCCTGGTCTTCTTATATCTAAAATATCTTTTCTGAGAGTCATATTTGTGAAAGTGATTTGGCTCAGAAAATCTGTTTAAAAATATGAAGGTAACATGTCCCTTAGGTAAGGGTGATTAGGAATATAGGGTTCATGCAATTAAGTTTAATTGGATAAAGTGGAGCAGACTGACTTTCATAATTAATTTAGTCTCATGATTGGTCTTTGGGGGGACTATCCCAGATGAAAAAGATGATTGTGGTAAAAGAGCATGAAATACTTCAAGATATAAGCCAAACCACAGATGATCTAGGTATCGGGAAGAATAAGTGATGATAGCAAGGGCATAAGAAATAAGACTGTTATACAAATGTAGATTATTTTCTTATATACCAGCAATGAACAATTAAAATTTGAAATTTAAAAATCTAGTAGCATTTACATTAGCACCAAAAACATGAACTACTTAGGCATGAATCTAAAAAATATATTTATAGGAAAAATATATTTATAGGAAAATTTATAGAAAAATATTTATAGGAATAGCAACAGGAGTTTTCATTCATTGTTCTGGGAATGCAAAATGGTACAGCCACTTTGGAGAATAGTCTGGAAGTTTTATACAAAGTAAAATGAAATCCTACCATACAATTCAGCAATCACTCAAGTATTTGGCCAATTGAATTTAAACATTTATCAGCGGAAAAAATGTATAGTACATTAGTGTTTATAGTGGTTTATTGATGTTTTCCCAAACTAGAAGCAACCAAGATGGCTTTCAGTGGATGAATGGATAGATAAGCTGTGATATATCCATGCAGTTAATTACTATTCAACAATTAAAAAAAAAAAAAAAAAAAAAGGAGCTACCAAGCCTAGACAAAACAAAGAGAAACCTTAAAGGCATGTTGTTAAGTGAAGGAAGCCCAGCCAGTCTTAAAAGGCTGTGTAGCTCTTTAATTCCAATTATAAGATATTCTGAAAAAGGCAAAATTTTAGATAGCAAGGCTATCATGGTTGCTAGTCTTTCAAGGGTGAAAGGGAGATGAATATGTGAACCACAAAAAGTTTTTAGAACAGTGAAAGTGTTCTGTGTTAAACAGTGATAAGGGATTCACGACATTTTGAATTTGTCAAATCCCATAGAGCTTTACATCACAAAATCAAGCTTTAATGTATGCAAATTAAAAAGAAATCATTTAAGAAGTTGGTCATCCCAGGAAAGAATGAGGTTATTACAAGGGAATATAAATATATTAAAATATACCAAGAAAACCCCTTCATTGAAGGTGGTGAGGAATAAAGTGTGAGTTCAATAACTTGGGAAATGAAAGCAGTCTGTTAGATAAAAGCGGAAGAGACTGCATATAACCACTGTAATCTAGTTGGTAAAATTGTTTCTTAGAGGGTATGGGTTAGCAATTCTGATACTGCTATACATGTATACTGGAAATAAACAATTAGATAAATGAATGGCAGAAGCCAGGATTTCCACTTTTGTTGTGGAAGGTTACAGATTAAGGAAAGGTAGGTAGAATAATCCATATTGTAATAGAATAAATTTGGAGACTTCATAAGAACTCATGTTTTATTTACTATAAATACAAACACAGTGATATTTATAGGTATGAGTATTACAGAGGTTAGTGTATAAACATATATTTCTTTGCTCCACATCTGAGAAGGCTTAAAAAAGTGATACCCCAGTAGCAAAGAGGACACCTAGCATTCAGAACTTGGTTTCTAATACCACTCTCCAATAAAAAGAACCAATAATCTTTAGAGAAATGACTGATTCTAGAATTGGGGCAAAAAATATACAGAATAATCCTGGAGCAACTTTAGTGCCAGAAATAAAAACTTTCTAAGCAAATGGGCAAACAAAACAACAGCAACAAAGATGCAGATATGTTAAAAGGCACGAAAAAAAAAAAAAAAGAAGAAAAAAAAAAAAGGCACATGTGAAATTTCGTTTCAGTTATGAAAGTTCTGTTATAGGTTAAATAGTACCTTCCCAAATTCATATGCTGAATTCTTAACACCTATACTTCACAAAATGTGACCTTATTCAGAAATAGGGTTATTGTAGATGTAATGAGTTAAGAAGAAGTCATACTGGAGTGAAATTGGCCCATAATTCAATATGACTGTTGTCCTTACAGAAAGGAGATATTTGGATATCTGTAAGGGAACAAACACATGCCGCCTTAAAGGGCAGGGAAGTTGTTTAGTTTTAGTTAGACTAATGCCAAGACCAAAGGAGATACATATCTTTTCTCCACCAACAATTCATACGTCTTCAAGGAAGATGCAGTTTGCTCACAAATAGCATTCCTAAAAAGTATAGAGTTTTACCCAAGCTAGATCAAGGGGCTGTCTACTCTTATATCAAATCCATCCTTATATTTGCTCTTATCATCTGCATGGATCCTCAGTTGAAAGGGCTATGGCCAAAAATAATGTTATATTTTTTAATTGGCAATCTAAAGCATGGCAGTTTTTACAGGGAAGAACCCCTGTCTTGAAGAAGAATCCGCCTGCAATGCAGGAGACCTGGGTTAGATCCCTGGGTTGGGAAGAGCCCCTGGAGAAGGCAAAGGCTACCCACTCGAATATTTTGACCTAGAGAATTCCACGGACTGTATAGTCCCTGGGTTCACAAAGAGTTGGACATGACTGAGCAACTTTCACTTTCACCCCTTTCTTGAAGTTTCTTGAGGAGTCAGACTTCCTGGATCCAGTCAGCAGTGTTCAAACCAAGGCAACACCAACTCAGTCATTTTTGTTTCTATTCAAATTCTTTTATGACTAAAATAGTATTGCTCAGTTTGATCACTCTCTTTGTCAGTTCAACTCAATAAACGTGTTTTATGGATTCTTGTATGTTAATCAATGCTGTCTGTCCTGTGGGAGGGCAAAATCCTGCTTGGGAGGCATAAAGTTTGTAAAAAAAAAAATAACGTACGCAAAGCAGCACATAAAAATTCTCTATGGAGAAGCATAGTCTTAACTGAAAATAGGGCATGAGCTCTCGTAGGATCATTGAGATATAAATTTACTGGAATTTCTTGGAGTATAATTTTCTAATGGAGTATAAAACCTGAACTCGTTTGATTGTGACAAGCCTACCAGAAATTAATGTTAAATAGTTATGCCTTGAGAATGAGTTTATTCTTCTGAGGGAATCTGGAGCAGTGCTTTTCTCTGGGAGATGCAAGAGTGCCCTTTGGTCCTGTTGCCTAGACTGAAGCTCTTTCTAGCAAGTAATGACCGCTTATTCTTGATGTTGTCCTCTACTTTTCTGTAATTAACCTTACCTTTGCTTCTGTTATGTGTCTTGGAAAGTTCTAAGGAAAGCATCTTTCTCTCTCTCTTTCTCTCCCTAACCCCCTTTTAAACAGGTGCCATGCAGAACTATAAATATAATGTCTGAAAAACTTTCAGATATATAATTGAATTTATATTGAATTCAATTTGTAATTGAATTTACCTGCTGGGCATTAAGAGACCATATGAACATTATGAGGTGAAATCCAATATCATCTGGCAGTCTAGCTGTGAATTGGCACACTTCACATATATTTTAGAGTGATTATAGGTATAGAGAGATTATAGATATACATAGTGATATGTGATATGTTTACTCATTCATTATTCATTTACCAGACCTTTATTAAGCTACTTAGAATGTATAACTATCAAATTAAATCTACTGAAGATGAATAACAATATAATAACAAGATAATTGTTTTTATACTCAGGGTATTCAGTCTATTTAAAACAAAATATCAACCAGTAACTAAAGTGTGATAAGTGTTTGAGAGAACTTTGTATGTAGGTGGTGCTATAGACTGAATGTTTATATTCCCTCCAAAATCCATATGTTAAATCCTAACACTCAATATGATCATATCTGGAGGTGAGGCCTTTGGGAGGTAATTTGGTCATGAGGTTGAACCCTTATGAGTGGGGTCAGTAATCTTATAAAAGAGACCCCAGAGAGTCTTTGTCCGTTCTAACATGTGAGGACATGGTGTGGAGACAACCATCTATAAACTAATGAGCCAGCCCTCATCAGACACCAGATCTGCCAGGTGCCTTGATCTTGGACTTCTCAGCCTCCACAACTCAATGAGAAATAAATGTTGTTTATAAGACACACATTCCATATATTTTTGTTATAGCAATCTGAATGATCTAAGGTGATTTTAGAAGATACAGATATATCTTCTATATATCTATATGAGATATAGAGTTGTTGGTTGGAGAAATTCTTCAGAAAGATTCTTCAGAATGGTTAAGGAGTCCCAAAGAGTTGGACATGATTGAATGACTAATACCTTCAGTCTTGAAAGAAAAGTATGGGTTGTCCAGGTTGGAGATGGGATGCATGTGCCCCAGGCTTTTATGGGGCAAAGGATCAGAGTGTAAAACAGCCTGATGGAAAAAACCTGCAAACTTGATACTTTGTCAGAGCACTTTTCATAATAAATTGGCATGATTTACCTCCCTATCCTTCCTGGCGTCTGTCTCACCTGACTGGTGCTGATTCTAATGTTAGTATAACAGTTGCTTCTGGGTGTATTTTACTCTATTTCTCTGAGACCCTTCTACAGTTTTGATTGATTTGGTCAGTATGCCGTGTCTCCTCCTCGGTTAAGGGCTTAGACCTTCAGCCTTCTTCACTGGCATTTGAAGACTCTAACTGCCTCATGGAGACAAGGTACTAATCCAAAGTTCTAGCACTTTTACCTTAAGGCAGGGTCTACCTACTGTGTTGCAATTCATACTTCAGAGATCCCCCCAGGGGTTAGCCTAAACTAAGCTTTCTCTAATAGTTCTATTTGCTTAGTTTCTTCCATTTCCTGGCTTATGCCCCTTCTAATTTTTTCCTAAAAACATTATTTAATGAATCACTTTCTTAAATCCCCATCTCTAACTCCCCTTCTGTGGGCTACAGCCAAGACAAGTGGGGTCTGTGTTTCATTCATCTTTATGTTAAAGTAACAAAAAATGGAAATGTGTTCTAAGCACTGAAAAATGAATTGTTAAATAAATGGATCTAAAAATTACATTTGGTAGGATGCAAGCATACACAATAATTTGAAATCAGATAATGGTTAACATTTGTGGAATATTTACTATGCTCTAGGCATCTTGTTAACTTTTTAAAGGTACAATCTCATTTAAGACTTGAAAGACCTCAAGAGGCGGAGTGAATATTATCTACATTTTACTGATGAAGCAAGTAGGGATTAGAAAAATTTATTCTTTTACCTAGGACTACCAGGTAAGAATGATCTATACAATTCTATTTAAGGTTTTTTGTATGTGTGTGCTGGTGGAAATCTGATAATCTGAACTTCATTAATTGAAATTTAATTGATTTTAGAAAAAGATTCAAAAGCCCTGAATGTCAAATGTGTAAGACATTTTTTAAAGATATTGACAAGAGCTGGATGCACTGAGTTATTAAAAAAAGCTTTCGTTAACTTTATTTCCTTGGAAATATTTTAACTTTTGCTCTAAGATTCATACTTAAAAAATTGTCCTCTTTTCCCAAACATGGGATAACAACACATTTTGTTCATAAGCTGTGCCCTAAGTGTCAGTTTGGCATCTGGATTATGTAAGGCATAATTGGATTTACTCTATGCAATTAGAATTGGGATATTTTTGCTGCCGAAGCACTACCTTGCAGTTTTTGACTGGAAATGAATGTTAAGCATTTTGTTTGGTGCTTGGAAAATCTGCCTTGACAGTGCTTCATAACAGAACCAATTATCAGGTGTGCTGCTATACGTAGGCTTCCAGATCCCAATTTAAAAAAGAAAGTAGTAATAATTTCTTATGTAAAATAGTCTCCATAACACTTAAAATCAGCCATAATATGAAGACCTACATGCTTATCAAGGTGACAACGAGGAACCAAGAATGTTCGTGTATTTCGAGTTTGAGATGATTGAATTGCCTACTAAAGAGAATGACAGATATTATCATCCTCTTCCAAAGCCAACCCTTGCTGAATTTCTTTAATAACTATTATCACAGTTAAACCTATGCTCTGCCTGTATTTTTCTCTAAATGAGAAAAATAATCTTATTGGAAGAAAAACTGCCCATTTGCTAGAGAAGCAAGTAAAATGCATGACGCATGTGAAATTAAACACAATAATGAAACGTACTACTAATTTCTCTATATCATGTGCAAGCAACAGCAGTCCCCTGAAAATTACTGGCAATTTGTATATATCATCATCTAAATGTCACAAGGGACTGTTACACTGAGGAATAGTTCTCAAATGCATATAAGAAGGCCAGTGCTTAAAGATTTCTTTGGTTTCACTCTCTGAGATTTTGATTCAGTGGATTTGAAACAAAAGCCAGAAACCTATGTTTTCATTTGTATTTTTTAACTGTCTAGATGATTGACATGAATAGCCATATTAAAAAACCAATAGCTTATATGTGAATGTGTAAATATTTTGAGATATGTTAATAATTATACTATATATTCTGACTGCTGATATATACAATTATCAACATATCTGAGAGTAATTATGAATATATTCATAGAATATACTCTTCAACTTTGAATTACAGGAAAGCCTTTCTTGTTTTTATTTGTATATTGAGCAGGTTTTGAATATGAGTCTTTAAGGAATTTTAGTAGTATCTTATGACTGGAATGTAATATGACTGGAATGTAAATATGACTGAAAAAGATTCCAAAGTCTCACCATGCCAACTCTATCACTTTAAGACAAAACTATGTTCAGGTTTCAGAAGAATCCAGTAAATCCCATACTAACTATAAGATCCTGATTATTTTAGTGAGCTGAAGGGAGGTGGCCAAGGAAAGCAGGAGAAAACACAGTTTATCTTAGTGCAGTGGACATAACAGTAGCATATGTTTACATCTGGGAGAACGAATGAAAACATTCCAAGAGTTTCAGAGATACGAACAGTTGTAAGGGATTCGGTGCCAAAATTTTCATCTCCTATATTTACTTTTGCTTACAACTTATCTGCCTGTGAGTGCCTACATCATTATTCAGATTCAAATTTTCTGTCTTCTCTTTAAAAATCACCCTTCTCACACTTTACACAACAGTGGAAACCCTCTAATCTACTTCTAATTTATTATAGGAGATTGTGCTGGGATGTAAGAATCTCAGAGGCACCAAAGGAACTATTCACAATATTGATGTAGGTGTTGAGAAAATAAATTATTTGAATCACTATGTAACAGATCCTTTTTCTAAGCAGTTGTTTTTCAGTTTTTTATTTGAACAATATTGATGGAAGATCAAATTGATTTGTTAGTGGGGAGTTCATTAATAATAATTTTTGATAAGTGACCATGTCATTGGGGATATAACAGAGATAGATTAAACAATTGAACAACTAATTTTTTCCTGTCCATCTACTTGTTAGTGTGAACAAGGGATATCATGATTTACATCTATAAACAAAGACTGCACAGATCCAGTTTTAAGGAGTATTTCCTTACATATTTTAAAACAAAAAGTGCCCATCTATTTGAATTCCAATTCTAGATTACTTTCATAGTCTGTAACCTTGCTGAAGTCAAAGACCAAATGAGTTAGATCCTCAAATATTATTTTATAAATATTGATTTGGAAATGTTTTTATCTTCGCAATAGCTAGCAATGTAAGTACTATAATAGCTAGCTTATTAGTTGCTCTTTCATGGTTTGTGACTCTGCTATTGTATCTAAAAAGATATCACCATACCCAAGGTCATCTAGATTTTCTTCTATATTATCTTTTTTATACATTTTATAGTTTTGCATTTATGCCTGTGGTCCATTTTAAGCTTATTTTTGTGAAGGGTGTGTGTTCTGTGTCTGGATTCTTTCTTTCCTTTTTGCATGTGAATGTCAAGTTGTTCCAACACTATTTGTTAAAAAGATATCTTGGGTCTATTGTCTGCTTTTGCTCCTTTGTGAGAGATCAGTGGATTATACTTATGTGGGTCTATTTCTGGCCTCTATTCTGTTCTATTATTATATTTGCCTATTCTTTCACCATTACCACTGTGTCTTGATTCCAATAGTTTTATATTAAGTCTTGAAGTCCAGAACATCAACCCTCCAACTTTGTTCTTCTTCTTCAATATTGTGTTGATTATTCTGGGTCTTTTGCCTCTCCATATAAAGTTTAAAATCAGCAAATCAGTTTTCACAAAATAACTTGCTGGGATTTTTTTGGAGTCACATTGAATCTATATATCAATTTGGGAAGAACTGACATTTTGAAACTGTTGTGTCTTCCTATCCATAAAAAAATGGAATATCTATTTAGTTTTTCTTTGATTTCTTCCATCAGAATTTTGTAATTTTTCTCATTGTTGTTCAATCACTCAGTCATGTCTGACTCTTTGTGACCCCATGGAGAGATGTGTATATTAGAGATGTATATATTATGTTAGATTTATATCTAAGTATCTCATTTTGAGGTGCAACTATTAATGGTACTCTAATTTCAAACCCCATTTATGCATTGAAGATATATAGGAAAGTGATTGACCTTTATGTATTAACCTTCTATCTTGTAATTTTATTATAATCATTTAGTAATTCTACGTGTATTTTTGTTGATTCTGTCAGATTGTCTGCATAGAAAATCACGTCATCTGTGACAAAAGGCAGTTTTATTTCTTCTGTCCTAATTTGTATACTTTTCTATGTCTTTTCTTGTTTTATCACATTTTATTGCTTACAGTAGGCAAGGCATGGAAGCAATCTAGATGTCCATTGACAGATGTATGGATACAGAAGATGTGGTACATATATATAATGGAACACTACTCAGCCATTAAAAAGAATGGAATAATGCTGTTTGCAACAACACGGATGAACCTAGAGATTGTCATATTGAGTGAAATAAGTCAGGCAGAGAAAGGCAAATACCATATGATATCATTTAGATGCAGAATCTAAAGAAGGCAAACGAACTTATTTGTAAAACAGAAAGAGACTCACAGAGTTAGAGAATGAACTTATGGTTACAGGGGAACGCAGGGGAGGGGTAGGGAGGGAGTTTGGGACTGATGTGTACACACTGCTATATTAAAATGGATAACCAGCAAGGACCAGCTGTATAGCTCAGGGAACTCTGCTTAATATTATGTAACAACTTATGTGGGAAAATAACTTGAAAAATAAGATATGTATATACGTATGGGCTTTCAGATGGTGCTGGTGGTAAAGAATCTTCCTGCCAATGCAGGAGACTCAAGAGATGTGTGTTCAATCTCTGGGTCAGGAAAATCCCCTGGAGGAGGGCACGGCAACCCACTCCAGTATACTTGTCTGGAGAATTCCATGGACAGAGGAGCCTGACAAGCTACCGTCCACAGGGTCACAAAGAGTTGGATGTGACTGAAGCTATTTATCACGCACACATACGTATATGTATAACTGAATCACGTTTCTGTACATCGGGAAGTAACACAATGTCCTTAATCATCTATAGTCCAATATAAAATAGTTAAAAATAAACAAAACTAATGAAGCAGAGTGCCAGATAGCTGTACGCCGAGCAAACACCATAGAAACAAATGGAGATTGCTCTTGGCTTAACCTGTGTATTGACAAGTGCACGTGTGTGAGGAAATGTGAGTCCCAGGAGAGACCCACAGGGAGAATAAGGCAGAACAATCCTTGCTATCCACGTAGCGTCAGGAATAATTTGTGCTCCAGCCAAAGGGAAAGACCTCCTGAAACAAGGGCCATTTGTAAGAGTTTTCAGAAATAAATTTCTTCAGTAGTGGGGCATCATTTTCTCTTCAATGCTTTTTTGGAACTGTCTTAAGAAAGCTTAAAAACAAACTGTGAAATAATGAATCAAATTGCTCCCAAGTAACTTAACTGCACAGCAAAATTAAACCTCAAAATATTTAGAGGAATAAACATTCATGAACACGCAAACATAGCTCCCACACCCAAAACAAAATTCTGTTTCATTCAATAAAATTAACAAGCATGAAAAATAAGAAATTACGACCTATGATGAGAAGAAAAATCAGTTAAAAGAAATAGAACTAAATTTGACACAGATAATAGAGTTAGAAAATAGGAATAATAAAAAGGCTATTATAAATATTTTCCATATGTTTAGTGAATAGTAGAAAACTGTGTGCATACCAAGAGGAGAAATAAAAGACATAAAAATATCCAGATCAAACTATTAGAGGTGAAAAATAAAATACATGAGATGAAAAATATGTAAGATCAAGAGATCAGACACCACAAACATTAGTGAATTTAAAGACATAGAAACAAAATATATCCAAAATGACACATATAAAAATAAACAGAATCAGTGATCTGTGAAAAAATATTAAACAGTCTAATATATATGTACCTAGTGGTGGTGATGGAGTCACTCAGTCATGTCCAACTCTGCGACCCCATGGACTGTAGCCCACCAGGCTCCTCCGTCCATGGGATTTTCCAGGCAAGAGTACTGGAGTGGGCTGCCAGGCTGCCATTTCCTTCTCCAGGGGATCTTCCCGACCCAGGGATCAAACCCAGGTCTCCCACGTTGTAGACAGACGCTTTGCCCTTTGAGCCATCAGGGAAGTATGTACCTAGAGTCCCACATAATAGTGCAGTCAGTTGGATGGTAAGCTGAGGGTTGGCTGGTCTAGAATTATTTCAGATGAGATAACCATCTCTGATCTACGTCATCCTTCTTTTTCAGTAAAATAGCACAGGCTTGCTCAAATGATGGCTTTAAGAAAGTTAATAGAAATGTGCAATACCTTTTTACACCTCCATTTAGATCAAGGTCACCTTCACTTAACCACACTCAGTTCAGTTTCAGTTCAGTTCAGTTCAGTCGCTCAGTTGTTTCCGACTCTTTGCGACTCCGTGGACCGCAGCACACCAGGCCCCCCCTGTCCATTACCAACTCCCGGAGTTTACTCAAACTCATGCCCATTGAGTCGGTGATGCCATCCAGCCATCTCATCCTCTGTTGTCCCCTTCTCCTCCTGCCCCCAATCCCTCCCAGCATCAGGGTCTTTTCCAATGAGTCAACTCTTCTCATACCACACTACTTTTGCCAAAACAAATCAAGGTCATCCTGGACTGAATGAGGTGGGGACGTCGACTCCAGCTTTTGATGACATCAGGTTCTAGGAGTTTTTGTTGGTAGGACAGCAGACTTGGGACATTTTAAAATAAAATCTATCATATATATATATTTTTCATTTATTTTTATTAGTTGGAGGCTAATTACAATATTGTGATGGTTTTTGTCATACATTGACTTGAATTAGCCATGGATTTACATGTATTCCCCATCCCAATTTTTAATGATAATATTCACCAAACCCATGTATGTTGAGTGGCATTTTGTGGTCTCAACGTTATTCTCCAGCTTCTATTAAAAAAAAAAATAGGCGGTTCAGAAATAGAGAGCTGTCTTGGTCTCAGCAATACTTTTAATTTTTTGAGAGTTTATCCTGTGGACACATTCCCACTCTCAGTGGGAATTCCTCTTTCCATATTTTCCCTAGTATTTCATATCCCTCACTATTTGGAGTATTGCTGTACCCAGAGATACTTTCTGATTTTTATATTAGCTAGTTATTTTGTAAACCAAAACTGTATATCTCTCAAACAGCCATGCAGCCAGTATTTGATTTGGGAATAATTGGATGGCATTTTAGTTTCTTTCTGAAGCACTCTGGGTACAAAATACCATAAAAATGAATTGTCTGAACAATGTATAACATTCCAGTGGAATGCTGCAGTGAGCTGATAGCTCATGACTCAAATCTCTGAATGCCAAAGCCCTCTAGGCTTGCTTTGAAAAGCTTCATATATACTATCATTCATGTACTGTAGAAAGATAAAATGTAGAAGAGCCCAAGAGTTTCCCATAATTATATAATTTATTCTCTTTATCTAAAAATAAAAACGGTTAGAAAAGGAGTTTGAACATTTGGAAGAAATAACACATTTAAGGACTTAATTGGTTCTTTATTAGGACATTATTTTCAGGGAGCTAATATAATATTTTTTCATTGAGTATTCTAAAATGGAGAGAACTGACAATTCACAAATGCTGAATAATTTGCCAATGTGTGAGAATTAGCAAAGAGATATTTTAATTATTACTTGAATATAAATTACTTATTGTTTAACTTTAAAATATTTGAGTTAAAGTATTTCACTGTGATTAAATATAATAGCATCTAATGGAGGCACACATGTCACATGTCAAAGGCCCAGCTGCAGAGTTTCATGGACGTTCATTTGTTTAGCTGCCCATTACCTTTGAGTATCCTCCCTGTTTTCATTAATTGCCTAGTTTGTGAATTGTGTCTTCCCAGGACAGAAAATGGGGCTTCCCAGGTGGCGTCGTCGGTAAAGAATCCGCCCACCAGCGCAGGAGATGTAAAAGACATGGCTCAGTGCCTGGGTAGAGAAGATCCCCTGGAGTAGGAAATGGCAACCCACTCCAGTATCCTTGCCTGGAAAATTCCATGGACAGAGGAGCCTTGGTTGCAAAGAGTCAGACATGACTGAGCACAGAGCATAAGACAGAAAATAGGAAGCTCACATTGCCTGGCTCCTAGCAAACTCGGATTAACACTTGTGACTTAGGTTTTACTATCAGATGAACTAAGAAACCAAATTTAAGTGAGCAACAAGTATGAGAGAATCAATCTTTTAACAAATGGATTGTAAAATCCACCAGATTCCTTAAGGGGGATAGGTCTATTGTTTATTTGAAATGCAGTTTTATCTGATGTCCTGTATTTTTATTCACTAAATCTGGCAATTGCATTGCTTGGGCATTTCTGACAACTTAGCCTCAGAGTTGTTTGTATGCCATCCTGAGACACTGTGAGCTACCTAAAAAAACTACAAAATTGCTTTTGGTTAAAACTAGCTAGTGTTAATTTCATTTCATACTAAATAATGTTGTGATGACAAAGACTCTTCAATATAGTATAGAAGGAACCAGATGAGTTACAGAAATAGGAGTACTTGAGTAAACTTTGCAAATGAAACCCACTTATCCTCTCTTCATCAAGGCAAATTGTATTGCTCAGTGATGGCTAACATCATTGAGAAGGGCTGTAGTTTCTCTCCTTTGCAAGCTGAGAAGATGGTTGACTCCTGGAGCCTAGAAATTGACTTTATGATGTAAATGAAGAGGATGGGCCTTTGAGGTAGCAGAGGCTTCTTTGTCACTGTGGCTCTGAAATCTACTTGAGTGATCATACTCACCTAGCCACAACTAGTAGCATTAAGTGCTACAAAGTGGGTGAAGTTTTGCATGTAGGTTTCAGAGCAACCAGAATGTCCCCGTCTGCAATGATCTTTGGCTGTGGTTTATCATTGGTATCTAGCACCAAACAAAATGGGCCATAAGAAAAGTAAATTTCTCAGAAATTTCTTTCTGCAAAAAGATCTCACTAGGCTCATTATTAAAGAGTCAGAGAATCTTGATAATTTCCAAAAGGCAGCTTAGAAAAGGGAAGTTTGAATAACCTTGAGGAAGGAGTCTAGAATAGTGTTGCACAAAGATTCTGTAAACCTTCCACCTAGCTTGACAAAGGAGACCTGTGCTTATTTCCTGGGGTAATTGTGCTCAGCGAAAGAAAGGTCCACAGAACACTCACAGAATGACACTGATTCTTGAACTAACACTTTTATCCAGTTGAAACTGAATAAAACTGCAGATTACATGTTTCTGGGGGCAGATGGTAAATGGAGTTTGGCCCAAGACTCCCTCAGTGTGGCTCAATTCATCTATAAATAAATTCTGTGGATATATCTCAATTTCTAACATATGGTTAGAAGAAATATAATCATCTAAGAGTACCTACATTGACTTTTTGACTTATGGGATGGTATAGCCAACCACGGAGAAGGCGATGGCACCCCACTCCAGTACTCTTGCCTGGAAAATCCCACGAATGGAAGAGCCTGGTAGGCTGCAGTCCATGGGGTCGTTAAGAGGCAAACACAACTGAGCGACTTCACTTTCAGTTTTCACTTTCATGCATTGGAGAAGGAAATGGCAACCCACTCCAGCGTTCTTGCCTGGAGAATCCCAGGGATGGGGGAGCCTTGTGGGCTGCCGTCTATGGGGCCGCACAGAGTCGGGCACAACTGAAGTGATTTAGCAGCAGCAGCAGCAGCATAGCCAACCAAGTAGAAACTTCTGGACTGTATCTTTCATATCAGCATAGTAAACCAAAATCAAGACTGCATCCCTAATAAAATGTAAAAATTGGTGCCAGCATCAAAAAATTGAAAGTTTCAGTGTTCGTGATTCTGTTTATTTTCAATCCTCCATAACTCTGGGATCTGCTGGTTTATAGTATCCAAGGATACAACACAGTTCCAGTTAATTGGAAGCTAAAATTTCTGCCTGGTTATTTGAGAATCTCTAGCACTAGAATTAAAAAAAAGGAATAAAAAGTTTATTGTGCTAGAAGGGTAATTGACTTTGATTGTTAAAGGAATATAGGCTTTTTGGTAACCAATCTGAGAAG
This sequence comes from Muntiacus reevesi, assembly GCF_963930625.1. NCBI lineage: Eukaryota > Metazoa > Chordata > Mammalia > Artiodactyla > Cervidae > Muntiacus > Muntiacus reevesi. Next base: position 44,642,611 of record NC_089264.1, read on the forward strand.
AAGGATTACAAGTAAGCCCAGAGAATCCTGAAGTTCCTTCAAGTGATGTCATGTCTTTTGGAAAAGTTAATGGATAGTAAGAGCTTCTAGTAAATGTAAAATAAGTAAAGGACTCCATAGGAAATTCAGTTTTGTGTCACATTTCCAGGTAAATATCATTGACCAGTTGAGCCACTAGGTGAGAGCCTAATGAACATAAAGTACATATTGGGAAAAGTAGACTCAGGACCAACCATGGTCTTTTTAAAAAAATTATTGAAGCATAAATAGAATATTAGTTTCAGGTGTGCAGCATAGTGCTTTGCTATTTTGTAGTTATATACCACACCCTGCTTATTTAACTTATATGCACGGTACATCATATGAAATGCCGGACTGGAGGAATCACAAGCTGGAATCTGGATTGCTGGGAGAAATATCAATAACCTCAGATATGCAGATGACACCACCCTTATAGCAGAAAGCAAAGAAGAACTAAAGAGCCTCTTGATGAAAGTGAAAGAGGAGAGAGAAAAAGTTGGCTTAAAATTCAACATTCAGAAAACTAAGACCATGGCATCTGGTCCCATCACTTCATGTCAAATAGATGGGAAAACAATGGAAACAGTTTCATTTTTATGGGCTCCAAAGTCACTGCAGATGGTGACTGCAGCCATGAAATGAAAAGATGCTTGCTCCTTAGAAGAAAAGCTCTGATCAATCTAGAAAGCATATGAAAAAGCAGAGACATTACTTTGCCAGCAAAGGTCCATCTACTCAAAGCTATGGTTTTTCCAGTGGTCATGTATGGATGTGAGAGTTGGACTATAAAGAAGGCTGAGTGCCAAAGAATTGATGCTTTTGAACTGTGGTGTTAGAGAAGACTCTTGAGAGTCCCTTGGACTGCAAGGAGATCCAACCAGTCCATCCTAAAGGAGATCAGTCCTGAATCTTCACTGGAAGGACTGATGCTGAAGATGAAGCTCCAATCCTTTGGCCACCTGATGCAAAGAACTTTTCACTAGAAAAGACCCTGATGCTGGGAAAGATTGAGGGCGAGAGGAGAAGAGGACGACAGATGGTTGGATGGCATCACTGACTGACTCGATGGACATGAGTTTGAGTAAGCCCTAGGAGTTGGTGATGGACAGGGAAGTCTGGCATTCAGCAGTCCACGGGGTTGCAGAGTCAGACATGACTGAGTAACTGAACTGAACTGAACCACACAAAGTTATAATTATATATATGAAATTATAATTAAAATAATGAAAATATTGACTATATTTCTTGTGCTCAACATTACATCCCTCCATCCATCTGTCTATTTAGATATTTGTTTTCCCTTTTTCTTCCCTTCATATTTACATAGTATCTGTTTGGTAGAGGTTAACTTTATTTTGTCTATCAGTTAAAATATGCCCAGACTAAGTTATCCTTTCCTAGGAGGAAAGGATATTACTCAGAAATTTTGGACTTACACATTCAGTGACTGAATTGACTTCTTTATAGGGAAAGGTGGTCACTTTTATCTGTATAAAAGGTAGTATGTTTGTTTGGATACATGCTATTGTTTGGAAGTTTAAATAGGGAAGAAGTCACTACAAAGCCACAGTCATCAAGACAGTATGGTACTGGCACAAAGACAGAAATATAGATCAATGGAACAGAATAGAAAGCCCAGAGATAAATCCACGAATCTATGGACACCTTATCTTTGACAAAGGAGGCAAGGATATACAATGGAAAAAAGACAATCTCTTTAACAAGTGGTGCTGGGAAAACTGGTCAACCACTTGTAAAAGAATGAAACTAGAACACTTTCTAACACCATACACAAAAATAAACTCAAAATGAATTAAAGATCTAAATTTAAGACCAGAAACTATAAAACTCCTAGAGGAGAACATAGGCAAAACACTCTCCGACATAAATCACAGCAAGATCTTCTATGACCCACCTCCCAGAATATTGGAAATAAAAGCAAAAATAAATGAATGGGACCTAATGAAAATTAAAAGCTTTTGCACAACAAAGGAAACTATAAGTAAGGTGAAAAGACAGCCCTCAGATTGGGAGAAAATAATAGCAAATGAGGAAACAGACAAAGGATTAATCTCAAAAATATACAAGCAACTCCTAAAGCTCAATTCCAGAAAAATAAATGACCCAATCAAAAAATGGGCCAAAGAACTAAACAGACATTTCTCCAAAGAAGACATACAGATGGCTAACAAACACATGAAAAGATGCTCAACATCACTCATTATCAGAGAGATGCAAATCAAAACCACAATGAGGTACCATTACACGCCAGTCAGGATGGCTGCTATCCAAAAGTCTACAACCAATAGATGCTGGAGAGGGTGTGGAGAAAAGGGAACCCTCTTACATTGTTGGTGGGAATGCAAACTAGTACAGCCACTATGGAAAACAGTGTGGAGATTTCTTAAAAAACTGGAAATAGAACAGCCATATGACCCAGCAATCCCACTTCTGGGCATACACACTGAGGAATCCAGATCTGAAAGAGACACGTGCACCCCAATGTTCATCGCAGCACTGTTTATAATAACCAGGACATGGAAGCAACCTAGATGCCCATCAGCAGACGAATGGATAAGGAAGCTGTGGTACATATACACCATGGAATATTACTCAGCCATTAAAAAGAATTCATTTGAATGAGTTCTAATGAGATGGATGAAACTGCAGTCCATTATACAGAGTGAAGTAAGCCAGAAAGATAAAGTATACTAACACATATATATGGAATTCAGAAAGATAGTAACGATGGCACTATATGCAAAACAGAAAAAGAGACACAGACATACAGAACAGACTTTTGAACTCTGTGGGAGAAGGTGAGGGTGGGATGTTTCGAAAGAACAGCATGTATATTATCTGTGGTGAAACAGATCACCAGCTCAGATGGGATGCATGAGTCAAGTGCTCGGGCCTGGTGGGCTGGGAAGACCCAGAGGAATCGGGTGGAGAGGGAGGTGGGATGGGGGACCGGGATGGGGAATACGTGTAACTCTATGGCTGATTCATATCAATGTATGACAAAACCCACTGAAAAATAAAAAAGTAAAAAAAAAAACTCAGAAAAAAAAAATAAATAGGGAAGAAGTGTACATATTGTATGTATGAGTAATGTGTGGCCAGTGAGATCTGAGTTCTAATGGAAGTTTATGATTTGCAGTGATATAACAACTTTATTTAATGCTATATCTATTTGAAAATAATATTTCTTTTGAACCTTGCCTCACTAAGTCAGTCAGAAGTCAGGAAATTTTTTTTCCCAAGAATCCCTTGCAGTTTAGGTGCAGTGTTGCAATTCATAGTCTGCTAGTCAGAATTAAATAAGATTTGGAGGTGAGCAAAATAAAATCACATGAGGGGTAATGATCTTTGAAAGATGTGCTGATGGACATACCTGGCCTTTGTAAAAGGCAGGGACTGTATTTCTTTGCTTGTTCTTAAGCATATGGTTCCTAAATGGGAATGGTTAAGGGGTGTGAATAGAAACCCAACAGTGACCTTGGCTATGGATTCTGCCTTTGTAGGCATTCAGAATCTGGAATTTCCAATATCGCATATTCTATGCACAAGTTAGTATATTTTAATAAATTACTTTTGTACTACTGTGGATTCTGTTGTTTTACTTAAACCAGTTGGTAATATGGATATCATCTGTGAACATTCAAATTCAGTTTATGCTAGGATGACTATACTCTATTGTCTTTGCAGTTAACTCATTCTCATGAATATACCAGATCTAACAATGCCAGCAAAAGTTTAGAGAAACAGGGTTTTAACTTTCAAATTCTTCATCAACTTCATCTCCTTTTCTGTCCCTCCATACCAATTGATGCAGTTTGAAGATTTCATGTGTCATATGAGAGAAATAAAAGAACCGTGTCGCCATAGTCAATCACCTAGGGAACTGTTCCAAATTATATACACAGTGGTATTTAAAAATTCTGCCCATATTTCCCATATTTGTAAATTAGTACTGGGGTGAGAGCATAAGTGTAACATACAATACAGCTTAAGAAACCTTATTAGTTTAAGGAACACAATGATTACAAGTTTTAGGTTCTAATTCTAGAACTTGTTTCTAATAGTAATTGTGCCACTTACGTGTATGCTCAATCAAATTCCTTAAAATCTTTGTCAATATCCTTATCTGTTCAAAGATAATAATAATATCAACCTCATATAGTTGCTGTAAGCATAATCAAATTTATAATTGTACCAGTGCATCTAATGACTGAAACCTGGAAAGAATTTGAGACTGCTCTTCCTTTTCTTTCCCCTTGCTTTTCCTCTCCTATTGCCAACATTCATCTTCAAAATCTACTTAGTTTTTTTGTTGGACTGTTGTAAGAGGCTCTTGACTTTTTTCTGTTTTGGTTTCTTTTCATTATTCAAACTGTCATGTCTACTGTTGAAAAAAGCAGCTTCAAGTGCAGTTGAAATCACATTTCTCTTATTTGGTGTTTTCCTATTTCTCATCAATAGTAATCAAATTTTCCTCTTTATAATTTAATAATTTCCAAAATATGGTCTCATTTCAAATTTCCAGATAAATTTATCTCTACTCCCTATGATTTGTCAAATAGACCTCACAGCATTCTAAATTGTGCCCCCTTCCTTACCTTCCTCTTTTCTGAGAGTTCTTCAGCTTTGTCTGATGTAGATCCCACCCACTGTCAAAGGCAAACCTTCAGGGTGATTTTCTTAAATATCCAGCCTTGATGATTTCTTATTCTGTCTTAGTCTTGTATTATGAGTATCTCTGTTTTTCGTTGTCATATCCATTATCTTGCTGTTCTGCTTTTGCTTTTCATATGCAATTTAATGTTAAATTCTTAAAAATCTTCAACTTTCAGAATTAGAGAGTTTGAAATCATCCAGTCCTATTCAGAAGTAAATGATCATTTCAAATACTGCATCTAGACATGAGTGCAGAGCTACTATGTGACCCGAGTATGAAGCCTACCTTTGCAACTATTCAAAAAATCATGCCTTTATAAATTCAACTGAAAATCAACTCACAAGTTTAGTTTTGAAATGTTCTGCTACCTCTATCAGTGTATTAAATAGCATAATGGTATAGATCCCAGGTATTCATAAAAGGGGTTGTGTTTATAGATTTTCCCCACTGGTGTTTTAGAGATTCTTCAGTATCCTTCAGTATTCAGTTTCATAACTGTTTGAGGAGCTGAGAAGTAATACAGTGGTGTGTTGGCCACTTAGTATTTTAAAGTTAACTCTAAAATTTAAGCTTATGGCTACCTGAGATGCTTTGGTTTTAAAACTTTACTGCATTTTTAGAACCTTCAAGTATCCTCTGTTTGCAGGATGGACTTACTCTGCCTGGTCAAAAACAATGAACCCCCCCAAATGCTATATTTCTGAGGAGGACAATGACACAAATGCTTGCATTTGGGTTGGAATCATTTCTGTCCCTGATAAATTCCAAAGTCTCTTGGTTATTAGACCCTTTAGAACTTACCAGAATCCCATCTCCCAGGCCAAATTGCAAAGAAAACTCATAAAAATGGAAATTCATAGAAGAATAACAGTGTGCTGCCAGTGTTCAATGGGAACGAATTGCTTGGCCAGCAGTCCAAACACAGGAATAAGCATTATACTATTGTATGTGGACTGTCCTCATCAATTTATATTGAGGACCACTGGAGGGAAAAAAAAATTACCAGTCACTACAGCAAAGATGCAGGAATCTAAACATTCAAAACATGCCTAAAGGGCCAAATTGACTTTAAAACTGTAGTTGAAGGACTTTAAATGGTGACTTATTTAGTTAGCTAATATTTTAGGATTTTAATTAAATCAATGTGGCTCAGGGTTGAAATCTTCCCCAAGGATCCAAATTGGACACAGATAGCTCATCAAATTGACATTCTCTGATTCTTTTCTGTTAATGAAAGCCTGTATATATATGCTTTAACTGTCATCTGATACTCCTTTTGGGAAGGAGCAATTAGGGGGGCAGAGTAGCATATTTAGCACTTAAAGGTCTGCCATGTAAAAGTGTCTTAATACTTCCTGATGACTCTAGAGAATAGATCTAGGACCAATGAATTGCGCTGAGAGAGCAATCATGTTTGGCTTAATAGAGAAGATACCCTTGGAATTGCTCATTAGCTAGTATAATATGTCTTTCAAGGTCATAAGCTCCCTGTCAAGAAGATGCTTAATATGTGTCAAATTTTATATTGTTGAATTATGTGGGGCCACTGTAAAATTATGTCAAAATTTCAAAGATATACTTTATTTTTAGCAGGATTAAGCTAAATATTTGTAATTTTGATGGATGCCACAAAGCATTCTTATTTCATAAGCTTCAAATATTCTTTTATTTGTAATATTAAGCAGATTAGTTTTAATGCAGTTCCCTTGAAATTATACAGGACAGGGGATAAAACTTTGGATAACATGAAGTTATTTTCATGTATTGACCCAATTTATAATTAGGGCAAAATAGAAATCAATATGTTAAATTGTTTTATATGCTTAGTTGTGGTTTTATATGTGTCCACAATTGTCTTATGACGCAGTCACCTTTATACACATATAGAATTTCCACATTAGTAAAATAATTTGTCATGAAGAAAGACCTTTAAGAAGAGGCTAGAGTATGTTAAAAAGAATGATAACAAGGCAATTATGAAAGGTTATTTTTTCCCCTGGACTTCAGATTTTTTTTTTTCAATAAGAAGTTATTCCCTTAGAGCTCAATTTCTCCTTTAACTTGGCAATCCTTTGATATCTTAGAACTGGATTCCATTTTTATGTGACTTCTCATAGAGTTACATAAGATTAGAGAAGGATACATTTGATTTGTCCATGAACTGGTTTTCATCAAAGGAGAATGACCGATGCACTTGCTAAAAAAGTCAGAACAAACTTTGATCAGAAGACCAAAGAAATAGGAAAGATTAAGTGTAGACAGACCTGCCTCTGGAGGCAAAATTCTGACAGAAACAGCAGAATTCTCACACTGTTGTAGATATTTCACCCTGATCAAGTTATTCATTTGTGTGTGTGTGTTAAAATAAGTAAAAGTGGAAAAATAAAATACTTGATATGGTTAGATGTCTTTTGGAGAATCAAAGTGAGGTCAAAGGCAGTGAAACTGGTCTGTTCATCAGGGAATGCAATTTAAGAATGGGAAGAATTAAGTCTCTTTGTGACTTCTCCAGTTTTCCATCAATTGCAATAATTTCTAACCTCAAATTATCAGCAATTCTATAAAATGTTAAATTTAACTGTAATTTCATAGTGATGCATGTTTCACATTAACATATGTGGTATTGACTCATTTACATAAGATAAAACTTAAAGGAGAAATAGAAAGAATACCTTTGTTGAGTGGTAAAATTGTTGCAGATTATATTTGTATATTCATTTGTTTGTTTACTTCTACAGAATATTCTCTGTGTCATACATTTTCAGTATGCCTTCACAAAGATAGAGCATATAACACTCTTAACGTTCTTGTGAGGTAAGTATTATTTTTTTTGCCCAATTTTATAGTTGTGAAAACAAAGTTATCAAATGGTCAATAACTTGCTCAAATTCACAGGTTACTAAGTGGTGAAGGGTGGGTTCAAATGCAAGCAGCCTGATTCTAGTTTTACCTCTTGACTATACTATGTTCTTTTATGATGTGTAAACATACATTGAATTTTACCTAAGCCCGTTACAAATCCTAACTGATGTTTACTCACTACCATTATTTTCAGAAATTTCATACCAGTTCACTAATTAAATTTACCTTCTCTCAATGCCCTAATGTGTTGCAGTGAAGAGTCAAAATCAGTCATCTCTTTCAAAGACTATCACTGGACAAAACACTGGGACAAAATGCCAAACTGTGAGGTGGAAACGAGATCAGAGTTTGATGGAAACAATGGTATTCCTTGGAGACTCACTCCCAGTAAGGTAACAGGATTGTCCATTCTTTCCACGTGCTCTTTACTACTTACAGTGTATACGCTTCTGATTTTGCTATGGATAATATTATACAGGAAGTAATCCTCAAAGAGACAGAATTTAAATGCTTGGGTAGTTAAAAATAATATGAGAACTATAAATATACTGAATGATTTACAAAATTTATGAGTGAGTGAGTTCTTATGAATTTCCTATTGATCTCTAGAACTAAGATCTTGTATACTCTACCCTGTGGCATGATATTTAGATATATTTGAGTCATGCCTTATGTTTGCATTAAATCCATCATGTACATAAAGAAGAAACTCAAATGATTGAAATCACTTTTCAGAGAAAATTCATTAATTTTAGAATGTTACTGGGAAGTGTTACTGTAGTGCACAGATGCTGAAGATGTAACTTTGAGATTAAATTAGCAATAGAGATAACACTTTTCATTATCAGTTAAGTTTGAGATACTGTTTATAATGTATTCAATTTCTGAGCTTGCAGCAAATTAAAGAAAAAATATAGGAATTCAGGAAAGTTAAAAGTATATTTAATGCATGAAGAAAAGCTAAATATGAATATTTACATTTTTTCACTTAATCTACTTATTAAAATTTCACATTAGATTTTTATCAAATAATTGCATTAATTATGGCTTATTTTGTATATTTTTTTTAATGCATGAGGGCTGCAATAACAATATATTACAGACCGAGTGAGTTTTCACAACAAAATTTATGTTTTCATAGTTCTGGAGGCTGGAAGTCCAAAGTTAGGGTATTGGCTGCTGTGGTTTCTTTTGAGGTTGCTCTCCTTGCCTTGCAGACACCCACTTTCTGGCTGTGTCCTCACATGGTCATTCCTCTGTGTTTGAACACACCTAGTGTTTCTCTCTGTATACAAATTTCCTCTTGTCGTTGAGACATCAGTCAGATTTGCTTAGGACCACCTCCCTCCGAAACCTCATTTTAACTTTGTCATATTCCTGAGGTATCAGTGAATTTTGTGGATAACACAGCTAATTCACACTCAAGTCTGTACTAGACTCTGCTTGTCAATAACACAAGTGAGAAATAGGCATGAATCTGGGTTGTTAAGATACGTCTTCATGTAATATAAACACATATTAAGCATGAATCACATTGATGATGACTGAAAAGATTTGTAGGACGTTAGTACATTGTGGCTTTGGGCCATCATTTCAGCTATAGGGTATAAGGGGGAGTTATTGGCTATTTTGTCACACGGCCATAGAACCTGAAGAAAAGAAAGGAATTTAATTAAAGCAGAAGAGGTTTTAGCTACCTATAAAGAAGAATGATTTAGTGACAAAATACTGAAAGAATTACTAGAGAAGTTGTGAAATTTTCATCTTAGACTTTCCAGATCATAGCAAAACATCTACCCAGAGCTCTTTATATGTTTATGAAGTCTGCAGATTATTACACACTCTTTTGGACCCTCTAAACATTTGATTATATGAATATTAATGTCCGCTGGCTGAGCTATAGATTTGGGCATTATCAAGTCAAAGTTTGATTAAAGTAAAAATATGCCAACAAATATGCTATTTGTGTTAATTCTGACCCATTCTATTCTCCATATTATCGCTAAAATAAATGTTTGCTAGACTTCTTGGGGGCTTCCCAAGTGGTGCTAGTGGTAAAGAACCTGTCTGCCAACATAGGAGACATAAGAGATGAGGATTCGATCCCTGGGTTGGGAAGATCCCCTGGAGGAGGGCATGGCAACCCACTCTGGTATTCTTGCCTGGAGAATTCCATGAACAGAGAAGCCTGGCGGGCTGCAGTCCATGGGGTCACAAAGAGTTGGACACAACTGAAGCGATTCAGCGCACATGCAAACTGCTTGAAAGATTCCAAAGACTTGCATACTTTCCTTGACTGGGACTAAGCTTTACTGAAAACTTATTTGTCTCTGTAACATGTTTCTACTTTGTCTTCCACTAACTCCAAAATCTAATGCTAGCTTCTATCAGACCAGCAACTTCACTGTTCCTGAAGCAGATCACGTTTATTTTGCCTTTTGTGTTTCTTTATGGCTACTCCTCCACATTTTAATGTATTCCTTATTGCCTACACTGATTTTACTGCATTTTATGATACAGTGCAAATTGTATCTCTTTTAGAACATTTTCCCTGAATTACATTGCTGTATGGGCATAGCTTCCTCATTTAACAATATATTATTTGCTGCACAAATTAACACTTATTTTATATTTTTTTATATTACTTAATAGTTCATCTTGGATCATCTTTGTATCATTAAAAGGGTTTGAAAGCGTAAAAGATATACTTTCAAATCACACAGACATAATTTATTTCTATCCCTGTCAATGATGAGTCAATATTCACTCAATATCTCTAACGCAGAGTGTCCTCATAGCTATGACTTAGAGAATGCTAGCTGCTGCATGTGGTTGATTTACAGTATATGATCACACAATGCCTGACATCACGTAGTAGTGTTCGTCCCTGTTCTGTTTTCCCATGTCTTTAACTTCCTTCCTGTTCCCAGGAATTTTTTAAACTCACATGTAGCAGACACTCTGAATTTTTTTCTTTAGCATTCTGTTTGTGTCAGTCAGATACAAGTTGGGAACTAGTGTAAATATTTCAATCAGAAAGGAATTTACTACAGGAAATTTGTTATAGAAGTGTTAGAAATTAAAAAGGATTTGAGGAAGAAAAATGATTAAGGAAGTGATGTTACCCAGAGTATACTAAGAGAAAGAGTTGTTATTGATATTGTTCCCTAAGCAAGTGAGAGAATATGAGAAATAGGCAATGCTATCTGTATATCACTAAGCGTAGGAACTGTTGTACTGAAGGTATGTATGAGAGAAAGTGATTTTCCTAGGAAACTTGGAACCCATATTTCTTATGACAATGAAGGAATCTAGGAGCCACAACTACTGATGCTGTTTCCAGATGTAGAAAGCTTTATTTTTGTCTTTATTTTATATTTTATAATTTTATGTAATAACTCTAGCTGGCAGTAATTAATCAAATTCCAGCTGGAAAGGTATGAAGTGAAATGTAACATTTAGAATCTCAGTCTTGCAGGTATAGAATTATGTTTGTCATGTTTTAAGGCCAACTCGATGGACATGGGTTTGGGTAGACTCCGGGAGTTGGTGATGGACAGGGAAGCCTGGCGTGCTGCGATTCATGGGGTCGCAAAGAGTTGGACACGACTGAGCGACTGAACTGAACTGAACTGATAGTAAGAAACGCCCCCTGGATATCAGTAGTTTCCAACAATTATGGTACATTCCTCTTTCTGTTATAAGTTGGCAGCTTTGGGGTGGTTGAAGCTGTGTTCCTCGTGCCTCTTTCTCCGGTTGCAGGACTAGCATATATTCATGGTATACTCTTCTTGGTACTGGGAGCAGGGGCCAAATTGCTGGTGGGACCACACAGTGGCTTTAAATGTCTGCTTTGAACTGAACACTGTCATTTAAGCTCACTGGTCAACCATGTCATATGGTCGAGTCTCACAATGTGATTGGTGAATTTTATCCTCTCCAAAGAAAGACACTGAAATTTGCATGATGTGGGAAAGAATGTAAGCTCCTTTCATAGGTAAACAGAAGGGAGCATATGTAGAAACAGTAAATCTGTATTCTGCTGTCAACCTTCTTGGTCAATGTTACTCACTTGCATCCTTTCTCTCTCTTTGTGCAAGGTGAATGCAAGACTATTCCACAGGAGACAATATAAGAGCCCCATTCAGCGTCAGCTGTGAGCTAAAGACCCAAAATCTCGTAATCGTCTCTACATAAGCTACACCCTGATTAAGAAACCTGTTTTAAAGGAAGGCAAATTCTTTCTCAAAACATCTGAAATACGTTGGAAAAATAGAGGTAAAATGGTGATAATGATTCCATTCAGCTCCTGGAAGAACTAGAGACACATAGTGTTTACTTGTCTATGAAAATTACCAAATCTGGAGTAAGGAATGTTTGTTGATTAAGTCTTGGTTCTAGTTCATGAGAATAACGTCTCCCTTGGTCTTGGCACTTGACTTCATTCTCAGAGAAGTGCTTTTCTTAAGACTAAAGGTTGTTTAATACTGAACTGTAGGTTAGTATCTAGGACCAGAAAGATTTCATTCAGTTTTCATTCTGCCTTAGAAACTTGGAAGCCCAAAGGTTATTTTTCATCTTGAACTCTCACAGGATCTTTTAATTCATGTCGGTAGTTTTTTGCAGGAAAGAGCAACTCATTCAGAAACTTTATCAAATGTATCTGATTCTAATTAGGGTAATTGTCCTATTACTTTGACCTACAGTTGTTTTTTAGGGATCCTTCTCCCAAACTAAGGTATGTGTTGCTTGAGTTCATCAGTCTTTGGGGAGAGTGTCTCACTCTGTCTCTTTTCCTGAGGCATGTTGCCATCCAAAAGATGTAAAAGGTGAATTGAGTGCCATGGTGTCTTTCCTTCTTTTTCCTTTTTTTCTCTTTTATTTCCTTTATTTTTATTTTCTAAAGTTACCGACAGCCATATCCTGGATTTGGTCTTTGCAATTTAATTTATCTTTTACCTATTTGATCTTTCACTTTTAAAGCCCTAAGATTTCTGTATTTTCCATGCTTCCCCTTCTAATACACCAGTCATCTCTTTTCTAAGTCAATCTGTTTCTTGTTATAGCTTTTCAAACCTTACTAGGAACAATAAAATCTCATCTGTAACATTACTTATACCAATCTCTTCAACAAAAACTCATTTAGAACATTATCTGCCTTCATTGTCACAGGTGAGAGTTTCATAAACTATTTTGCAATCTTTGTAACATGGTAGGACTGTTTTTTAAACATTCAATAACAATTTTGGCCTTGTCTTCCCTCTAATGCTACAAGCCAGTGCCACATAATTTAGGTTTATCTTATGAAAGCACCCCGTTTCCGATATCAACTTCATTTGTTTACATGTCATTGACAAATTCCCATGGCTTACAGATATACTGGTGTATTTTTCATTCATATTGCATGTTATTAGGTGTGAGTTTCATGTGTTTTGGTTTCATATATTTCCTCATTCTTGAACTTGAAATGAAAGAACAGGCCCTATTTGAGACATGCTGTATTCCTGTGGCAGAAGGAAGAGCAAGAAGGTTAGCAGAAATACAGAATGACCAGAGTTAAATTTCTGCTTGAAATGGATTTGCATCACTTCTGCCTACATTTTGTGGACCAAAGAAAGTCAAATAGAGTCATGAATTATGCTCTTTTCACACCTGACAATGAAGCCATGAATTATGCCCTTCTCACAGAAAGGCCTCCTAAGTCATAGGGCAAGGAGAAGGATGCATATTTCTCTTACAGAGAAGGGGACATAAAATTTTCAGGGCAAAAATGCACACTTTTACTGGAACACTCTGTAGGAAGGGGCTTGAGAACCTGAGAACTTACAAGCAATAACCAGCCTTTGATTCTTAAAATTTTGGATCAAAATTAAAATCTTACCAACACTGATTGTCTTGCAGAATGCTTCCACAAAACTCCATGGATGTTGTAATTGGAAAACGTTTGGAAAATCAATTTTTCAGTGAGTAGTTTAATGTGTAAGTTCATTTGAGTGAAGTCTTGGTCAAGTGGCAGCCAGTTGAATGAACTGGAAAAGATCACAGAATAGTGTTTGGCTCAAGCCAATTTATTTTATTTTACTGCTTCCATCTCTGGGCTCATAAATATTCATGACATCTGAACATGGATAGGAAATAGGTTCTGCAGAGCTAGTGTTATAAAGTAAGTACTTCCTGCCATATTTATTCAAATAAAAACAGACAAAAGATGTGATTGTGTTTAGGTTCAATTTTGTTATTCTAACAGAAAAAAAAGCAAAAGATAAGATTACACTGCATTTAAGGGTAAAAAATAAGGGAAAAATTACTTCACTCTGTTGCCAGCTCCAAGTTACTTTCACCCAAATTTCAGTGTCAAAATTTGGTTAAGCTTTTTCATTGATTTAGTGGAGTTGTGGCAGATTCTATTTGATGATGAGGTGCTCTTCAAAGTTCAAGGATAACGGACTTACTCTTCTCCATTTTGTAGCTGGAGCTATATAATACATTTTCTCCAATAAATATGTCTACAGTGCTACATGATCCATGGTTGACTTAATCTGCAAATATGGAACTGCAGATAACAGACAGAGGGCTAACTGTAAAGTTATATATGGATTTTCTACTATCAGGGTCAGCACCCCAACCCTCAGGTTTTCAAAGAGTCAGTTGAATATCAATTTTACAGAGTTAGTACAGATTCAGTGAAATGATTATGCAAATTGCATGTATGCAGATGATATATTGAGGTGGTAAATGCACCTAACCTTTCAGCCTTATATTACATATGCAACTACTAAAATACTATCCATATATTGGGGTCCATCTTAGCATATCAGGGCAAATATTTAGCATATTTCCACCTGTATAGTTTATGGGTGGTTTTTAAAATAGTAACATGTCTATAAAATATCAAAATATTGCTATAATAATTGGTAGTCTTTATCCTGACTTCCTTAAGTATTCCTTTTCTGGACTGAATGTTTGTGTCTCCCCAGAATTTGCATGTTGAAGCCCTAACCTGTAATGCAATGGTGTTTGGTTATAGGGCTTTTGGGAGGTAATTAAGTTTAGGTGAGACCCGGGAGAGCTTACACTCATTTATATTCCACCATGTGAGGAGACATCAAGGAGGCAGCCATCTGCAAATTGGGAAGAGAATCCTCATCAAAAACTGACTCTGCCAGCACTTCTATGCTGGACTTCCTAGCCCCCAGATGTATGTGAATGCTAAGTTGCTTCAGTGGTGTCTGACTCTGTGCAACTCTTTGGACTGTAGCCTGCTAGGCTCTCTGTCTATGGGATTCTCCGGACAAGAATATTGAAGTGGGTTGCTGTGTCCTCCTCCAGAGGATCTTCCCAACCCAGGGCTCGAACCTGTGTCTCTTAACGTGTGCCTGCATTGACAGGTGGGTTCTTTACCACTAGTATCACCTTAAGCCACCCAGTCTATGGGATTTTCTTACAGCAACCCAAGCTGACTAAATCATCATACCTTCAGACTTCTGAACACAACTCATTGCCTTAGATTTCCTAGTCATCAGCATGATAAAGCAGGTAAAGAACAAATGCTTGTCCTGGACAGGAGCTGGGGGCATCCAAGTTTCTGCTCCAGACCTATGACCAATTGTTATTATATTATCAGCTTCTTCTGTTAATGTCTCTGATGTATTATGTGGGATACTAAGAGAGTCCATTCAGTTGTGAGTCAGATTATTCTGTCCACAAATCACATTTATTTAAAATGTATTTAAAGGGTTGTTAGAATTTCCCTCATATTGCATACATTTTGTAAATGTCTGACCCCTCTAAGGCTGTCAGTTTTTTGAGGGCAGAATCCATTATTTAGCTGCCTTTTAGTTCTCTCGTGGTTAATAGTATTCATCACTTACTTGCTTACTAAGTCTTTTCTGATTGAGAAAATCCCCGGTATTATTAATCAATGACATTGTTGCTTTGTCTTTGAGCTTAAAGATCGCTCACGTTTATGTTGGGGGCAATGCGATCATCCCCCCAAGAAAGAGAGAATCATCACAAATATAAAAATAAACATACAAAACGCATGCTTTCTACTTGTATCTTCCTTCAATTAGACCAGGAGGTTCTGTGATAAGTTGGTTATCGTTCTTTAGACAAATGGCAGTGACTTGGTTAAAAAGGGAAAATTGTGTATGTAGAGGGCCCTTGAATCAAATATTCTATTATTTGAAAAATATAAAGCTTTCTTACTGCTTATTAAGAAGATTTTATTAGAAATGAAGACAAAATTCTTATATTATTCATGAGATATACTTATAATTCTGTATAAGCTTTAGAATTCTAACCACATACTGTTATTATGAATGTATTATTGTTACTCATTATAGTGATAGTAGGACTATTTCTCTAAAGTATACAGCTCTGGATATATAAATTCTCCAGGTGGCAAAATTAAGTATATTAATACACAAATGATATTTTGTCTCTTGTAAATAAGCTCTATCAAGTGATATTTATATTTGTTAATGCTAGAATTGCAAAGTCAGCAGTCCCTTTAGGAAAGAACTATCCTGGAGGAATTGTGAGGCGTTTACATGCTGCATTTGCTAGTTGGTGATTGCTAGGACCTCATTCTTCTTGGCCGTGAGGGTAGAGGCACGTACAAGACTAGTAGTTTATCTTAGCATGCCCACACCTCCTCTGCTCTCTCCATCCTACTCTGTCCCTCTCTCCTTCTCTCTCTCTTTCCCTTCCCTCTCCTTCCTCCTTCTCGCACTCTTACATACATATGTTACAAAAGATTAATTAAAAACAAAACAAAAACCCTGTTTGCACTTGTGTAATAACAATAAATTAGACTCGGATGTCAGAGGAATTCTCAGCCAAGAACGTTTACGTTTGTGTGCTGGCCAGTGGTTTCATCTCAATTTTCTTCCTGTGGAAACATTTGGGACTCTGTTCATTTTGTATCAGATACAATCGGGAGTTCAACAGAGCTACTGTGTTCATGTTTTATTTTTTGTTTGATTTAGTTCTTACTTCCTTTAGCCTACAGACACAGAAGTAATTTAAGTTTCCTGGACTCATACAAATGCACTCATAGTTTAAAGCAGATTAGTATCCTTAAAGTTTAACAATGATCGTGTTAGAAATAATAGGGACATTTATCTAGAGCTTAGTAAACACCCAACACTATTCTGAAGGTGGATAAATATCCATATATTTTATTTTCACAATAATCCTATCATGTAGTGAACTGTAATCATTCTCAGTTTAAAGAGGAGAACACTAAAGGAGAAGGAGTTTGAGTAATTTGCCCAACGGCACATGGCTCATAAGTGGCAGTGCTGTGATATGAACCCAGGGACTTTTGTTCAGGTTCTTAGTAGCTGTAAAAGACTGTGGTTTCTTTGTTTTTTCATGAATGTGCTATGTGTATTCTGGACTCCTAACATTCTGCTTTCCCAGAAAGCTTGGTATATGAGCAGCAGTCAAGAGTTGAGCCCTGAGACTCCCGGGACTTCAGTCTCATTTGCTCATTGTCTGCTCCCTGCTGAAACTAAGCTCTGTGCTACCTTAGAAAGAGACGGCACTGCAGTTTCTTAAACCATATTACAATCTGATTGTTGATTGATGAGGATCAAACTTTTATTCCCTTGATTTAATTGCTAACACTTTGAAAAAAACAAAACAAAACACTTCTTTACTCACCAGGGCTTCTCTTAAAGTGTTAACAATACAGTTAATGCTGAATGTCTGCTTATTTACTACATGAATGGGTAAGCATGGTTTCCTACATGTAATTATAGCACCCAGGCCACAAAGCCGAAAATATTTACCATCTGTGTTCTTTACAGAAAAAATGCTGACCTGATGCTGAAATGTAGGCTGAATCCTGTGCATTAGTTGAATTTTCTCAAATTATCACCCAACACATGATCACCTTCTCTTCATCCCAGACTAACTCTAGATATCTGTCTTTCTGTTTACTGTGTTTTCTCCCATTAGCCACTTGTTTATTTTATCCTGAGGTACCATTAGCTCAAAAAATAAGCTTACCTATTAAAATTCAGCTTCACTTGGGGAAGAGAGTAGATGCATTAGAAGCATTAGGGAAGGGCTGGACATGTAGAAAATACTAAGTGAAAGATTCCAGATTGTGTTTCCTGGGAAAGCGAGTTTCAGGGTCTATGCTTGCCTTTTAAAGGGAAAAGGAGGTATATTATGAAATGTGCAAAACTAAAATAGATGTTTATATTGTCTGGTAGTGAATCCAAAAAGTATTAAGAGAAAAGATACGTCCATTTCCCTATTAAATTTCAATGTACTTTACTAAAAAGCAAATAGACTCTTAAATGATTACTTAAATTATTTCAATAATCATAAATAAACTTGTATTGACTGAATATCAAAAGGACTTTGAGCCTTGACATGTATCTGACTAATACTGTAATGAAGTTTGAACTGATCTTTAATTGGATATTGTCCCTAAAGGTAACTATAGATAGTGACATTTAGTAAATGAGATTTAGAAGCAATTATTATCATATAAAAGTATACTGCACCTAAAAAAGAAGCTCAGGACAAAGGAAATATTATCTTTAAAGTGTTTGCATCCAAACCATCACAATATATACTGGGGACTCAACTTAGTGTCAGAATTATACCTTTATTTATACCAGTGTGAATTGTTCTTAAAGTTCTAAATAAAATAGATGGATAAAACTAAAATCATCCAAAATGTTGGTGTTCTTTATATGTGTACAGAGTTGAAAATCTACTTTTTAAACCATAGTAAATGTTTATAGGTTTAAGATGTTTTAATCAGGAGCCCATGGCCTTCTTTTTGTTTTGATTTTTTCTTTAATATGTTGTCTATATATGTAAATATATATTTTCAAACTTCTCTAACATGTGGCATTATTATACATTATTTTTATAATTTTTTTTCCCATTGGTAAGGTGGCCACTTCTATTTTTCTTGGACAAGGTTCATTTTTCAAATTTTATCTCATGACTTCTTTCATAGCACTTGGCTCATTTGCTTTGTCCTTCCACTACATATGAGATGACTCAGGACAGGGGAAAGAATAATGAATCTCTGAAAGGCACACTTGACCCAAATGTTAATAACAGGAAAAAAAAGTGTATATACTCTCTGTCTTTAACCAGTGGTATACAAAATTTTATGTAAAAGTATTTTATAAACGATTTTGTTATAAAATAAATTTACATTAATATATTATTCCATGAAAATTATTCCCATCCCCTCAAAATTTATATATAATTCTTATTCATTAGAATCTAAAATCAGTTATATTTGTTCATGGGCATTATATTTTTCTCTTCCTTGGAATTGATAATAATTTGAGTAATTCATCTGCTATTGATCAAGTTAATTACTATGCTACTCTTATAGAAATATGTTAAATACTTTGACCTTTAGGACCCATCTACTTTATAACGTTTGGCCAAGGGTAAATAAAGCTGGAAAGAGTTTATCATTCTGAAAGATGATCATATAATAAAAAGATTCATGTATTTATTACTGTTTCAGTGAATATTTTTATTAAGTCATGAAACTGCAGGAATATTGTCTGCTCAAAGTCCTCATGAGTTCCCTATATGGAATCCTGCATTCACCATTTTGATTATTGTATAAAACAAATTGGAAAAATTATAACTATTGAAAGATTATCTAACATACTTTCTTGCCAGGATAGTTCATGAGCTATGGGTTCTTTAATGATAATGAATTATCTTCAGTGATGGTTTGGGATTGTTTCTAGGAATTTCATCTACTGATCCATACTCAAACAAAACAAAAATTTTCCCCTATATTAGGGAGGTATGGGATATTGATGAAAACACTGTAAGTTATTTAACTTCATGTCCCTAATTTAAACTTCACTGTAACAAGTTGTCACTAGAGTTTCAACTGTAATTTATACAAATCAATTGATGTAAATGAAAATTTTTATTACACACCTAAATATTTGCCAAGAAAATGACCATGTCAATAAAAATTGAACCATGTACCCCTAAATTTTGAGTTCCTCATGACCTGGTTTCCATCTGCATGAGTATCTTCAGTTGTCTCCCATTTGCTGGGCTATGTGATGTGCCTAGTCATGTCTGGCTCTTAGTGACCCCATAGACTGTATCCCACCAGGCTTCTCTATTCCTGGGATTCTTAAGGCAAGAATACTGGAGTGGGTTGTCATGCCCTCTTCCAGGGGATTTTCCCAACCCAGGGATAGAACCCAGGTCTCTCACATTGCAGGCAGATTGTTTACCATCTGAGCCACCACAGAGGCCCAAGAATACAGGAGTGGGTGGCCTATCCCTTTTCCAGGGGCTCTTCCTGACTCAGGAATCAAATCGAGGTATCCTGCATTGCAGGAATATTCTTTACCAGCTAAGCTACCAGGGAAGCCCAATCTTCTACTTCTCCCTAATAAATACATATATTGTTGTTGTTTAGCTGCTAAGTCATGTCCAATTCTTATGTGACCCCATGGACTGTAGCACGCCAAGTTCCTCTGTCCATGGGATTTCCCAGGCAAGAATACTGGAGTGAGCTGCCATTTCTTTCTCCAGGGGATCTTCCTGACCCAAGAGTTGAACCCACATCTCCTGTATTGCAAGCAGATTTTTTACTGCTAAGCTACAGGGGATGCCCAAATACACATATAGCAACACTTTTATATATATATATATATATATATATATATATGTAGCAACACTATCAACTACATACATATATAGCAACACTGTCACTCTGTGAGTTTTTTTAAATCACAGGCTGTTACATGATTTCATCCATGCATGATTTCATGCACGTTTTCTTCCTCTTTGGGTGAATTTATTTGCATGTGTGGAGCCATCATCAGGTTTCATATTCTGCCTTACATGTCAACATCTTCATAGACTTTCAGATTTGCCCCATCCCTCTTCTAGAAAGCCACCACTAGATACTATCACTTTCTCTCCTGAGTCACTCAATTCTACCTTCTCACTGTATGTATAGTTACCTGCTTACATGAACTTACTCTTAGATTTTGAGCTCCTTAGGGCATTATTTAGTCACATTTTCCCAGCCAGCTAGACCCCAAAAATTAAAAAAAAAAATTTAAAATCCAAAGGTCAAGTGTATTTCAAGAAATGATAAAAAGTATAGTTGATAGAAACTTAAACAGGAAATGGAAGAAAAAGTCTGAATTGAGAATCTGGTTTGAGAGAAATATATGTCTTTTAAAAAATGTATTTAAGTAGCAGAGACCTATGAATGTTTATAAACTTCAGTTGAGACCCTTAATTTCCTCTATTATAGTACTACTCAAGATTCTATGTGCATATACATCATTGGGGGACCCATCAGATTCTGATTCAGGAAACGTGTGGTAGGGCCAGAGATTCTGTATTTGTGATATCTCCACAATGATGTCAGTGCTGCCATTCCAAATACCATGCTTTGAAGCCACTTATTTCCTTGTCTGTAGACTTCTCCCATGGCTAGAATGTAAATTGGTATAGGCGGAGACTGACTATATCCATCGTGTTCATCATTGTATCTCTAGTGCTTGACTCTGTGCTCAGTGCATCAGTTCAGTTCATTTCAGTTGCTCAGTTGTGTCTGACTATTTGTGACCCCACGGATTGCTGCATGCCAGGCCTCCCTGTCCATCATCAGCTCCTGGAGCTTGCTCAAACTCATGTCCTTCGAGTCAATGATGCCATCCAACCATCTCATTCTCTGTTATCCCCTTTTCCTCCTGACTTCAGTCTTTTCCAGCATCAGGATCTTTTCCAATGTGTCAGTTCTTCATCTCAGGTGGTCAAAGTATTGGAGTTTCAGCTTTAGCATCAATCCTTCCAATGAATATTCAGGACTGATTTCCTTTAAGATTGACTGATTGATCTCCTTGCAGTCCAAGGAGTCAAGAGTGTTCTCCAACACCACAATTCAAAAGCATCAGTTCTTTGGCACTCAGCTTGCTTTATAGTCCAACACTTACATCCATACATGACTACTGGAAAAATCATAACTTTGATTATATGGACTTTTGTCAGCAAAGTAATGTCTCTGCTTTTTAGTATGCTATCTAGGTTGATCATGGCTTTTCTTCCAAGGAGCAAGCTCAACACATAGTAAGTGATTAAAAAAAAAAAAAAAAAAAAAAAACCCACAGTGAATGAACAAATAAATGGCTGGAAATATAAAAACATGAAGACATGAAAATTTTAGATATAAGTGACAGATGATTGATTAATGGAATAACTTTCCAGGTGATGATGAAGTGGAACAGAATCAAGAATATAGATAGTGCAGATTTATTTTTGGGCAGAAAAAGAAAGATTTTCCCTGGTGGCTCAGTCAGTAAAGAATCTTCCTGCAATGCAAGAGATCTGGGTTGCATCACTCGGTTGGAAAGATCCTCTGGAGAAAGAAATAATAACCTACTCCAGTATTCTTGCCTGGAAAATCCCATGGACAAAGGAGCGTGGTGGATTACTATCCATGGTGTTACAAAAGTTGGACACCGTGACTTGGTAACTGAACCATCACCAGAAAAAGAAACATCTAACTTTTGTGTCAAAAAGGAGAAAAAAATGAAATAGGAGAGAGCTTTGTTAAAGTAGAAAGGAGGGAAGAGAATGGAAGTCTCATCGAACATTAGCACAGAAAATAAGGTTCAAAATTCTCATATCCTAAGCCCACTCACTATGCAAAAAAGGCAAAACCGTGTTGAGTTTTTAGGAAGCTGATCTCGGCCTCGTCAATAACCAGGGTTGGGTTTGTTTTGTTTTTAAGTGCATATTCTCAAGCCCACTTCAAATCTGTGGAATCAACTGACAGCTTTAGATGGAAGCCCTTGAAAATTTATTTACATAACTTCACAGTGATAGAATTAGCTAGTCTTTAACTGAGCAGAAATTCAAGAGTTATTATAAATGAATCTTTTAATTCTTTTACATTTTGCCTCATTGCCTTAGGAAATGTTTATGATTTAACTAGTGTTACTGCTAATACACTATTGATATAGCTCCAAAAAATCAAATAATCAAACCTAAAATATTAACTCAGGAAAAAATAATTAATGAGGGAGAAAAGTTGCACTTTACAAAAAATGCATTTTACAAAATTCACTCTAAAGCAGAAATGCCTTCTGTTTGACTTTGCTTATGAACATTATAGCTTCCCTGGTAACTCAGACGGTAAAGAATCTGCCTACAATGCAGGAGACCTGGGTTTGATCCCTGGATTCCCCTGGAGGAGGAAATGGCCACCCACTCTAGTATTCTTGCCTGGAAAATTTCATAGACAGAAGAGCCTGGTGGGCTACAGTTCATGGGGTCATAAAGAGTCAGACCTGACAGCGACTAATTCTTTCACTTTTCATGAACATTTTAAGGCTTTACAAGGATGCCATGTTGAGACAAATAATTGTCTTATAGCATAAAATCAGTCTTATATATGAACTTAAATTCTTTCAAATTTAAAAGAAAGTAACCTAATCAGTGAAAGCAGATGTTGGAAAATGACTGTGACATGATATTTAATATTGGATTGACATATTCCTATTTCTAAAGGTATTTTATGCTATTCATCTAGTACTGCTTGAAATGAACTTGGAGGAAGTCAGTAACTTGGAAAGCTGGTATGTTTCTTGATTGTTGTCTTTCTTGATTGTGTGCTCAGTCATGACCAACTCTTTGGGAACTTGCAGCCTCGTGGATTGTAGCCCTAGCTGAATTAACAAGTTCCTGTTCTCAAGAAAATGCCAGGATAATAATTAGATATGGGCTCAATTAAAATTCTGTAAAGAAAAGTAATTGAGGAATGATATAGGCAGTGGAATTAAAAGTTGTGATGTTTGCAATAATTGATTTAATGTTTTATCTTTCTAGCTTTGTCCTTAAAAAAAAAGCTATTTCATAAAATGCAGGTGCTATATTAGATTACATGTGTTTTACTGACTTTCCTGGGAGAACTAAATTCATACTAAAATTTAGGATCTTTGATCCATTTGCAACATAAGGACATTAAATTAAGAAAATCCAATTTAAAAAAAAGAGAAAATCCAGTTAATTAAAACACTGGCTTTGCCAACTGAATCATCAGTGTAGATAACTTTCTTTTCCACAGTTTTGTGTCATTTTTTCCCATATCTAAAACATACCAGTTTTTCACTAATTATTACTCAACAAGAAAATTTTGACTGTGAATATTGCTAGTTCTCATTCTTCATCGATTAAATTCTCACACACTGCCTCTAATTTTATATTATAAATTATTTCCAAATGTCCTTTGTTAAGAGAGAGTGCTTTATCAAATTTAACTCCAGAGAGTTAAATTCAGAAACCAAAAATTTCCTCAGTGATTGCAAGTATGAAGAATATTTTTAAACTGGTAGATTAAAATGATGGATTATTTTAATATACCCAACAATGTATTAGTTTTATCCTTGTTTGTTGCCATTAAATGTTTCATAAAACTACACTTTTGTAAAGTTTTTCTAGGCAAATTTTTCTTACCAAAATTCCTGTTCACTTAATTTACATATTTTGTTTCAATTTGTTGAATACTATTTTGGGTTTAATATTTTTCCAATGAGAATTTCACTTGAACCGTTAGTGAAATGATTCATGTTGACAACACACCTTAAAAAATATTTCACATTTTAAAGAATATTTTGCATTTAATTAAATGTTTAGTATTTGCTTCTCATTATTTCCTCTGCATTTGGTGATTTTGATGATGCACAAGACCAGGTTTTAAGTCATTGTCAATGTTTTCCTAGTACAGATGGTCCCCAACTTAAGGATGGTTTGATTTAAGATTATTCAGCCTTATGATGGTGCAAAAGTGATAAGCATTCAGTAGAAACCATATGTGTACCTTGAATTGTAAGTATTTCTAGGCTAGTGACATGCAGTACCTTACTTTCTTTTGATGCTAGGTTTTGCCAGGAGGCCTCAGCTCCCTGCCAGCCATGTTATCAGGAGAGTAAACCAGTGATACATTTAACAACCATTCTGTACCCATACAACCATCCTGTTTTTCACTTTCAGTATTCAATAAATAACATGAGATATGCAGCACTTTATTCTAAAATAAGCTTATTTTAGATAGTGTTAGATGAGTTTCGTCTACTGTAGGCTAATGTAAGCTTTCTGAGCATGGTTAAGGTAAGCCTAGGCTAAGCTATGATGTTCAGTATGGTAGGTGTATAAATGCATTTTTGACTTAGTATGTTTTCAACTTGAGGGCTTCCCAGGTGGCTTAGTGGCAAAGAATTCACCTGTCAGTGCAGGAGACGCGAGACACAGCCGATCAGTCCCTGGGTCCAGAAGATTCCCTGGAGCAATCTCCTCCAGCATTTTTGCCTGGAAAATTCCATAGACAGTGGAGCCTGGCAGGCTACAGTCAACGGGGTTGCAGAGAGTCAGACCCAGCTGAACTCCATAGCACCGCATGTTCACCTTAGGATGGATTTATTGGGTTTAACCCCATTCATTGCAACCCGAGGAAGATTTTTATAAAAGGACTAGTAACTTAACTAATATTTTTTCTTTATCATTTGCTAAAATTTTTAAAATAAGTGTATTATTCTCCCAGTGCTTACATAACAATTGCCATCAACTATGTGGCTCATGGGGGCTTCCCAGTTGACTCAGTGGTAAAGAATTTGCCTGCCAATATTAGAGACATGGGTTTGACCCCTAGGTTGAGAAGATCCCCTGGAGAAGTAAATGGCAGCCTACTCCACTGTTCTTGCCAGGATAATCCCATGGACAGAGGAGCCTGCGGGGCTCCAGTCCACAGGGTTTCAAAGAGTCATATATGACTGAGCGTGCGAGCAATTATTGTTTATAATATCTCCTGTTAACAGGGTCCTATCCAAGGCATTACAGGATACTCAGCAATGTCCCTGATCTCTACTGAACTGGACACTCATAAGCATTCCTCAAATTTGACCATCAAAGATGTCTCCCAGACTACCAAATGTCTTGAGTTGGGAGAGAGGTGAATTGAGAACCACTTGCCTAATCTCACCAGAAAAAGAAAAAATTGCATATGGTTAACCTAACTCTTGTAAATATCTTAAGAAATGTAGACATCTTGATGAAGACAAATACACTTAATTCCAGCAGCCATTTTTTTCTTTCAGTATTAATCATGTTGCATGTTTTCTTAAAAAAAAAAAATTAACAGTTGCATGTTTTTAGATTGAATAGTAGGTGAAAATCAATTTGCATTTATAAACTTGTTATGTATATACACATACATACTCACATGTATATATACATTTATATATACACACACCTAAAAACACTCATATGTATACTATTGTTTAATATGCCTCATAATAAAATCACATGTGTGCATGCTGAGTCTTTTCAATCATGTCTGACTCTTTGCGACCCTGTTGACTATAGCCCACCAGGCTCCTCTGTCCATGGGATTCTCTAGGCAAGAACACTGGAGTAGGTTGCCATGCCCTCCTCCAGGAGATCTTCCCCACCCAGGGATCTGACCTGCGTCTCTTATGTTTCTTGTATTGGTGGTTTTTTTTTTTTTTCACACCTAACCACCTAGGAAGTCCAATAATATAACTATATATAACCACATATTTTATGATACAATTTAGTATGATGTGATTTGCAAAGGGAACAACAAATACACTTCTCTAATCACTTCTCGCTCTAGAGTTGTGGTGTCCAAAACAGTAGTTACTAGCCACATTTTGGCCACTTGAAATGTGTCTAGTTTGAATTATGTTGTTCATA
Organism: Muntiacus reevesi; assembly: GCF_963930625.1. Taxonomy (NCBI): domain Eukaryota; kingdom Metazoa; phylum Chordata; class Mammalia; order Artiodactyla; family Cervidae; genus Muntiacus; species Muntiacus reevesi. The sequence continues at coordinate 44,668,925 of NC_089264.1, forward strand.
TACAATAAACACCAGTTTTAAAGAGATAGAATGAAAATATAATGCAAATTACCTCAGTAATTTTGATATTAATTGCATATTGACGTGACATCTTGGTAATTTTAATAAATAAGATACATGAACTAATATAATATTGTAAGTCAACTACACTTCAATTTAGATAAAGAGATATATAACTGATTTGAACTCTTTCACTTTAGTTAATGTGACTGTTTGAAAATTTAAACTTATGTATGGGGCTTGCATTTGTGTCTTACTTAGTATTTCTGTCGGGCAGCACTGCAATGTAAAATATACTCTTTGTTGTTCAGTCTCTGAGTTGTGTCCAACTCTTTGAGCCTCCATGGCCTGCAGCGTGCCAGGCTCCTCTGTCCTTCACTGTCTCCCAGTTTGCTCACATTCTTGTCCATTGAGCCAGTGATGCCTCTAACCATCTCATACACTGCTGCCCCTTCTCCTTTTGCTTTCAGTCTTTCCCAGCATCTGAGTCTTTGAATAGAATGTTGGAATTTATCATCTTTTACCCTTATATTAATGCATTTCTTTTTAATTTTGTATGGTGATGTGTTATGATTTAAATCTAAATCAAGTTAAGCACATATATGACAAGTCTTTCAGGGTAGGTTTAATATAGGCAAGATGCTGATATTAGCGGTTGCTATATTTTTAAAAAAGAAATCAGTAGAAAGAATTTTCCAATTGTGTGTATAAAAATAGATGAAGACATGTCTTTTTGTGTTGAACCACATTAACCGGAATATTATGAGGGATATGTGCAGACAGGGGACAAGAATTGGTTTTATTTTTTTTCTGAATTTGTTTTTAACCCTGTGAGCTAAAAGTTATATTAATAAAAACAAAAAAGTGCAATCTTTTCCAGTCAAGATTCTGTGTGAGAAAATTAAATGGAGGCAAATGCCCGAACTACTCATCATATGTAATTAATTAACTTCCTTCCTATGCACCTAGAATAGTACAACTTAGTAGTACAACTTTGGGAGATAGAAAAATTAGTAACTCCAACATTTCCTGTGTTATCATTCATGGCTCTGATGAGGAACTGTGGATATGTTTCTATAGAAATTTTATACATTTTCTGTGTTTGAACATTTGTCTTTATGTAATCAAGCTTGAAGAGATAAGCCTCTTAAAATTACCAAAACCCAAAGATAATGTAAATTGAACACTCCATTTTAATTGTGGTTACTATAAAATTAATCCCCAAAGACAGAAACAGAAGCCGAATATTAAAGAAAAAAGGGTAAAAACAATACAGAAAGTAGACATCAGAAGTATTTCGGATCATCAAACTGAGGTTTCAAAGAAAAAATAGAATAGGAGAAAACACGTAAGTACAGTAACATTAGAAAGTAGAGATGGTCTCTGGAGGATATTTTAAATGCCACATTAACATTTAAGGTAACTCAGGGTGTGAGTAAAAGTACTATAGCCTATGGGAATAATTAGTATAAGGGCAAGCTGAGTTTGACTCTTCTCTGCTCTATAAAGATAGTATTTTGCCATCAGGAATGTAGCATTAAAAAGAGTACCAAATAATAGCTTGTATCCACTTGAGAAATGTTTATTGTAATTTTAGTACATGGGAAGTTTGGCTGTGGTAGTGTAAATTTCCATAATGTGAACACTGACCCATACAGAAGTAGGCCTGCAAACTAGCTCCAGTGGAAGACACATATTTAAATATGAATCCTAAGAAAAAAATATGAGCAGGTAAGAACATTAAAGAGGAAAGCAGAGACTTAAAGACAATTTTAAAAAGAAGTTTCAGGACAATAAGGCCTAGAAAAAAGTTAATTATGCTGTATTTATTTTTAAACAAAACCGGAATTATTGATTCTATGTGTAACATTGATATATATGATTATCAAGTCCCTGATGCTGGGACAGATGGAAGGCAGGAGAAGGGGATGACAGAGGATAAGATGATTGGATGGCATCACTTACTCAATGAACATGAGTTTGAGCAGGCTCTTAGAAATGGTGAAACACAGGGAAGCCTGGTGTGCTGCAGTCCATGGGGTTACAAAGAGTCAGACATGACTGAGAGACTGAGCAGCCATAACATCCTATATACTGATGATAATAAGAAAGATACCTAGGTATCCACATTTATTAGCTTATGGAATCATTCAAAAATGTTTATTAAGCTTCTGTTATATTCTAGGCATCTATGTAGGCACTTGAGTGGTGGTCAAACTAGAAAATGTCTCTGCCTTCATGGAACTCATAATCAAGTGTATGGATAATTAACAAATAAAATAATAAACATTTACTCTTCAGGTAGTTTAAAAACTAAAGAGAATAAAGACACAATATGAATGGATGGAAAATAATGCAGGTGTATATAGATTGTTAGATTATGGAAAACTTTAAAGAGGTAATGCTTGAACAAGGACCTGTGTGAAGTATCTGAAAGGATATCTGAGAAATATTTCAGAAACACATGAAGCATAAGAAAACCTGGGGCAAGACTGTTTTAGGAAGAAGAAATTATAAATGCAAAGCCTTTGAGGAGAAAATAAAATTGTGGCATTTGATGAAAAGCAGCTCTATACAGTCAGCAAAAACAAGACCAGGAGATGACTGTGGCTCAGATCATGAACTCCTTATTGCCAAATTCAGACTTAAATTGAAGAAAGTAGGGGAAGCCACTAGATCATTCAGGTATGACCTAAATCAAATCCCTTATGACTATACAGTGGAAGTGAGAAATAGATTTAAGGGGCTAGGTCTGATAGACAGAGTGTCTGATGAACTATGGACAGAGGTTTGTGACATTGTATAGGAGACAGGGATTGAGACCATACCCAAGAAAAGAAATGCAAAAAAAGCAAAATGGCTGTCTGAGGAGGCCTTACCAATAGCTGAGAAAAGAGGAGAAGCAAAAGGCAATGGAGAAAAGGAAAGGAAAGATATACCCATTTGAATGCAGAGTTCCAAAGTATAGCAAGGAGAGATAAGAAAGCCTTCCTCAGTGATCAATGCAAAGAAATATAGGAAAACAATAGAATGAGAAAGACTAGAGATCTCCTCAAGAAGATTAGAGATACCAAGGGAACATTTCATGCAAAGATGGGCTCAATAAAGGACAGAAATGGTATGGACCTAACAGAAGCAGAAGATATTAAGAAGAGGTGGCAAGAATACACAGAAGAACTGTACAAAAAATATCTTTGTGACCCAGATAATCACAAAGGTGTGATCACTGACCTAGAGCCAGACATCCTGGAATGTGAAGTCAAGTGGGCCTTAGGAAGCATCACTACAAACAAAGCTAGTGGAGGTGATGGAATTCCAGTTGAGCTATTTCAAATCCTAAAAGATGATGCTGTGAACGTGCTGCACTCAATATGCCAGCAAATCTGGAAAACTCAGCAGTGGCCACCGGACTGGATAAAGGTTAGTTTTCACTCCAATCCCAAACAAAGGCAATGCCAAAGAATGCTCAAACTACCACACAATCGCACTCATCTCACATGCTAGTAAAGTAATGCTCAAAATTCTCCAAGCCAGGCTTCAACAATACATGAACTGTGAACTTCCAGATGTTCAAGCTGGTTCTAGAAAAAGTAGAGGAACCAGAGATCAAATTGCCAACATTTGCTGGATCATCGAAAAAGCAAGACAGTTCCAGAAGAACATCTATTTCTGCTTTATTGACTATGCCAAAGCCTTTGACTCTGTGGATCACAGTAAACAGTGGAAAATTCTGAAAGAGATGGGAATAACAGACCACCTGACCTGCCTGTGGAGAAATGTGTATGCAGGTCAGGAAGCAACAGTTAGAACTGGACATGGAACAACAGACTGGTTCCAAATAGGAAAAGGAGTACATCAAGGATGTATATTGTCACCCTGCTTATTTAACTTATATACAAAGCATCATAAGAAACGCTGGGCTGGAGTCAAGATTCCCAGGAGAAATATCAATAACCTCACATATGCAGATGACAACACCCTTATGGCAGAAAGTGAAGAAGAACTAAAGAGCCTCTTGCTTAAAGTGAAAGAGGAGAGTGAAAAAGTTGGCTTAAAGCTCAACATTCAGAAAACTAAGATCATGACATCTGGTCCCATCACTTCATGGCAAATAGGTGGGGAAACAGTGGAAACAGTGACAGACTTTATTTTGGGGGGGCTCTGAAATCACTGCGGATAGTAACTGCAGCTGTGAAATCAAAGATGCTTACTCCTTGGAAGGAAAGTTATGATCAACCTAGACAGCATATAAAAAAGCAGAGACATTACTTTGCCAACAAAGGTCTGTCTAGTCAAGGTTATGGTTTTTCCAGTGGTCATGTATGGATGTGAGAGTTGGACTATAAAGAAAGCTGAGCGCTGAAGAATTGATGCTTTTGAACTGTGGCATTAGAGGAGACTCTTGAGAGTCCCTTGGACTGCAAAGAGATCCAACCTAGTTGATCCTAAAGGAAATCAGTCCTGAATATTCCTTGGAAGGACTGATGAAGATGAAACTCCAATACTTGGGCCACCTGATGGGAAGAGCTGACTCATTTGAAAAGACCCTGATGATAGGAAAGATTGAAGTCAGGAGGAGAAGGGGACAACAGAGGATTAGATGATTGGATGGCATCAACGACTTAACGGACATGAGTTTGAGTAAACTTTGGGAGTTGGTGATGGACAGGGAGGCCTGGCGTGCTGCGGTTCGTGGGGTCACAAAGAGTCAGACATGACTGAGCAACTGAACTGATCCTGATGATGAAAATGATCAGAGTGACTGGGCTGGGTTGAGAAAGGGATAAGAGTTTGGAAATTATTTAAAATATCTGGGTAACCAAAGCATGATCCAGGAAAAAAATTGCAAAGGTAGCCTTCATTAAAATTAAAAGATTTACCCTGTGGAAGACATTACAAAGGATGAAAAGACAAGCTACAGACCATGGAAAAATATTTGCAAAATGCATATCTAATAGAGGACAATGATCTAAAATATACAAAGAACTCTTAAAAATCAACTATAAGAAAAGATACAACCAGATTTAAAAAATGGGCTTAATACCTTAACAGTTACCTCACTGAAGAAGACATGCAGATAGCAAATAAACATACAAAAAGATGTCCTACATCATATACCATTGGACAAATGCAATTTAAAATAATGGGTTATCATTACACACCAATTAGAATGGCCAAACTTCACAACACTGACATCACCAAATGCTGGGAAGGATGTGGAGCAATAGGAATTTTTATTCATTTGCTGGTGAGAATGCAAAATGATCTATCCACTTTGGTACCTAGTTTGGCAATTTCTTACAAAATTAAAGATACCCTTGCCTTGCAATCCAGCAAGCATAGTCTTTGGTATTTATCCAAAGGGGTTGAAAATTTATGTTTTCATAAAAATCTGCATAGAAATGTTTGTAGCAGCTCTGTTCATAATTGCTAAAATTTAGAAGCAATCAAGATGTCCTTCAGTAGGTGAATGGATAAATAATCAGTGATACATCCAGACAATGGAATATTACTCAGCAAATTAAAAGTGAGCTATAAATCCATGAAAAGATATTGAGTAAACTTAAATGCATACTATTAAGTGAAAGAAGTCAATCTGAAAAGGCTGATTGCAGGTATGTGACATTCTGAAAAAGGCAAAACTATGGAGACAGTGAAAAGACCAGTGGTTGCCAGGAGTTGGGAGGGGAGAGGGATGAATAGGTAGATCAGAGAAGTTTTTATGACAATGAAGTTATTCTGCATGATATCATGATTATGAGTACTCAGCATTATAGATTTGTCAAAATCCATGAAATGTGTATAACACCAAGAGTGAACCCTAATTTAAACTATGGAGTCTGAGTGATTATGATATGTCAGTGTAAGTTCATCAGTTGTAACAAATGTGTCTCTCTGGTGGGGAATATTGATAATGGGGCAGGCTGTGTGCATGTGGGGGCAGAAGGCATTTGGGACATCTCTGTACTTTTAATTTTGCTGTAAACCTAAAATTGCTCCAAAATAAACTCTTTTAAAAATATGTAAGTAGAAGTCAGATCTACTAGGATCTTAAAATGCAGAAGAATGATCTTCATTATCTTCCTAATTGTGAAAGTCTCTGGAGGGCTATGAATACAAATGTGATATAATCAGTACTGAGAACAGAAAGAATGGGAAAGGCTGGAAGGGAGAGGGACTAGTTAAAAAGCTGTGGAATATACCCCCAAAATTGATGATGGTTATTTTGTAAAGGCTGATTTTGGTGGAGGTAGTGAGAAGTGGTTGGTGGTGATGTCATTTACTCATGGACTGGAAAGAGGGATAAAGAAAGCAATCAAGGATGCTTTATAAATTCTCAGTTTGTAACAACTGTAGGAAAAGCCTGGGAATCAAAGGTGGTTTAGGACAAGTTAGATATCCCTAATGGAGTTGCTGATGAGAGAACTGTATATATAGATCAATCTCAAAAGTAATGTTTGGATTTGAGGTAAAAGTTGAGAATCTTCAGCATAGAGATATTTTTAATACCATTGGGCTGGATGAGTCACATAGAGATACAACACAAACAGGGTAAAGAATAGAAAAATTAAACTATAGGGTGTTTACAGAATCTAAAGATTAAGAAACGAAGGCAAAGCAGCAGAGATTACTACACTGAAAGAGAAAGTTAGGAAAATGTGGCATCCTCAAAACCTAGTCAGTTTCAGTCAGTCAGTTCAGTCGCGCCAGTCCTGTCTGACTCTTTGCAACCTCATGGACCACAGCACGCCAGGCTTCCCTGTCCATCACCAACTCCTGGAACTTATTCACACTCATGTCCATCAAGTCAGTGATGCCATCCAAGCATCTCATCCTCTGTTGTCCCCTTCTCCTCCTGCTTTCAGTCTTTCCCAGCATCAGGGTCTTTTCCAGTGAGTCAGTTCTTCCTATCATGTGCCAAAGTATTGGAGTTTCAGCTTCAGTGTCGGTCCTCCCAATGAATATTCAGGGTTGATTTCCTTTAGGATGGATTGGATTGATCTCCTTGCAGTCCAAGGGATTCTCAAAAGTCTTCTCTAACACCACAGTTCAAAAGCATCAATTCTTTGGCACTCGGCTTTCTCTATAGTCCAGCTGTCACATCCATACATGACTACTGGAAAAACCATAGCCTTGACTATATGGACCTTTGCTGGCAAAGTCGTGTCTCTGCTTTTTAACATGTTGTCTAGGTTTGTCATAGCTTTTCTTCCAAGGAGTAAGCGTCTTTTAATTTCATGGGTGCAGTCACCATCTACAGTGATTTTCAAACCCAAGAAAATAACGTCTGTCACTGTTTCCATTGTTTCCCCATCTATTTGCCATGAAGTGATGGGACCAGATGCCATGATCTTAGTGCAACATAGAGATATACATATATATCTGAAATATGGAGTGCTATCTTGCATGCTTAGTTTTTGAATATTGAGTTTTAAGCCAGTCCATTTAGTGATTCAAAAAGGAAAGGGAATCAGCTTAGTCAAATTCTGCTGAGAAAGTTTGAGGCCTGATAATTGACCATTAGATTTATCAAGGCAGAAGTTGCTGCAGATCTTGACAAAAGCAATTTTTAGAGGTTTAATGGAGACAAAAATCTAAATAAAGAGGTTGAAGACACTATACAAGGGAAGAAGTAGAGATCTCAGTAGTTAACTTTGGATAAGTAACCAAAAGAGTTGAAAACGATCAAGGGAAATTTCATTCTAACAACAAAAGATGGAGCAAGCCTCTATCAGGAGAATAGGGGAAATTGATTATATCAGAGAGAGATAGCATATGACTATATTTGAAGAACTTTTAATATTTCAAAACAGGGAAGGTATGTGAGTCATCGTTAGTGGGTTTGACCTTAGATAGTAATAGGGACAATTCATCAATTCAAAAGTCAGAAACCAGAATATGTAAGAACAGATGGAAGCAGTCTTGTGTTTTCTCAGTGGAGAGTCAGAGACAGAGGGTGATGTTGATAGTTTGAGAAAAAAGTACAGCGTGTGACGTTTTCCTTTCTGAAACTGAGAGAGCAAGCTCTTTAGGGAACTGTATAAGAACTGCAGAATCGCCAAGGACAGAGGAGCCTGGCGGGCTCAGGCCATGGGGTTGCAAAGAGTCGAACGCTACTGAGCAACTACGCATAGCATAGTACGTAAGAGCCTCAGGGGATTCTGAAGGCCCAGATGATATTTGGACTTATAAACATATATTAAGTATTATTTGAAATATTCACTTATTTCTATTAATCCATGAAGTTGAATGAGGTATTTATACTTTCAGATACCTGAGTTTGGCTTTGTTTAAAATTTAGATAGGATATTCATCATTTATTTCAAAATATGGTTTGACCTGGGGAGAACTGTTTATCTTCTCCATGCCTCTTCTGTATATTGAGGGTAAGCTTACCTGTGTTACATGGTAGTTATGGGAATTAAATGATACGAAATGTTTAGCACAGGACCTGGCAATAGTAAGTATCTGTTCATTGTAAGTTATTGCTATCATTTCTGTTATAAAAGCATCAGTAACCAGCTAAATTCTGTGGACTAGGTACTTGAGATTCAATGAGGGAAGAGTTGTTAGGGCTGCAACCGGCCTTAAAAAACAGAAAACTTGCTTCTGCTATTTCAGCAAGTCAAGGGTTTATTTTTCTAATCAACGTGTTGATGACAGTCAAGGGTTAGATCATCTTTTTAAGGATGCAGTCTTTTCTACTGCCATCTTTGCATGTGGCTGTTGTCCTTAGATTTGCAGGATGGCTGCTGTCTATGTAGGATCTATCTCGAAGTTCCAAGTAAGTGGGTGAAGGAAACATAAATATGAATGGCCAGTGTGGTAGTAGTTGAGAGACTGGCGTGTGTGTGTGTGTTAATTAGTTAAAGTAGTATCTTTCTTGAAAGAACCATGCTGTTGACTTTCTCTTCCTTCTTAGTGACTTGGACTTTACAAGGCACAACATAGCCTACAGAGGTATTTTGTTGGAAAAGATTGAATAAAATTGGAGTTCTCTTTTTTAAAGGGTACATAGAATGCATATTTGTTAGGCAGTCATCCACAGAGTGTAAAGACTAGTTATTTTCCCTGGAAGAGCTCATTGTTTAGCAAGGAGACAAACACATAGACCTATATTCACATATAGAAATGTGTACAGAGCCAGGCAGAAAATAAAAATGAATGCACTGAATTGGATGGTAAAGCATAGAGCACATGTTCCAACCAAAGATGTCAAGAATTACCTGGCTCTGGTAGATTAACATTGTAAGATCTTTCAATAGCAACCTGAAACTTGATTTTATGCTAATTCTCCTTTTTTAAAAAGTTACTATATAGTTATTTTCTTAATATGTGACTAAGTAAAAAATGTGGCCTGGATTCAATATAATTCACATCCAACTTATACATTTTGCTATCTTAAGTTATGATAAAGACTTCAGCAGTGGTACCCCTGAAATGCAATAGGAATCTCAAAGTGAAGGACTTTTTGCTTTCCTTTAACATTGCAAGAAATGCAGCTTACTGTATCATTATAAATCTTTACAATGGAAGGGACATAAGTAATTCCCTAATTCAACCCCTTTATTTTTTACAGGAAGAAATTGATACCCAGAGTAATAAAGTTACTTTCAAGGCAATGGGACAAAGCTCTAGAATCCAGGTCTCCTGTTTCCTCTACTGGGGCTCTTTCTGCCTCAGCATGCATCTTCATAGGAGTCAGACAAAGGAGGGAGTTGAAACTGACAAGGTGATTGACCCAGTTCACCAGACTTGTGATGCAGAAATAATAGATAATGTTTTAAACACTCTTGTCAATTCACTATGGTGATAATGCCAAGGAAGAAGACAAGTTGCTCAAGGTTGTGATAATAGCGCAGTTGAAGGCTATTTCACAGCCTTTGAGTCAATAATTAATTCTGTCAACAGGTAGTTGTCTTATCCTTCTCTGAAGGTCAAGCAATTGTTCATCTTTTATTAAGATTTTATAAGAAAGAAACAAATGAGCCCAAATAAGCCCACAGCAGGACTTTTTAAATATAGTTGAGCATTTACGTTTGGTTACTTACAAATGATCCCATCTCTAAGTGAATCTGTATCTGAAACTCTGGAAAAATATTAGAGGTCTTTAAATCTTTCAAAATTTTCAATAAATCTAGATTTTCTCAGGATCTGCTATTGGCCTAGGATAAATTAACCTTATCAAGTTTGCTTAATCAGGGAAGACTGCAATAGGTTTTAGAATATTTTCATAAAGAAAATAATTGATTAACTGCTTTCAGGAGTTCATTATTTAAAAAAGGGTCAATTCAGAATACCTCATTCTAAATTTCTAGATATTCTTATTATTCATAGCTTTCTCTGATTAAACAGCCCTTTAGGCCTCAATGATTCTCAGTGTAGTTCTGTGCCTTTCTTTTTAACTCACATGTTTGGCCCTTAAATATATTCAAGATGTTTCAAAAACAAAACAGATGGAGGATACCTGGTAATTAATTTAATAGATGATTTTCACGTGTTGAATGTGAATAGCTCTTCATCTCCTAATTCCTAACTCAGTTGGAGCCTATATTCTGGTTTCAGTTTGTTTATTTAGTTCATTTCTCTTCAGCCTTGTTCTTTACATGACATTAGTGCTGCTATAATTTGAGAGTTCATTTGACTTTTCCCTCTATAACTCTCCCAATTTGTGCCAGGCTCAGCACCACCTAAACAGACTAGCCAAATGTATGTCTATCTGCTGTGTGTGTGTATGTGTGTGTAGCTCTTCAGGGAAGAAGGCTGCATAAACTCCCTTAGTAACCACTTCTAGTGTTTAATGGAACATGCCCATTCATCTATAATAATATTTGTAATTATACAGCACATTTCTTCTGAGTAGCTCTTGGCACTTTAAAATAGTATTTCAATCCCTGAGACATTCCTGGAAGTTGGTGGTAAGCTTCATTATGCTCCTAGAGGCACAAACAATGTCTTTATACATGTTATATTCGGTGCTCAGGACATTGAGAAGACTTTAAAAATGTTTAATAATCAGAATAGCAATTTTACAGATGGGTGAATTGAAAGAAAGTGAATATAGTTCCTCTTCCAGTACCCAAAGTGGATGAAAAGCTGTAAGTTTCTGATTTACACACACTAGGGGCTGCAATATTCTCCTACAAGATTCTGCTGTTTTTTTTGATGTTTTGATTAGAAATTAGATATTTTTATGGGTTTAAAAAAAGCAAATACTCCTGTCCAGGTAACTTCTACAAAAGTCTAATATCATTCAGTGAGAGTAATTATGAGTTTAAACATGCTGCTGCTGCCAAGTCGCTTCGGTCGTGTCTGACTCTGTGTGACCCCATAGACGGCAGCCCACCAGGCTCTGCCGTCCCTGGGGTTCTCCAGGCAAGAGCACTGGAGTGGGTTGCCATTTCCTTCTCCATGCTAGGGACCGGTAAACTGTGAATGAGATACACTGGACCATTTTGGTGTCGCTTTTCTCGAGGAAACTACAGACGGCATCTGGCTCCACATTCCATATTCCATATTTCATATTGGGAAAGCTCTCTTTAAATAGAGTGCTGAAACATTCAAACTTTTGCCAATTAAAATATTCCTCATTTGTGTCTCATGTCATTTGGGTCCTGGTGAGTCTCCATAATGCTATTAAATAAATGCATTAGAAATTCCCAGTATGTCTTGAATCATGAAATACATTTACATTTTAATAGGGACATTTTTAAAGAGCATAGTGGTTTAGCCCAAAGAGAAATTTTGGGAAAACTGTCATAGGTTGGTGGGAAGAAATATTTAGGGGCACAATATTTCCTTAGGGCCACATGAATTATATTGTGTAGATGGCTATCTATTTAATCTTTGAATAGACCCAGACGTGGGCAGGTATATTCATTTATTTGGGAGACTTTAAGTTTTAATTAGAGATGAGATTTTACTGCATTACCAAGATCAATAAAATGAAAGCCTTGTACTTTAAAGAATTAGTGGGTCTAAATAAAATGTTCTGTGGGACTTGGATGACTCAAATGTGTGACTGCTTAATGAGCTTACTAGCTAATTTTTTTACACTTGGATATTGTATTTTCAAAATCAGATGTTCTAAGCAGATTCTGAAAATGTCTGAATTTGGGATATTCATAGTTAACCTGATTTTCTCAGCTCTTTGAAAATTTAAGATTAAATCTAACTGGCTTAGGTAAGTGGATGTATTTAAATGAAATAAAAGTAGAAGGGGCAGAAATAGAGAATGTTTGTGTGTCCCTGTGTGTGGATGGTGGAGAAAGAAAAAGAGACAGTAAGAACAGAGGTATAGGGGAACAGAGAAAGCGAACACTTGTGAGTGCTCGGTCTAAATTGTTAAGCAGGACCGGGATGTAAGTGGAACTACTTTTCCCATCTCTCTGCGGAGCGTGTGTTGTAACGTAAAGTACTTAAGTATCCTTTTGAAGGTGAGTCTGCTACTGAATAGAAAATACTATTTCACTCAGACCTGTAGCCCCGCACACACGATGAAGTGTCAGAGATTCTTACAGAGAAACAGAGGAGGGTAAAGTTTCATAGAGATACTGTTGAAAGAAAACCTTTGTGATCTTCATCCAACTGGCAGCTGCATGAAGTAGTTGTCATCCTTGGGAGAGTTTGCTTTAGTGCCTGATACATCGGGAGCCTACCGGTGGTAAAAACACTGGAAACTGTCAGGAACCATGCTGAAGGAAGAATGGTAATAACAATTCAATGAGTTACTTTTCAAAACATTATATTTTAATTATTTTAAAATATTAAATTGTGACGTGGGCATGCCCCGCATTTAGGGTCAGTACTAGCATGACTCTTATCAATGAATTTGTAAGTGAAACTTTAAAGAGCCTTTATTGTCCTATCAATGAGCAATAGGAGTAAGTCTGACATAAAAAAGGTTGCCATTCAGACTGCTCATATGTCATCAGTAGGTTTTGGAGCACAAAAAACATATTGTGTGGTGTGTCAAACTTCATTCTGTAACAAATTGTTCATTTTTTCAAACCTACTTTTAAGTTGGTCACTAAATATTTATTCCACAAAAGATATTCTGTATTTTAGCAAAGCATAATTTAAAACATAACGTAGAGATCCTATAGGTTTCAGAAATAAATTATTCTATCTTCCCAGCTATATTTCCCCCTTGAAATACCTGAACCACCTACACACATCAGTGACATGGTACTAGCTTCTATAAATTGAAATGGTAGGAGTTGAACTTGCATGGATATTATTCAAATAATGGGATGCAGGTGTGAATGGAAGCATGCCATCTAATTGACAATCTTGGTGCTGTGAGGAGAAAGGTGAGCTGTCAGCTATGACACTAATGAACTATTTGGCTGAGTAAATAGATTTTCTTTGTGCACTGTAAAGCATGTTTTTAAGATTATATTCATAATTAGGTGCTGCTAATAATGCAGGGTGATTTTATATATGTTGCCTAAGGCACATCAGGAGAAGGAAATGGCAACCCACTCCAGTATTCTTGCCTGGAAAATTCCATGGTCAGAGGAACCTGGCAGGCCACAAAGAGGCGGCCACAACTGACCACATCAGCTGCTGCTGCTGCTAAGTCGCGTCAGTCGTGTCCGACTCTGTGCGACCCCATAGACGGGAGCCCACCAGGCTCCTCTGTCCCTGGGATTCTCCAGGCAAGAATAGTGGAGTGGGTTGCCATTTCCTTCTCCAATGCATGCGTGCATGCCAAGTCGCTTCAGCCGTGTCTGACTCTGTGCGACCCCATAGACAGCAGCCCACCAGGCTCCTCTGTCCCTGGGATTCTCCAGGCAAGAATAGTGGAGTGGGTTGCCATTTCCTTCTCCCCAAGCAAATCAGCCCCAAGGCACATTAAATAAAAAAATGAGTTCAGAGAAGTAAGTTTCAAGTCTCAGACTTTGACTTTCATCACAATTACTGGTCTGTTGCTTTCCATCAAATGACCTTGGGTAGATAATTTAATCCAAGTAAACGTCAGTTTATTATCTGAAAAATTGGCATAAAACTTTTCTCCTTATAGGGTTGCTGTCACATGATTCAGATAGTGTTAAAACTGTACACAGCTTGTGTCTTTAGTGTGGTAAGGGTTCTGTAAATGGTAATTATTTATTAATAAAACTCAGAAAAATATCTAAAATACAGCACTGCAAAAATTTCCCTAAACTATAACCACTGTGTAGTAAGTTTTATAAAATAAAACTTCTTCCACTGAAGAAATAATGACTTAGAATTCATTTGCTATTGTTTTATGTAATGCCTTAGTATATTAATAGTAGGCATTGCAGATAAAAGTCCAGTGGCTCCAAATTTTCATTAAAAATCCTCCAGAAAAACTGAAATCTTGAAAATTTGGGACAGGTCTAAAGAATTCCTGTTAAATACAGTAATTATAATGATAAAATGAGTTATGCCTTTCATATGAATTTTTTTTGAAGGCCTGTTAATTACCCTAAACTTATCTTTCTTTATGTGTTTGGGTTAGAATACTCTCAAGGAGAGATTTTTTTAAAAAGGGGGTTAATATAACAAAGCAGTCAATATAATAGCAATGACCAGAGATCTTGACAGAACTTAGTGAAATTAACAAATTTACTGATATACTGATTTTTTAAACTTTAGTTGATTTACTAGCTAATTCAATAATTCAACAAACGTAAATTGGAGGGATTTCCCTGGTGGTCCAGTGGCTAAGACTCCTAGCTCCAAGTGAAGGGGACCCAGGTTTGATCCCTGGTTAGGAAACTAGATCCCACATGTCTGCTACCAAGATATCCCACATACCACAGTGAAGGCCCGGTGCAGTCAAATAAGTAAATAAATAAATATATTTAAAACAAATGTGTATTGGATAACTTCTTTGTTCAAGGTATTATGGTATGGGTAAATGAGGAAGGTGATGGGTGAAAGTGAAATGGTAAAGTGAAGAGCAGTGTCATTGTGGGAGCATACACTGAAGCATATGGAGAAGGGACATTCTTTTCTTTTGTTGAGAGCAGGCTTCAGATACAATGTGAATATTGAAAATTGGAGCCACTATCTCATAAGTTCTGACTTTATTCCACAGTCTCATTCTGCCTCAAGGGGCTGAGTGTTTTCCTGAGGTTTATGTTTTCTTTGTTGTTTTTTTGAAATAAATTTTAGTCTATCCTAGTCACTCCATGCAGGACTCCAGAATGATTGGATTCCCAATCATCCTATTCCCCGAACCATTTGAGGTTCAGGCCTTCTCCTCTGCATTTTTACTCCTCTGCATGGAGTACCCCTACTGCAGAACGGGGTCTGGTCCATCCCCTAGAAGGTAAACTTTTTCAAGTCAAGGACATGTCTCATTCATTGCTGCATTCATAGGGTCTGTCACACTGGGCATTAACTCCCATTCAGCAGGAATAGGAAACAGCAGAGTCATTAATTAGCAAACACATTTCTTTACATTTATAAACCTACTTCTAATCTTTGTTTCCTTAGACAAATTAAACTATTTTCAGAAAACCTGCCTTTTATATTCATTTTCACAAAGTTTTCTAATATTTTACCGTTTGTTGGATGGATAAATGGTTGGCTGAAATCAGTGAGTACATTTTGTACTTCCATATGTAAAATGGAGAGGCCACTGCAAAAATCAAAACCAAAGCCAAACAACAAACAGCCAGACAAACAAAAAAGCCTAAAAATATGCAAAAACTTTCTGTGTATCTGAGTAGAAGGAGTTGTTAGCTGGCTTTTGAAATAGTTGGGAGCTGGTCAGCACCCATTGACTTTCCTGGTCCCATTCTCCCTCATTTCTTTGCCTGACTGTTTCTCTTCTGGTAATCTCTGCTCTGTGTGTGTGTGTGTGTGTGTGTGTGTGTGTGTGTGTGTGTGTGTGCCCTAGGTGCCTGGCTCTTGGGTTTTTCAGCATATGAAGATTAGGTTGGGGACGTCATACCTGTACCTCTTGTCTTTCAGTCGATTTCACTGTTTCAGGACCCACATCTTACTATCAGTTAGGAAGGTACATGGTGTTTCATATCAAATCTCTCCAACGCCCCACCAAACTCATAAGCTTTCTTTGTAATAGATTCCTCTGATCTTTAACATTTATTAATTGGCTGCATTTGTCATCAGTATTCTACCCTCTTTGTCCTCAATAAATTTCAATTTTTTAAAAGCTCTTGGACATGGATCCCCCTACACTTTTAGTTCCCTCTTCTCTAATAGTTTTATACTTTTTATCAGTAGTGGCATTAGTTTATTATCATTTTAATGGGTCTTGGGAGTGAGGCAAGTCAGACATCTATTTTGCTCAATCTTACATAATTTTATAAAATCCCCACCCCTTCTTGATATTGTTTAAGTATTTGTTCAACATTTGGAACAGGTGGGGGTATTATAGTAAAAATCACAAATAGTAGAATGAATATAAAACAAGGGATATATCAGTACTCTGATCATAATGGAGACTCTTATTTTATTTATAATTTTCTCAAAGCTTTTCTGCTGCTAAAACCTAGATATCGATAGTCATTATTCACAGTGGAGATGAAGGTAATTTTCATGGATAGAGTACAAGTGAAATTATTTTCAAGTCACTTTTTCCATCTTTCAGATTGACTAAATTGGTTGCATATCTCTATGGTCTTTCTTCAGTTTTTTAAAAAATAATTTTCCTAACCACACAGTTCTTATAAGGTATATTGAAAGCCACGGAATGTAAATAATGAAATATATCCTGTGATGCTGCTGGACATTATCTGTTTGCAGAACTTCAGCTGATGTGCCTTACTTTCAAGAGATCCAAATTGCTGGTCTCAAAATGAGTGATCAACCGGTTGACTAGAGATTAAAATGTGTCCTTCTACCCCTCAGAGAGTGGTTATACTTAAGAAAATGTATGTGTATTTGTTTGTTCTTAATTGACCACCAAAGGCACAGTCTACTTCACTGGGAAGGAGGCCAGTTTACATTTCATGTAACTGTAAAGGCTTCCCAGGTGGTGCTAGTGGTAAAGAATCCACTTGCTAATGCAGGTCGACATCAGAGACTCGGATTTGACCCCGGGGTTGGGACGATCCCCTGGAGGAGGGCACAGCAACCCATGCTAGTGTTCTTGCCTGGAGAATCCCACGGACAGAGGAGCCCGGCCGGCTGCAGCGGTCCATATGGTCACACAGAGTTGGACATGACTATAAATTACATTCTGTGTGATTCAGATGTACAGAGTTAAGCTACTTATACTTTAGTTCAGATTTATTCCAGTGATGTTTCTCTGCTACTTTTCATATTGTGTCCCATGTCGTCGTGATGCCTGGTTTTCTTTTTAATCTTCCAGCACAAGGAAAGGATATTTAGCGCTGGCCTTGTATATTTATGATGCTCCAGTTCAGATGGAAGTGACAAAATACTTATTTCTACTGTTTGTCGGTGTATTTTACATCCTTTGTGAGTTTTCTTTTGAAACTATGGCTTTCAAAAGAGTTTTCATGTTTCTTTGCAATTGTAAGACAAGTACAATTTCAGGGTCGTTGTGCATTGACTCTGTGATCCTATACAACTGGCCACTTTTTCATCCTGGCTCTTATACGCACCTATGAAGAACATTCCCATCATTTAATAACCAGTTAAAAAGTTATCCCTACATATAGCAGTTTCTAGTATTACTAGCCAGAAATAACTACTTGCTTACAAGGGTCATGGAAATTTTTGGTATTTTGGAAATATCAATGGAATATACCAATGGAAATACCAATGGAAAGATATCCAATCCCCCCTCCCAGATGACAAGTCCCTCAAATTTCAAGACATATTGTCTCATTATTTTTATACTATGTGTGTATTAGTGTTAGTCGCTCAGTCGTGTCTGACTCTCTGCAGCCCCATGGACTTTAGCCCATCAGACTCCTCTGTCCATGGGATTTTCCACATAAGAATACTGGAGTTGGTAGCCATTACCTTCTCCAGGGGATCTTCCTGACAGAGGAATTGAACCTGTGTCTCCTACATTGCGGGCAGATTCTTTACTGTCTGAGCCACCAGGGTTAAAATAATAGCAGCCATTGTACCAATATTACCAACAATAATACCAACAATTTTCCTTGGAAGAAAAGCTATGACCAACTCAGCATATTAAAAAGCAGAGACATCACTTTGCCAACAAAGTTCTGTCTAGTCAGAGCTATGGTTTTTCCAGTGGTCATGTATGGGTGTGAGAGTTGGACTATAAGGAAAGCTGAGTGCCGAAGAATTGATGCTTTTGAACTGTGGTGTTGGGGAAGACTCTTGTGAGTTCCTTGGACTGCAAGGAGATCCAACCAGTTCATCCTAAAGGAAATCAGTCCTGAATATTCATTGGAAGGACTGAGGCTGAAGCTGAAACTCCGATACTTTGGCCATCTGATGTGAAGAACTGACTCATTTGAAAAGACCCTGATGCTGGGAAAGATTGAAGGTGGGAGGAGAAGGGGACCACAGACGATGAGATGGTTGCATGGCATCACTGATGTAATGGACATGAGTTTGAGTAGGCTTCGCGAGTTGGTGATGGACAGGGAAGCCTGGCGTGCTGCAGTCCATTGGGTCGCAAAGAGAGGGACACAACTGAACAACTGAACTGTACTGATGAGTGAGTTAATGGCTTTTTAATGAGCAAATTATATCAAAATTTTCCCAGAGAACTAAGAAAAATGGATTTTCCCTACTTTCTGTAATATTTCCTCTTTGCACTGAGTGGTTCAGTGGCTCATTCTCATCACAAAAGTGTCCTGTGTACCATCCTAGAATAGCCTTCCTGTCTCTCCAGCATTTTCAAGGGTTATGGCCCACCTGTTACACTTTGTAAGGTAAGCCCCTTCTGGCAGCAAACCTATAAACAGAATTGGGGCAGATATTTCTTTGCCTGCACAAATAGACATTGTATTCTTAGAAATTAGAATTGTCATCTGAAGCAGAGATCCACAAAAAAATCGATAAACAAGGTAGAAGTTCATTTTACACATGAAATTTGATTAGTGTAATGGCTAAGCACTATGGAGTCATCAGGTCCAAGGATCTTTCCATCTTCTTGCTCTGCTGTTCCTAAAGGGTTGCACTTAACTGCATATACCTCAAGATGATTCACCGTCATTTATTCATAGCTGCCAGTAATGGAACATCCACCTGCCACTTCCTTGACACCCCATTGCCCAGAACTTAGTCATGTGGCTCTACCTTGCTGTCAGGGTTGCCAGGAAATGTAGTCTTAGTAATCTAAGTGACCATCTGCTAAGCCAGACATTCTATTACAATAGAAAGAGAGGCAGGGGATGTATATTAGAGGAAAAATGTCAGTATCTCCCACAGATTTCATCATATTATATTTGCTTTTATATACTGTAGAAACTTGCTGAAATCTCTACCA
Source organism: Muntiacus reevesi (assembly GCF_963930625.1). Lineage (NCBI taxonomy): Eukaryota > Metazoa > Chordata > Mammalia > Artiodactyla > Cervidae > Muntiacus > Muntiacus reevesi. The sequence continues at coordinate 44,688,303 of NC_089264.1, forward strand.
TTTATTTTTCCTTTAACACACACAGTGAAGGACTCCAGATATAGGATGGAACACAACATCAATTGAGAATGTATATTATTCATTCCTAAGTGCATCTTAGGTATTTATAAGTTGGATTTGTAATTGGTGACTGATGCTGAATAGGAAAAAAAAAACAGAACAAAACAGGGATATGTTACCTAAGAAATGTTTCCATGGCAGTGAGTCCTGCTTCCAATTGCCCTTCTTTAAGGGGTCATTTCAGTTCATATGCATAAGCTTGAATTATATTCATGGAGATTAAAAATTCCAAAACTATTGAGAATGGCATGCAGTGTTTTGGCATAGGATGAAATTTTGTCAGCACTGTAAAATATGTTGTATGAATAAAATAACTTTGACATATAAAATAAAAGATTTTGTTAAAGCTATTAAACTCTCTTTTCTCTGTTTCAGTAAGAGGATCAAATAAGCAGCCTCCTTTTGTCTAGGAGATAAGAAGAAAAAAATGAAATTTGTGCTATGATCTGTGGAATCAAGATTTGACGGATAGGTAGGAGAGAGTTCAGAAACAAGAAGGAAAAGTGGATGTATTATCTAGGGATAGTAGAAAAGATTGTGAAGGGCAAAGTGAAATTTCTAGGCTTGTATGTGACTTTACCAAAAGTAAATGGATAATGTGAGGAAATTAGAACTATCTACTCATAATGAATTTCTCATGCCTGTTTGTTGTGGAAGTTTATTTTTGCACATGCCAACTTTCCTATTTCTAAATGATTTTATTCAGTCAGTGCACTTCATAGCATCCCTTGTGATTCATTCCATCAATATATATTTGATAAATGAATTAATGACAGGTAATGATCAGGTTCTTTTGGTACAGTACTGTGGAAGTATTCAGTGAAAATGGATTATAGATGTGAGATGATATCACTCATTCATTCCGATTCGTTTTTACTAAGTCTCAACACTTGATTTGAAAGTTCAAATATAAATGCACTTTGCTAGGGAGAATCAAACTTGAACACTTAAACCATATCTTTAATGGTAATTTTAAAGAATTTCTTTTGGAATTTTTATTTTCATTTCTGCTGCCGAACTCATTTCTTCCTATAAGTCTGGTTACTTGGCAACAACATTCTTTCTTCCTAAATCTTAGCAAAAACTTGTAAAGATAACATGATTGAGAACACAGTAATCTGGAAAATAAATGGACTAAGTTTTAATAAGGTGGCCTAGTTACAGGGAAATGCATGGTCTATTTTAGTTATGCACCATCACAGAATCTGAAGGTTGGAGCAGGGGGCCTTAGAGATTTGGGGTCAAGTTCCCTCATTGCACAGAGGAGAGAGTCAATAGTGTTATTTTTCATTTCCATTTCAATTTTTCATATCAGAATCAGAGCATGCAGAGCATAGGAAGAATCCAGAGATAGCAGAGGGGTTTGTTTCTGACATCACTGCTTTCAGATGAATTCTAGCACTGGGGGAAGAGTTTACATAGTTTTTCTGAACCTGCCATAAAAGAAACAGATGGTTTCACTGTTTTAATTTAGTGTTTTGTTTTAGACATAGCATATTTGTGTACAGCTCAAATCGTATAAAAGATAAAGGTCGAACAACTTAATTCATAATCCTGCCTGAACTGCGCATAGTAGGAAAGCGTAATTTCCCAAAAGGAAATCAGAATGATGAGCAGGCTCCTATCATCTGTCAGCTCTGTGTCAATGTCAAGTAGGAATCTTTTAAAATGTCTAAATCAGAACCCCTTGTTTCTTCTTTAAATCGGTTGTTCAAGACAAAAATCAAGATGTTGCCTTTGAGTCTTTTCTTTATCCCGGTGTCAAATCCAATTTATCAGCAATGTTTATTACTCCTGCCTTCAAAATATATCCCAGATCCTGCCACTTCTCACCACCTCTGTCAGCATTACACTAGTCGAAGTCACAGTTATCACTCACTGAAATCCCACACCAGCTTCCTAACTTCCCTCCCTCCTTACATCCTTCTCCTTTGCTCTTTTCTCTACTGAGAGGCCAAAGTGACCTCTTCTAAAATATATATCTGTTCCTAGGATTATCTTGCTTAAAGGGGAGAAATTCAGACACAGTTAAGTGATAGGTGTTGGGGGCAGTGGGGAGGAAATGGGAGAACACACAGCAAATGTTCAGTACAAGGTAGGGGTAATAAAGCTAATGTCACTTTTGATTTTAATGATGTCTCCCTATGGAGCCCACTGTCATCATTTAGTTGCTGAGTTGTGTTCGACTGTTTTGCGACCCCATGGACTGTACCCCGCCAGGCTCCTTCTGTCCATGGTATTTCCCAGGCAAGAATACTGGAGTGGTTGCCATTTTCTTCCCCAGGGGATCTTCCTGACCCAGGAATTGAACCCATGACTCCCGCACTGGCAGGTTGGATTCTTTACTACTGAGTCACCAGGAAGGCCCCAATATGTGGAGTCTAGAAATGCTAAATTTATTTGTGAGGAAAATTTTGAAAGCCTCAGAACGTCTGATAAGCTGGTGAACTTCCATGAAGAAAGTTATCTATAAAGACATCAAAAGAGAAATAAACACATTGTTATTGAATTACTTTTTTTTTTTTAAACAGAGAACTGCTTTAAGTTCAAGATGGAATTATTCCCATTGTTTAGATTCTGTGGCGTGATAAAACAAGCTGTCAACTATTTTGGCCCCAGAGTAGTCCCAAGTTATTTGTAACAAAATGAACTGAAAGAAGGATGAGCGCTCACCTTTGGAAAGCTAAAGACTTTTATTTTATTTTTATTTTTTTTTAAATTTTATTTTATTAGTTGGAGGCTAATTACTTCACAACATTTCAGTGGGTTTTGTCATACATTAAAGCAAATATCTGTTTGGCCCTAAGAGCAGACGCGAGCTCGGATGCAGGTTTTAAGAGAGGCTGCCATTCTGCCTGGTGACAGTAGATGGCGGTGGTGCGCCAGGAGAGAGCCTGGCGGGTTGCGACTGAGCTTGCAGGCGGTAGTTTATGCAGGTGCAGGCTAAAAAAGACACTATTTTGTCTGAGGAACTGTAAATTGTATTCATGATTCACATATCATTATTAATTCATTTTGTATTCATTATCATACGGCAGCTTCATTTGGCATTTAGGCAGATGTCAGAGTGTAGGCACTTCGGGAGCTCTCTGAGCAGGTTCAGACCGGGTTTTCCTGGATGCGTAAATGGAGGGAAGAAAGGCTTAAAAATAAAAAAAAAAAGCCACCACACAATCTGGCTGTAGACTGGACCATGGATTGCCCAGCTAATGGCTTTGAGTATCTAATTCTGTGACTACTATGTGCCAGTACTTCCCTCTGCATATTTTTTGGCAGATTAAGTCTGGCAGATGAGAATCTTCCAGGTTGGAGAGCTCTGAATGAGATAAAAATTTAATAATCTTATTGCTGACCCAGCCACCAAGGGCAGAACAGATAATCCTTTAATAATGCACTTCAGAAGCCTGGTTTGTGTAGCCAGAGACTAGAAGACAGCCTGGCAGAGTGGAAAGAGCCTTTGAAACAAAACAAAAAAAAAAAGATGGGCTCTGGCGTTGACTTACCACTAACTAGCTCTGGGACTTTGGGAAAATCAATTAACCTTCCCAGGTCTCAGGCTCTTAATCTATAAAATTAAGGGATTGCATGAGATCATCCCAAAAGTCCCCTCACATTGCTAAAAATAGAAAAATTTTCTGATTAGAAAAAAAAAAAAGCACATACTAGATAGAGTTTTGAAACTCTTAACATTTCTTTGTGACCTACTTCAAATCCGATGAGTTGTAAACCTCACCGTGAATTGTAAAATGTATATCATCTGTGAGTAAATGCACTTCAAGCTGTTACAAGTGCGATTTATTGCCAGGGGCTGGTGCAGTATCACACAGAAGTGACAGTACTTGGTTTTGAAACCTTTCTTAAATCTCAGAAATGACAGTAGAAAAACTTCAGAGAAGAGGGTCTAACTTCAGGACTGCTTTCTTCCAGATGAACACAATTTGAAAAATCATACAATATGTCATGGCATATACTTCCCAGATGTGCAAAGAGATGATCTACCTTGGAACACCTCCAAACTTGAAGCCCAGTTTTTCTCAGTCCTTAAGTCACTGTAGAAGTGAAACCGATGCTCAGAGTAGTAGCTTATTAACTCTTTTGAGGACAGCAGGCACTTCTCTCCACTGAGTACAGAAACTGAGCTTTCTGATAGGATGTGTACATTCTAATATGCTCTCTGACTAACACAGGAAGTAATAGGTCATCAGTGAATTCTCAAAGAGCATTGATAATGAGCATTAAACAGGTCTACTAGGTAAAGATAAGCAAGTTCATTAGAGGAAAACCATGTTTGACTTTTTTTTTTTTAAAGAGATGGCTGATAAACATGATAACTGTACACACATTTATAATTTCAAAACCTTGAATGGGGCTTCAACAAAGGAGTATGTCCTTTCCAAATTGTTAAGAAAAGATGTTTTTGTCATAGATCTCACACTTCTATCTCTTTGGTAATGAAGGGATGAGGGAAGCATAAAAAGAGCAATCCCTGAGGCATCAAAGTTGAGATTCATTGCTTAGTCTGATTATCCAAGATCAGGCGGGGGGAGTCCCAGAGTTCTCTCATGGCTGCAGGTGATTCTAAGCTCTTCAGTGGTATTAAATGCTGAATCAATTGTAATAAGTTGCATGAGTATTTCATGAGATTAAAAGGGCTGAAAAATGAGACAGAACTTCATTCTACAAACACTAAGCAATTACTCCATGCCCAAAACTCTGTTAGTGTAGGAAGTAACAAAGATGTTTAGATACAGTTAAGAAAGCAGGTAAACATTTATTCAGAAACGTACCATGTGCCATTACAATAAATTATATCATAAGAGGTCTTGGGAGGAAGGGAGGGAGGTTCTCTGGAGGTGTTGCAGAGGATATCTAAAATAAAGTGAGACCTGAGTTGTTGACTAGTTGAAGGATGGGTAGGAGTAATATAAGCTAAAAGGTGACAAATCGTGTAGGAAGGCACAGGGAACCAAGAGAATATATACGGTATTTGTCGAATGTTAACTAGCCTGGTTAACAGAGGGAAAAAAGATTCCTAAGGTTAAGTTGTGGGTGATGGGGTTGAGGAGGGAGACAAGGGCCAGTTTTTGAGGGATGATATACATGGGAGCTCAGAGGCTTTTAAGTGAGGCAGAACCAGGTTTGATTTTATTTTATTTTTTGTCATTTACTGTGTGTCTCTGCAAAGGTTGCTTAATTCTGAGTAATAGTTTCCTAATCTTAAATGTGAGGGTAGTGATGTCCACCTCAGAGGCTCACCATGCATCTATGAGCTGGGTCTTTGCAGGTGGCCTGTCAAATGGAGATCTCAGCTTTTAGGCAGGAGCGTGAGGTTGGGGAAACAGTATTGGATGACTGTTAGCAAGCCTCAGAAGATCTCTGCCCTCAGCTGCTGCTTAGACCTCAGGTGTTACGCCAGGAGACCCTGTGAATACTACCTTGCTACCTGTGCTCACCCTAGAAGTTGACTTCCTCTGCTTTGCTTTTGGATTTTTCGGAATTGAAATAACTTGCTGTATTTTACTGTCAAAATACATCTTTTGTAGTGTTTCATCTTTTTCTGCTATAGTGGGCTACTTAGATAACTGATCCTTTCTTATTTCTCCTCCTCAGATAATTTGATCCTTTCCTATTTCCCCTTTATAGCAGGCCCTCCTAAATTTATTATTATTGATTTTGTCCTTAATAATACACCCAAGATTGTGACAAATTCTTGACTGCCTGTTTTTTTTTTAATTCTTATTAAGAGTATTTTAAAAAAAACAGTTGTATGATCAGAGCAAAATTAGGGTCACGGTACAGAGATTTCCCATGTACACCCCATCATCACACATGCATAGCTTCTCCCTTTATTGACATCCCTCAACAGAATGGTAGATTTGTTATAACTGATAAACCTACTTTGACACATCCTAATCACTCATGGTCTGTAGTTTACATTGAGGCTCACTTGATATTGTACAGTCCATGAATTTGTACAAATCTATAATGATGTGTGTCCATCATTATGGTATCATAGAGAATAGTTTCATTACCCTAAATTTTTTTGTGCTCTACCTATTCATTCTCTGCCCCAACCCCTGGCAACCACTGATTTTTTTTTTTTACTGTCTCCATAGTTTAAACTTTTCCAGAATGTCATATATTTGGAATCGTATAGTATGTAGTCTTTTTAGATTGGCTTCTTTCACATAGTAATATGCACTTAAGGTTCCTTCATGTCTTTTCATGACTTGAAAATTCATTCTTTGTTAGACAAAGAAATAACATTTCATTGTAGGCATGTACCACACTTCATCCATTCATGTCCTGAAGGACATCTTGACCATTTCCAAGTTTCATCAATCATGAATAAAGCTGCTATCTAAATATCTATCTGTTTTTCCGTGTGTGTGTGTGTGTGTGTGCGTGCACGTGCGCACGCATGCATGCACGCAGGATTTTGTGTCTAATATTTTCAGCTCCTCTAGATAAACGCCAAGGAGCATGATAGCTGGATCATATGGTAAGACTATGTTTAGTTTTGAATGAAATCAACAGACTTTCTTCCAAAGTGGCTCTATCATTTTGCATTTCACCAGCAGTGAATGAAAGTTCTTGTTCCACATCTTGCCACCATCTGTTGTTATGAGTATTCTGGATTTTGGCCATTTCAATAAGTGTGTAGTGATATCAGTAATATCGTATTATTTGTTAATTTGTATTTCTCTGAAGACATGTGATATGGATCATCTTTTAATCTACTTATGTTTTGTGTATATATGTTTGTTAAGGTGTCTGTTAAGGTTTTTAACCCATTTTTTAATCCAGTTCTTTTTTTCTTATGTTGAGTTTCAAGATATTTTGCTATATTTTGAATAAGAACGCTTTATCAGATGTATCTTTTGCAAATGTTTTCTCTGCTTTCTGTGGCTTGTCTTTTCATTCTCTTGACATTGCCTTTCACAGAGCAGACAATTTTAATGAAGTCCAGCCTGTCATTCATGAATTGCCTTTGTTGTTGTGTCGAGTTGAATTTTGAGAGTTCATGTGTGATCCCTAAACTGATTTATTTCTTTTTACATCATATGTGGGGTGAATGCTGCTTGTAGTGTTTTATTTATTCTCTTTTAACTTGGTCTCCTCTCTGAGGTCTGGACTTTGCCTTTTGTTATTTCTCTGTAGTTGATGTGGTCTGGCTCCCTAGTTAGAGAGATGATGCCAGACCTTGGCTCTAATCTGTTATTTTGCTCTCTTATTTTCCCTGCTGCCCCACTTTGTCTGTATACTCTTTGCTTCTCTTTGAGTCTTATTCCTATTAGTAAGACCTTCCTTGATCACCAGTTTTTCTCTCAGTGGACGCTTCCTGTTTCTTCCCTGTTTTCTATTTTCCTCATCACATGCCACTGTCTCTCATGCAGCAGGCTCACTACTTATCTTGTTTATTTTTTAGCTCTCCCGGTAAGATCTGTGCTACATGGGTATAGCAATCAGTGATCTCTGTTCTATTTATGTCCCCGGAGGGAAAAGCGTTGTCTAGCAAATAGTAAAGCTCAAAAATTATACTGAATCAGCATTTTTTTAGTGGGGGGCAACTTGTATATTTTCAGTTACCACAGTGATCTTGAAACAAACCTGAAAGGGCTTAATACATTTTATGATCTATAAAATTCCTCTCTTAAATGTTCAAACAGTCTGTGACTGCTTTGAATGGCTGTCCTAGTCTTTATTAAATGGTTTCCTGACTGCTGCTGCTACAGACTTCCCATCTGCTTTTGTAAGATGATGCTTCTCAGTGCTGTCTTGGATGTGAGCCCCTTCCAGGGAAATCACTCAGACTCACTGCTGAGAAATTTTGCCATTTTCAGAGGAAGAGCAGTTGGTGTAAAGGTAGCTCATTTTCCCTTTCATTCAGTTCTAATTTGATGGTGAAGACCTCAAGGTGCCTCTTAGGTAGGTCCCTTTCTTTCTTCATCCCTTGAAAAGTTGCCTTTTGCTCTTTCCAAAGGTAAAATTATTGCCTGAGCTATAATCATTTAAAATACATAACCTTCTCTATATTTTATGCAAATTATCTGTAAACCTTATTTTTAACATAAATATAGGTACAACATTTCTTTGCTAAATTTTGAGTTATAACTTTCTGATGATCTCCTTCAATCTCCCTTAAACTTCAGTTCAGTTCAGTTCAGTTGCTCAGTCGTGTCTGACTCTTTGTGACCCCATGAATCGCAGCACACCAGGCCTCCCTCTCCATCACCAACTCCCGGAGTTTACTCAAACTCATGCCCATCGAGTCGATGATGCCATCCAGCCATCTCATCCTCTGTCATCCCCTTCTCCTCCTGCCCCCAAGCCCTCCCAGCATCAGGGTCTTTTCCAATGAGTCAACTCTTCACATGAGGTGGCCAAAATATTGGAGTTTCAGCTTCCACATCAGTCCTTCCAATGAACACCCAGGACTGATCTCCTTTAGGATGGAGTGGCTGGATCTCCTTGCAGTCCAAGGGACTCTCAAGAGTCTTCTCCAACACCACAGTTCAAAAGCATCAATTTTTTGGCGCTCAGCTTTCTTTATAGTCCAACTCTCACATCCATACATGACCACTGGAAAAACCATAGCCTTGACTAGAAGGACTTTGTTGGCAAAGTAATGCCCTTAAACTTAGGTTCAAGTAAAAGTCATTTCCAACCTAACATGCCTCTCTCCCTTGTTCTTCATTATCTGTTGTTCAACAAAACCCATCATTCCTTTGTGGGTCAATCCAGTCTCCACCTTGGAGCTTTTATGCTCTGCTCACAGGCTATCCAGTGACCAAATCAGAGTCAATTTGAAACTACATGGAAGGAGGTGACTCTTAGACACTGTGACTGTGTCTTGGCATGTCTCATTCTATTTTTGGAATTGGATGCCCTTTCAAGTGAGGGAAGAGAAAAGAGTTTGAAATAGTTAAATTAATAGTCTCTATTAATGTCACACACCTATTGTACAAAGACAAAAACCTCACCCAGTCATATTATATAGCCCACATGGATATTAACTATTTTTGCAGATCAATGGCTCAGCCAGTTGACAATAAGAATCATTACAGGAACACGTCATTTCACCCCTCAATGCCTGGTAAGCCTGTATCAAGTGACCCTTACTGGAACAAAGAGACTCCTTTACCCTCAATAATCTAATCCCTATCTCATTCATGCCTGCTTGGGTCAAAGCTGCACCTACATCAGTCAAGGTCAGATACAAAAGTCAGTGTGAGATATATTTACTAAGCCCTAGGTTACTTATAATGGCTTCCCTGTGGCTCAGACAGTAAAGAATCTGCCTGCAAAGTGGGAGACCCAGGTTTGATCCCTGGGTCGGGAAGTTTCCCTGGAGAAGGGAATGGCAACCCACCCCAGTTTTCTTGCCTGGAGAATCCCAGGGACAGAGAAGCCTGGTGGGCTACAGTGCATGGGGTTGCAAAGAGTTGGACACAACTGAGCGACTGACACAGGTTACTTATAAAATAGCTGCTAAATGCCATAGACATGTGCTGCCACAAGCTGCACCAGAGCTGCAGTCCTGGAAGGTCAAGGACCCCAGCCCACATGGATTTACCCATGTGGTATTGTGTTTCACATAACACCAACCCACTGCTGGCTCTTTCAAGATTCCTGGCCAATGTGCCAGCATGTTGAAATTTTAGGGTCCTAATATAGAACGAATAGGTCTTTCCTTCATCCTATGCTCCACACAAATTTGAAAAAATAGACACATACATTTACAGATGAATATTAAGATGGCAGGTTTATTGAAAGAGCAAGATTGGAGGAGAGATTTCTGTGTGTATGCTCATTGTAGCACTTTAAAATTCTCTCCTTTGTTAATTGAATTTACCTACATCAAAACAATAGGCCACCATGCAAAACAAAACAGATATTACCTAAATGAGCCACAGAAAGGAGCAGAGAATGTGTACATGGGACAGAGACCTCCATCCTAGAAAAATGTAGGAGGCAAAGGCGCCTAACCAGCATTCAAGCCAGGGAGGTTGTAAGAAAGCTAATGTGTCCCCATTCTCTCCTCTCTCAAGGCTTGGCAGTGGGGCTATGTTGGTGAGCAAAGTTAAGATAATACATATCACCATGGAATTCAAAGTCTAATGGGAGAAATTGATACCAAAAATCAAAACAAAAATTCCAGATAGTAAAAATGTGTAAAGAGGTAAAAAAAAAGTTGTTTGAGACAATGATACTTAAGACGGTATTTTAAGTATGGCTAGGAAGAGTTGTTCTATTCAACATAGAGATCAGAGCAGAGGAAATGTTAGTGTCAGATTATAGATAGAAACAACGTGCTAGTCCTCTTCATTGTGTTAATAGCAGATTCTGCTTCTCCTCCCTGTGTTGAATGTATCCCTTGAACAGTGCTTTGAGAGACAGCAGTGAGGATAGAATGACCTAGAATGTTTTACATCTTAAGAGCACAATGGTGCCTTTCCTTAGTGTGATGGTGATGTAAATGTGCTCAAATAAATTAATGTTCTCAACTCTTCTGACTAATTAAGCAGAATCAAATTTGCCTGTCATTTGAAACAGAGATAGGAGGAGAATGGCCTTGTCAAGTTGACACATACAATTAACCATCACAGGTGGTGAGAGGGGAAAACGCATCTTCAAATGTGCCAAATTCAGAGTTGGTTAAAATAAACAAATAGACACGACTAAACGTGGCAACTGTTCTTTCCTTTGGTAGCAGAACTTTCACGTTTTTGTTTCTGCATCAAATGCTTAAGTTAGTCTTCTTAATATTTTAGTTGTGGATTTTTTTTTCCAATTTTAGAAAGAAGTATTTCCTTCATCATGTCTATGAAATTTTTATCCAGTTTTCCAACTTAAAACGTGGTTACTTTAAATTCTTCAGCTTCTAAAACATTAATAAGTATTTATTAAGTGAAAGTTGGGGCTTCTGTGATAGCTCAGCTAGTAAAGAATTTGCCTGCAATGTAGAAGAACCTGGGTTCCATCCCTTGGTTGGGCAGGTCCCGTGGAGAAGGGAACAGCTATGCACTCCAGTATTCTGGCCTGGAGAATTCCGTGGACTGTATAGTCCCATGTTCAAAGTATCTCCTGCGACTTAAAAGAAAGACAAATTCTAGAACACCCTGTCTGCCTCATCTGTGATGTATCACACCACAATCCCCACATTTTCTAAGATTTGGCCAAATTCAGTTAAACAGATGGAGGAGCAAGTAAAACTAACAAGCAAAACTTCCCACAATTGGGTGATTATGAATAGAACAACTACTATAGTAGATTCACAGACTTGTGAATTTTTAAAAGTCCCTAAATGTAAAGGATTTGTCATCATGTTGGTATAGATAGCAGACTGATTAATGCCCCAAAGATGTCAATATTTGAATCCCTGTAACTTGTGAATATGTTATCTTATTTGATAAGAGGATTTATAGACATGATTAAGTTAAGGATCTTGACAAAGGGATATTATCCAGGATTATCTGAGTGGGCCCTACATGGGCCCTTTATAAGAGCCTGGCGAGAAGATGGAGGTGACATGATGATGGAAGTGGAGATTAGAGTGATGCAGGTAGAAGCCATGGAATGCAATAATCTCCAGAAGAAGCTGCAAAACATTAAGGAATAGATTCTTTTCCCTGGAGCCTCCAGAAGGAAGAAAACTTGCAGGCAACTTGAGTCATCCCCTTAAGACTTTTTTGAGTTTCTGACCTCCAGAACTGTAAGATTAAAAACTTTGTGTTGTTTTAAGCTGTGAAGTTTGTAATGCTTTGTTATAGCAGCAGTAGGAAACTAATACAGTAGAGCAATTTCCGTGAGTTAACACGTGATGAGGGCTCACTTCTGGCATCAGACACTCTGTTAAGCCCTTTACACAGAGATGATACAATTTAATTTTAAAAATCGTTACAGTCAGATCTTAGTATTATCTTTATCTGTACAGAGGACAAACTGTTGCTTATAGAGAGTAAATCACCCACTGAGTCATTGTTAGTAAACTATGACCCAGAATTCAACCCATGCAATCTGGTTCCCATCATACTTCCCACCTCTATTCCTTTCTTCTTCTTCTTCTGTGTTTATTTCTGAAATTCCTGGTCGAAGACTATGGATAGAGTCTATGGCCACAGGGGGTAACTGGTTCATATAAAGTTGTAAATTATAACTAACTGAAATTAACTGGGGAAATACTGAATAAGCACCCAGTATACAGGAGGCATTTTGTTATACTAGACAGTATACCATGCAGGTAAGTAAGGTGAACATGGCTTACATCCTTGAAGACCTTACACCTATAGCAAAAATGTGAGCCTCTTTAATGGGACTTATGGCATTTCCAATCTGTATTCTGCACTTCTTTTTTAGCCTGCTTTTTAGCTGATTTTTAAATCTTACTAAATGCATTACAAGTGCTGGGTCACCACAAATGCAGTTTTTAGAATACTGTGATTTGAAGCAAAGGAGAGGCGTTTTAGAAAAATGAGCAGAAAACATGTAAATACAGTTTTTCTTGTAATATTTCCATCAGAATCTCTGTGTTGAAACATTCTTTACTGGTGATGAAGCCACTTTTGATTTTCATTTTCTTCACTCCCTAGAAAGTAAAATGAATTAAGCAGCATCTCCATGTGTTTTTAAATATGAAGGAAAGTTTCAAGGAAGGCATTTGGGAGCATAGAAAAAAAATCTGAAATGAGGCAGCAGTGAGTCCAGAGGACAGATTCACAACCGGGGAGAAAAACAAAAGAATGCTTTTAAAAGACAAAGGGTTTCTTTTTCACTCCCTCTCATTTCCTCATCTTAATGCTTTTTATGAGCCGAATATTTTACAACCTTTTTTTAAATGGAAACAAAATCTTCATTGCATATCATTCAATATAGAATTTTAAGAATAAGTACATAAAAATATATTGGATTTGGATTTCCCCCAACTCTATTTTTCTGGTGCGTTTGAGCTCATTATATTCAGCTAGATCTATTGATTCTATTTCTACAAATTCTAAGTGATTTCTTTAAGTTTATCTATTGTTCCCATTTTAATTAACAGTAGATATGTAAGATGACAGTCGGCAGTATTTATTTATATTATTAATTCTACACCTGCACCGAGACATAAGAGATTTATGCTAAACGAACATACAAGCTAAGTTGCATCCCCTACAAGGTCAAGTTCTGTGGGGTGCACTGTTGGGTGATTACCCCAGGGGAAAATTCCCCCGTGGGTTCTGCTTCTCTCTGAACTAAGGGAGACTACATGGACCTCAGACCCTGCATCTGTAAAATAAAAAATCCCTAGGGTCCCTTTCAGGACCTATGCATCCGATTTCTGTGGGTACTTTCTAACAATCAATAATCTGCTGTGTTCTCCAGGGCACTCTATTTTTTTTTTTTCCATTTATTTTTATTAGTTGTAAGCTAATTACTTTACAATATTGTAGTGGTTTTTACCATACATTGACATGTATCAGCCATGGATTTACATGTGTTCTCCATCCTGATCCCCCCTCCCACGTCCCTCCCCATCCCATCCCTCTGGGTCTCACCCAGTGCACCAGCCCTGAGCACTTGTCTCATGCATCCAACCTGGGCTGGTGATCTGTTTCACCCTTGATAGTATACTTGTTTCAATGCTGTTCTCTCAGAACATCCCACCCTCGCCTTCTCCCACAGAGTCTAAAAGTCTGTTCTGTACATCTGTGTCGCTTTTTCTGTTTTGCATATAGGGTTATCGTTACCATCTTTTTAAATTCCATATGTATGTGTTAATATACTGTATTGGCGTTTATCTTTCTGGGTTACTTCATTCTGTATAATGGGCTCCAGTTTCATCCATCTCATTAGAACTGATTCAAATGTATTCTTTTTAACGACTGAGTAATATTCCATGGTGTATATGTACCACAGCTTCCTTATCCATTCGTCTGCTGATGGGCATCTAGGTTGCTTCCATGTCCTGGCTATTATAAACAGTGCTGCTCCAGGGCACTCTAGAAAGAGCCAGGTCTGTATTCTTTGAGATATGTAGGAAAATCCACTTTCCATATGGGAGGTGCTCTGACATGTTGGCCTCAGTTTTCCCAATGCCTCTTGGGAGTAGAGGAGTGATAAGTTTGCTCACAAACCCAGTCCTGTCCCTTATCTTGCCTTTTTTTTTTTTTTTTTTTTTTTGCTCTTTGGATATCAAGTGTCTCAGGCTACCAGGTGGCAGGCTGGCTTTGGGCAAGCCCCAAAGGGATTTGCACACATCTGTTCTCATTTTCTTGGTTCCATTTTAGAGCTTTGAGTTTTAGAATCATTCCTCTATGTTTTCACAAAGTCATCAGCAGTACAACTTCTGGTCCTCCTCCTATATATGTGTCTCCAGACTCACATATCCCATTGCAGAGCTTTCTTTATTGGTAGGGAGACAAGAATGTGGGGGCATTCTACAGGTAGTTTTAGGCCTGGATGGAAATAAAGAGTCAGTGAAAGAGTGAGTTATACTGACTTGAGGAGCAAAGAAAAAAATGATTCTTGATTCCATGTAGTTAAGAATGCAAACTTTAATGTGAAAGATGTTAAACCGTCTTACACTGTCTGAATGTTGGTTTTCATTTAGAACTGTAACCAAGAGAGGATCAATAAATAATAATGGCAATAATCATTTCAAATCCCTTTCAGACTTCTCAGGCTGAATGCCTAGTACTTCTGTCTTTCAAACTGTACCAACGAGTGCTCCATTAGACCTAATTTGTTTCTGCTGACAGTGGCTAAGGTCAAGAAACCTGCTGTCTTAGAGTTGCTTCTTGAAAAACATGAAACATTCTCTCTCCTTGTCCCAACACGCGTTACCTTTTCTGATGTGAGAACCATAAAAGATTATTTCCACTTATAAGTATTCATGAAAAAATACAGATAATTATACCTTTCTTCCAGTATTGTTATGGGTATTTAAAAAAAAGGAGAAACATAAATGCTTAGCCTGGCATGTGGCAAGCACTCACAGAATGGCAGCAGTTATTTTTCTCTTGTAAAATGAACTAAAATGACTATTACAGTTGCTTCCAAGCAAAGACTTGTATGACTTTTGAGGTTTTTTTTCTAAGCTAGCTCCTCTAGCCTAAAAGAGAAAAGTGGAAAGAACCGCAGATTGATCCCTTTCCAGTCAGAGAGCAATACTATGATGTAAGGGATCATACTGCTGGACTTTCAGAAAACAGTTACGAGACAAAAGACAGAATTAAAACAGAAATCATTAAGGGTAGACACGCTAGAGGCAAGGCTTTTCTTTTAAAGATAGAACATAAAGATACTTTCCTTATTGTCCTTTGGGTTAGAAGTGAGATGCATTCCCTTTCTGTCAAGCATGAAGGATTTATTTAAATTCTAAAATAAAAATACCATGCTCTATACTTTACTTTGGGCTTCCCTGGTGGCTCAGCAGTAAAGACTCCACTTGCAAAGCAGGAGGCCTCCTTCAATACAGGAGACGCGGGTTCAATCCCTGGGTCAGGAAGATCTCTTGGAGAAGGAAATGGCAACCCACTCCAGGATTCTTGCCTGAAAAATCCCAAGGACAGAGGAGCCTGGTCAACTAAAGTCCACGCACTTGCAAGATTCAGGCTCGGCTCAGTGATTAAACTATTACCATAATTTCCTATGTGTAGCCTATCATATATTCTATAACTGATTAGAGTTGCATCTTATAAAAAAATTCCATAACCTGAATCTGGTGAGTGAAAAATAATCAAGTGATAAAATATTAATAAAGATCAATTTATTAGAAGACATTTACCCTTATATTGGCAAACATTTCAATGACTTATCAATACTAGAATCTGATATGCATTTAATAATATCAATTTTGTAAAAGAAAAATAATTTTATTTGTCATTATCATTAGTGAACTACAGTAACATAATTTATAAGAGTATATTTTTGGTCTAAGCATCATATCTGCAGTGATGTTTTTCAATTATTAGAAGCAGATTAATAATGAAGCTAAAAGAATTTAGCTTTGGGTCTGTCATTTCTTGTACCCTGAAAATGATGGAAGTTGTTGGTAGTTGTAGGGAACTGGAGACGAGGAGAAAAATTCAGGTTTAATTAGAAGTATTTCTATGGAAACATCATTTATAAATTGCTGAAAACAAAAAATCACAGAAAAAGGATTTGGATATTAAAATAGGTTCTGATGTGATTTTTTTCTCATTCTCAATACTCATTTTATACTGTTATAGGCAGAATAGTATCTTTCAAAAGAGACCCGCATCCTAATACCTGGACTCCGTGAATATGTTGCAGGGGAAGAGGTACTTCAGGTTGCAAATGAAATTTATATTACTAATCAAATGACTTTAAAATATTATCTGTGTGGGTCCAGTGTAATCCTAAAGTCCTTCCTTAGTGAAAATGAAAGTCAGAAGAGTCAATGTCAGACTGGTGAGATGTTAGAAAGATTCAACCAGCCATTGTTGACTTTGAGGATGGGAAAACAGGCTTCAAGTCAAGGAATGTGGCCAACCATCTAGAAGCTGGAGAAGGCGAGAAAATGGCATCTCTTCAGTCTCCAGAAAGGAAAACAGCTTTGCTCACATCTTGATTTTATCCCAGTGAGACACATTTAGGACTCTGACCTCCAGAATAATGATAATAAACATGTTTTAAGCCATTAAGTTGGTGCTAATGACACCGATAAAAATACCTACTTTTGAATTTGCAGTTTAGTTACTTTGTTTTTTTAGAGAAGACCCTGAATTCTATAGGTTTATGCACTCATGGGCCCTGGCTCCAACCCCATCAGTACTATACACATTTTATTACCATGTACTTGGTTCTTGCACAACTTATGTCTATTCTTCTCCCAGGGATAAAGGTATGTTTTATGATGTCATTACCCTTTCCCCTGGGGACACTGGACCATCTTGCCATTAATGAAATTCCTTTTCTTTACCTAACCCGACCATCATAGGCAGATAAAAGAATATTGAGTTATTTTGCAACACTCTGTCCTTTTGTAATCTTTAACCCTGGTTGACCTGATGGAAACTAATAATCTCTGCTCCAGCCTGATGCTTCTCTTAAATTGGTCACTAAAACCTGAATATGATTATTGAGATCCCAATATACTTAACACTGTCTGTGAAACTTGTTAGGGCTACTGTCTTCTTCAATACAAACCAGTGACATACTCAAATTTTATAGGTATATTTGTCTGCTATCTACCCCCCTGTTGGGCACAGAATGGAGTCAGGACACATATCTCTAGAATATTTGTGATACTAGAAAAATGAAAAAAGAACAGGGGAAGATTGCCCTGTTTGAGAGCTTACTATGTGTATCAACTATTCTGTTAAATACTTTACATCAACTTTTTGTCATTTCATTCTCACAACGTTGCTATAGGTTTGATAATGTTATACTCCTTCTATAAATGAAGATATTGAAGCTTTAAAAACTTACTTGTTTTTCTCCAGGTCAAGTAACTGATAAATAGCCAAATTGGAATGTAATTCCAGTTTTGGTTTGTGTGACTTGAAAACTCATAAAATTTGACAGTCCATATCATCTAATTCTACCTGTGTCTAAACTTGACCTTGGAATCTGAAGCTAGTGTGTGCGTGTACATGGGCTTCCCTGGTATCTCAGCTGGTAAAGAATCTGCCCGCAATGCAGGAGACCCTGGTTCAGTTCCTGGGTCAGGAAGATCCGCTGGAGAAGGGATAGGCTACCCACTCCAGTATTCTTGGGCTTCCCTGGGGGCTCAGCTGGTAAAGAATCTTCCTGCAATGTGGGAGACCTGGGCTCAATCCCTGGATGGGGAAGATCCCCTGGAGAAGGAATTGGCTTCCCATATAGTGTGTTGACTTATCTGAATGGCCGCAGTCTTTCCTTGGGTACAACATGGGCTCTTCCTTACTACTGCTCCTCTCCTCAGTTTCCTTTCTGCTTAACCTACCCTTGAGTAACTTCGTCTAGTTCAGGAACATCTCTTCCTGAATCTTGCTGGCACTTTCCCTTATTAGGCTAGGTGCTCTCTTAAATACACCATGACCCCCATGCCTGCCTTTCTCATAGTAGCCATGCCAAACGATAGAGGCCTGTTTACTCCTTTGTCTTCCTAACTAGACTCTTTGAACAAGAGAGTTGTATGCAATAAATCTTTAAAGTCCTGGGAATATCTAGGGCCTTGTCTATGCTCAGTCAGCATTTGTTGAATTAATAAGTGTGTTCCCTGATTTTGATTCTGTTAAATACTTTTCTAGAAACAGAAGACATGAGGATTGTCCTCATTGTGTAGGACTTAAGAAAATTAAGGACATTAGCAGTTTTTTATGCATACATTTTGTCTCATTTATTTATATTATCACATTATGCCCCAGAAAATGAAAAGTGAAAGTCATTCAGTCGTGTCTGACTCTTTGCAGCCCCATGGACTATATTATCAGGCTCCTCTGTCCATGGAATTCTGAAGGCAAGAATACTAGAGTGGGTAGCTGTTCCCTTCTCCAGCGGATCTTCCTAATCCAGAGATCAAGCCTGGTTCTCTTACATTTCAGGCAGATTGTTTATCATCTGAGCTACCATGGAAGCTGCCCCAGAAAAACTGTGTAAATTGGGATAGTTCTCATTTCACAGATGAGCAAACTAAGACTGATAACTTAATAATCTGGACTCAGGTTGTTCTGGTTTAGGTGATATTGCATCAGAAAATTAGCCATTATTGTTAGCATTCTTATTTGAAGGCATGGAGGCTTCCCTGGTGGCTCAGATGGTAAAGTGTCTGTTTTACCCTGCAAGGCAGGAGACCTGGGTTTGATCCCTGGGTTGGGAACATCCCCTGGAGAAAGGAAATGGCAACCCACTCCAGTATTCTTGCCTGGAAAACTCTATGGACAGAGGAGCCTGGTAGGCTACAGTCCATGGGGTTGCAAAAGAGTCGGACACGACTGAGCAACTTCACTTCTATGGATAGGGATAATAAAGAGTGGAGCTGGCTGATTTCATCTGAGTATATGGAGGGAAGCAGACACTTCACAATACTTAAGTCTCTACATCCCGTTCCATGTGATGGTGGCTCCTGCTCTCCTAAATCTAGCTTTTGAAATAGTATATCAGAGCTTGGAAACTGTTCTGAAACCAGGTTAGAGTTATGCATTTTTAGCTCCCTAAAGCATCATCCACTAGTGCCTTCCCTGGCCAGTTCACATGCTGGTCACCATGAAGGCCAGTCACAGATAGTGAATCCTCAAACACATCAAGTGATAGCACTTTAAAAAATGCACAGACTTATGACCAATGATTATAGTCTACAATTGGAAACAGTTCAGGTGTCCCTCAACAAGAGGTTGGATAAAATAGAATGAAAAAAGACAAGTTCAGTTGAGTTCAGTCACTCAGTTGTGTCCAACTCTTTGCGACCCCATGAACTGCAGCATGCCAGGCCTGCCTGTCCATCACCAATTTCCAGAGTCCACCCAAACCCATGTCCATTGAGTCAGTGATGCCATCCAACTATCTCATCCTCCGTCATCCCCTTCTCCTCCTGCCCTCAATCTTTCCCAGCATCAGGGTCTTTTCCAATGAGTCAACTCTTCACATCAGGTGGCCAAAGTATTGGAGTTTCAGCTTCAACATCAGTCCTTCCAATGAACTCCCAGGACTGATCTCTTTTAGGATGGACTGGTTGGATCTCCTTGCAGTCCAAGGAACTCTCAAGAGTTGTCTCCAATACCACAGTTCAAAAGCATCAATTCTTCGGCACTTAGCTTTCTTTATAGTCCAACTCTCACATCCATACATGACCACTGGAAAAACAATAGCTCTGACTAGATGGACCTTTGTTGGCAAAGTAATGTCTCTGCTTTTTAATATGCTATCTAGTTTGGTCATAACTTTCCTTCCAAGGAGTAAGCATCTTTTAATTTCATGACTGCAATCACCATCTGCAGTGATTTTGGAGCCCAGAAAAATAAAGTCAGCCACTGTTTCCACCGTTTCCCTATCTATTTGCCATGAAGTGATGGCACTGGATGTCATGATGCTCATTTTCTGAATGTTGAGCTTTAAGCCAACTTTTTCACTCTCCTCTTTCACTTTCATCAAGAGGCACTTTAGTTCTTCTTCACTTTTTGCCAAAAGGGTGGTGTCATCTGCATATGTGAGGTTATTGATATTTCTCCCAGCAATCTTGATTCCAGCTTGTGCTTCCTCCAGCCCAGCATTTCTTATGATGTACTCTGCATATAAGTTAAATAAGCAGGGTGGCAATATACAGCCTTGATATACTCCTTTTCCTATTTGAAACCAGTCTGTTGTTCCATGTCCAGTTCTAACTGTTGCTTCCTGAACTGCATACAGGTTTCTCAAGAGGCAGGTCAGGTGGTCTGGTATTCCCATCTCTTTAAGAATTTTCCACAGTTTTTGTGATCCACACAGTCAAAGACTTTGGCATAGTCAAAAAAGCAGAAATAATCTTTTTCTGGAACTCTCTTGCTTTTTCAATGATCCAGTAGATGTTGGCAATTTGATCTGCCTTTTCTAAAACCAGCTTGAACACCTGGAAGTTCATGGTTCATGTATTGCTGAAGCCTAGCTTGGAGAATTTTGAGCATTACTTTACTAGCGTGTGAGATGAGTGCAATTGTGTGGTAGTTTGAGCATTCTTTGGCATTGCCTTTCTTTGGGATTAATGGAAACTGACCTTTTCCAGTCCTGTGGCCACTACTGAGTCTTCCAAATTTGCTGGCATATTGAATGCAGCACTTTCACAGCCTCGTCTTTTAGGATTTGAAATAACTGGAATTCCATCACCTTCACTAGCTTTGTTCATAGTGATGCTTCCTAAGGCCCACCTGACTTCACATTCCAGGATGTCTGGCTCTATGTGAGTGTGAGTGATCACACCATCATGATTATCTGGGTCATGAAGATTTTTTTGTACAGTTCTTCTGTGTATTCTTGCCACCTCTTCTTAATACCTTCTGCTTCTGTTAGGTCCATACCAGTTCTGTCCTTTATTGAGCCCATCTTTGCATGAAATATTCCCTTTGCATCTCTAATTTTCTTGAAGAGATCTCGTCTTTCCCATTCTATTGTTTTCCTCTATTTCTTTGCACTGATCGCTGAGGAAGACTTTCTTATCTCTCCTGGCTATTCTTTGGACCACAGCCTTGTCTAACTCAATGAAACTAAGCCATGCTGTGTGGGGCCACCCAAGACAGTCGGGTCACGGTGGAGAGGTCTGACAGAATGCAGTCCACTGGAGAAAGGAATGGCAAACCACTTCAGTATTCTTGCCTTGAGAACCATGAACAGTATGAAAAAATACAAGTATGCATACAATTATATGGATAAACCTCAAAAACATCATATTGAATTAAAAAAAAAAGAGAAGTATAGTAGTTTCCTATTGCTGCTGTAATCTGCCACAAACTTAGTTGAATAAAGCAAAGCAAATGTGTTACCTTACAGTTCTGGAGGTAAATCCAAAATGAATCTCACTGGGCAAAAATCAGTGGTGTTGGCAGCTGTATTCTTGCCTAAAGGCTCTGGGGAATAATTTATTTTCCTACCCTTTTCAGCTTCTAGAGACTTCCCACATTCCTTGGCTCATGACCCCCTTAAACCTTCAAAGCCAGCCATGTTTAGTCAAGTCTTTCTTATGATGCCATTTCTCTCGTTTTGATACTTCCTCAGTCTTCCACATTTAGGAGCCTTTGTAATTAGATTGTGCCCACCCAGATAATCCAGGATAACTTCCCTATTTCAAAGTCAGCTGATTAACAACCATGATCCCATGTATTACTTCAATTACCCCTCTCATCTTCCTATGTAACATGACGTGTACACAGATTTTAGGGTTTACGAGGTGGGCATTTTGGGGAGCCATTATTCTATCTACCATTAACAGTCCTCCACAGAGGAACATATACTTATGACTCTCTTCAATAAGATTCAGAAACAGGCAAAACTAATCTTTGTTGGGAAAAACATGGAACAGTGGTTATTCTTGGACCTAGGGGCAGAGATTGATTGGAAAGAGGTATTAGGCAACAGTCTGAAATGATGTTAATGTTCTTTATTTTGATAAGAATTTTTATTACATAAGTATATAAATTTGCCAAAAATCAGTGTCATATGTATGTGTAATTTTATTTTGTGTAAATTTTACTTCAAAAAGAAAAAGAAAAAGTACCCAAAGCGAATATCAAACTCTTGTAAATGGTGTCCATGCATATATATTTAGAGGAAAGTGCATTGATGTCTGCAGCTTGCGAAGAAATGCAGTGACAACTGGATGGATAGGCAAGTATAGGGATGGATGGATAATAGGTACATGCTAAATCAAGTAAAGTAAAATGCTAGTTGTAGGTGGAAGTAGGTTAGTTTTAGGTCTATATGTTTACTATAAAATCATTTCAATTTCCTGTATGCTTAAAAATGATCATAATAAAATATAGGGGGAGATGGATTGGGGTGGTGAGGCTCAGTGCCACTTCTGGACCATATTCCTACTTGGTCTCTCTATTTTTCTCCTGGGTACTGAGGTTGGAGGCATTGTAGCACTCGGATTAAAGGACAGATTGATCCTTTACCAAGTTGAGGAGCTCACTGTGACCCAAACGCTCTCTTGCTCTTTTCCAAATGTAGATGGAAAAATGATTTAATCCTACTTCACACTGGTACCCCATTCAAACCTTTCAAAATTAGTCCTTTTGACTCTCAACACTGGCGAGATGCTTGTGTGCATGAGGGTGGGGAGACGGGTGCTGCAGTTGTGTGGGTGGGTGTCGGGTACATATGAATAATCAGGAATTTATTCTAGAGAACTCAAAACATGCTTTCCAGGTGGCACTAGTGATAAAGAACCTGCTTGCCAATGCAGGAGATACCAGAGATGTGGGTTTCATCACTGGGTCAGGAAGATGCCCTGGGGAGTGAAATGACTGGAGAATCTTGCCTGGAGAATTCCATGGGCAAAGGAGCCTGGGGAACAACAGTCTATGGGGTCAGAAAGAGTCAGACACGACTGAAGTGACTTAGCATGCACCACAGAACCTCAAAACTGCTGCTGCTGCCGTGCTGACTAAAGGAAGCCACAGCAAAGCTGATTCCTATCACTCTCCAACAGAGACTGTGTCTGAGAGCAGAAGGCAAAGACCCGCTGTCTGTGAGAGAAATCTCTGCCACTTTATTCCATTCAGCCTCTTCGAGACCTGCATGCCAACCCATTCCTTTGTCACATTAAGCTCCAGTGGAGCGAGTGGACAGCACATTACACTCTCACGAAGGATGCCCATCTTTTACCCTATTGCAGCCAGCCATGCATTTGGACATGCCCTTTGGAAAGTTCTAAAATGTGCCCTCAGCTTCAGAGCATCTCAACCGATTTCTCCAAATGCCGAACAGTCCCTTTCTCTGGCGGATGTACGTAAGCTTCTATGTATACATGCAGCTTATCATATATTTAATGCATGTTCCTCTATGCCCTCCATGGGACTGCATCTCAATCTGATTTTTTTTTTTAAAGAACAATTTTACCATTTGTATCTACCTATCTATCTGAAGATAGACACGTATTTTGTTTTAAAACACATACTTTAGTTTGTGAAGATTCAAGATGTGATCTCAGGACCTTAAAAAAGTCTCTGGTCTAAATTAGGCCTTCTGTGTCAAAACTGTAAGGTCAGTAGCATGGCGGTCCTTAAAACCACATTCTCACTTGTCTGCAACCACGTGACATGCATCGCCTTCCCCACTCCTCCCATCGTGACAGACGACCGTAACTAAGATAACATCACTACTAATAAGATGGGACCGTCCCCTTGACACTGAGCTTAGCAACTCTCCACAGTCCAGATAAATTCAATGCTTTTATATGAAAATCCAGGCCCGGTAAAAACACAGCCTCGCTGTGTCCCTGGTGGTGCTCTGGTTGGCAGTTGTTCATGGATGATAAATTGCTTTGATTCCAGAGAGTGGCAAAGGCTGCTACTTCAGTTGAAACTTATGAAAATACCAGTACCTACTTTGCTCACATGCGGTTAACATCTAATTATTCTTTGCAGGTTTCTTCTTCCCCTCTGTCCCTCTCTGATTCAAGCAACAGGTTGATTTCTCTACTGTTAAATTGCAAATCTAGCAGTGGTGATCTTTTTGTCAGCTTCAACTTACCTTTCTTAAATGACTGATTACTTTGTTTATATTTCTCCTCAAATTCCTTCTTGTTTCCTTTTGTTATTTCTTTGATTTAAGCTTTATTGTTGATGAAACTTGCTCAATTTTTTTTCCTTGTGGTATACTTACTTTGTAAGAAGTTTAGAATAATCTAATGGTTGGATTCAAGCAGATATGCCTGATTTTTCCATGATACAGAAATGTGTATTCACTTTAAGTCCCTGACTCATCTGACATTGTTTTATTGATTCCATATTCACTATAATTTCACATGTGCACTTGCTGAGAATTTCAGATACTTATAATTCCTCTCAACCATATTAACAGTAAACCTAAACTTGAATAACTATAATACTTGATAGAATATAGTAGGTCATAAGGGAAAGGGTTTTGTTTATAAGAAAGGAAGAGCCATAAAGGAAAAGGGTAAGAGAAGACCCATATGTGTGTGTGTGTGTGTGTGTGTGTGTGTGTGTGTGTGTGTGTGTGTTTGTATTTCAGAGACTGGCTCCAATGACTTTGGAAGCTGAGAAATCTCAAAGTCTAAGGTAGGTAACCTGGAGACTCAGGACAGTTCATGTTCTAGCTGCAGTCCAAAAGTTGGCAGACTTGAGATCCAAGATCTGATGTTTCAATTTGCATTTGAACACAGGAAAAAACTGATGCCCCAGCTTATGACATCAGATAGGAGGAATTCCATCATGGTTGCAGGAGAATTAGTCATTTTCTTCTTTTCAGACCTTCAGCTGATTGGATAGGGGTCATGCACATTAGGGAGAATGACCTGCTTTATTTAGTTTACCAACACAAATGTTCATCTCATCTAAAAACATCCTCGTAGATGTGCCTGGAATACATACTTCACCAAATATCTAGGAACCCTAAGGTCCTTCTTCTCGTGTTTCTTATCTAGACTAGTAGTTCTACCATTCCCACTCGTCACACTGCATCATTCATTTTAAATCCTCCTCACTACTATATGAGGTATCTCCACCCACCAGGCCACAGACTGGAACTGGTATCGGTCCATGGCATGTTAGGAACAGGGCCTCATAGCAGGAGGTGAGCAGCAGGTGAAACTGAAAACTGAAACCATCCCTGCCCCCACTTCTGTCTGAGGAAAAATTGTCTATTGGGAAGCCAGTCTCTGGTGCCAAAAAGATTGGGGACTGCTGTCCTATATAACCATTCCTATCAGTTCTCCTTTCCATGTTACTAATTATCCATCAGATCAGCTCATCATTACTTTATACCTCAGTAGTTATCATCGTAATAGCTTCTTAATTATTGTTGTTAACTCTTTAATGCTCTCCTTGCTTCCAGAATTATGAAAATAGTTTGATGCTTCCTTGATGCCATTCAAGGTTCCAGAGAAAACAAAGCAAGAATCATGTATCTGAGGAATTATGCTGAGTGCAGTTGTCCTGGGCCTTGTTGAAGCGTAGATGCTCTTTCAGGGTGGCACAGAGCCATCAAATGCAAAAGGACTCTACATGTTTCAGGAAAGGATACATGCAAGTGGATTTTAGCCATGGTTCAAAGGTGTGTGAAGAAGTTTTTAGTGAGGAAGCAAATCATGCATTAAAATGCTGGGGTGACTAGTCTGCACACAGTGAATTAATACATGTGTAGTAGAACTAGTACTGTGAGCAGTGTGGGGTAGAAGACACTAACTTGGAGGTAAAAGGGAGGATATGGGAAGGTAGAACATATAAGGCTCAGATGAGCAGGCAAGGCTGTGTCTCATTTGTCATACCAGCCATGCTAATTCATTGCTTATAAAACATATCCCATGTTTGTATCATAATAAACACATGCATTGGTATTTTTATGCAGCTAGCTTTAAATCTCAGATGGTGACTGCAGCCATGAAATTAAAAGACGCTTACTTCTTGGAAGAAAAGCTATGACCAACCTGGAAAGCATATTAAAAAGCAGAGACATTACTTTACCAATAAAGGTCCGTCTAGTCAAGGCTATGGTTTTTCCAGTGGTCATGTATGGATGTGAGAGTTGGACTATAAAGAAAGCTGAGCACCGAAGAATTGATGCTTTTGAACTGCGGTGTTGGAGAAAACTCTTGAGAGTCCCTTGGATTGCAAGGAGATCCAACCAGTCCATCATAAGGAAATCAGTCCTGAATATTCATTGGAAGGACTGATGCTGAAGCTGAAACTCCAATACTTTGGCCACCTGATGGGAAGAACTGACTCATTGGAAAAGACCCTGATGCTGGGGAAGATTGAAGGTAGGAGGAGAAGGGGATGACAGAGGGTGAGATGGTTGGATGGCATCACTATTGTGATGGACATGAATTTGAGTTGGGTCCAGGAGTTGGTGATGGACAGGGAAACCTGGCATGCTGCAGTCCATGGGGTTGCAAAGAGTTGGACATGACTGAGCATCTGAACTGAACTAAACTGAACTTCAAATTTCATCTTACATATACTATTTAGTAACTAAAACATTCTGAGAAGTTGTTTTAGGTCTCTAGGTCTATTAGTAGATCTATTACATTGGAATAATAATGTTATCTTTACAATGTTGTTCTGAAAAAGTTCATTACATGAATATCACATCATACCCATTAGGATGTCTAGTATACAACAAACAAACAATAACAGGTTAGTGAGGGTGTGGAAAACTTGTGTACTGCTGGTGGAGATGTAAAATGGTGCTACCAATATGGAAAGGAGTATAGTGATTTCTCAAAAAGATTTATAATAGGATTACCATATGATCAAACAGTTGCAATTTTGGATATTTAACCGAAGGAAGTGAATGCAAAGAGTGGAACAGATATTTGTAAACTCATGTTCATAGCAGTATCATTTATAACAGATTGAAGCAACCTAAATGTCCATCAACAGATGAATGGGTAAACCAGACATAGTATATGCATATAATGAAATAGTGTTAAAAATAGAATTCTGACACATACTACAACATGAATGAGATTTGAAGATACTATGCTAAGTGAAATGTTACCCACATAAAAACAAATACTGTATGATTCCATTTATATGAGGTACCTAGATTGTCAAACTCATTGAGACAAAGTAGAATGATATCAACAGTTCCAAGTGAAGACTAGGGAAATGGAAGAGTAAGAAGTTTTCAATTAATGGTATGGAGTTTCAGTCTGGGGAGATGAAAAATTTTCTGGAGGGATGGTTGTGATAGTCACCAAACACTATATATATATATTTGATGCCGCTGAACTATATACTTAAAAATGGTTAAGTTGGTAAATTTTGTAATATAAATCTTACTAAAGTAAAAAGTATAGGCTGTATGTAATACATATAAATCTCTGAATCGAGACCCACGTGTAGCTGCTGTTCCTACACCCCCTACTCCTAACCCAGGCTTCTGCCATGCTGTTCTTACACTCCATTCCCTTAATGGGCCATAACATGTTCATAGCTGTGCATGCCCTGTGCCATGAGTATTGATATCTTGATTTATACTGCATCTGTCTTCCTCTTCTTATAGATGCTTGTTGGCATTTGGTGTCCTCCATCAGATGAAAAGCTCCTGGAATCCAGGATGTCTGATTCTCTGTTCTTCTCTTCCTGAGCCTAAGCATTCATTGCATTTCCCAGGTAGCTCAGTGGTTAAGAATCTGCCTGCCAATGCAGGAGGCTCAGGAGACACAGGTTCGATCCCTGGGCTGGGTAGATCCCCTGGAGAAGGAAGGCAACCCACTCCAGTATTCTTGCCTGGAGAATTCTGTGGACAGATGAGCCTGGCGGGCTATAGTCCATGGCGTCACAAGTAGTCGGACATGACTGAACACACACTTCAGGCAATCACTAAATAGGCCACTTGAAATGGGAGTCTCACTGAATAACCCTTAAGATTGGTTCTTGCTTCCCCTTGCTTTGTAAGAGACAGATTAAATTTACCAATAACTAAAGGACATTTTGTCTGGTTGAAAATAGTTTTGAAAAGGTTTGGCATTTTAATTTATGTGAAGATTTTTATTACTCCCTACTTTCTCGTTTCCTTAGCCCCTAGACTTTAATACTGTTGCCATTGTATACGTGCTAAGTTGCTTCAGTCGTCTGACTCTTTGAGACTCTATGGACTGCAGCCCTCCAGGCTCCTCTGTCCATGGGATTCTCCAGGCAGGAATACTGGAGTGGGTTGCCATGCCCTCCTCCAGGGGATCTTCCCAACCCAGGGATTGAACCTGTGTCTCCTGCGACCCGTGCATTGTAGGTGGGTTCTTTATTGTTGAACCACCTGGGAAGCCCACTGTTTACACTAGTTCCACTTAAAGAATTAAAAGCTGATCTTGCATTTTCAATTTGGAAAAATATTTTGGTTTTTGTATTTGTAAGGATTCACAAACAGAACAATTTCTCTCAAGTGTATTAGCCAGTGTTGATGGAGTAAGTGGCAGTCATAGAATAGGCAATCTATTAAAACATCAAATATTTAAGGTGAACAACACCACTTAGCTGATCTCATTGTTACATAGATTGGAAATCCTATATAGCTAATGATGCATGGCAGAGACACAGGCTTCTCAGATCACTCTACACACTTTTTAATTATCCTTTGCAAGGTAACAAGCTACCCTGAAGGAGTAAGTACACTATCTCTAACATCGTTAGCTCTTGAATCTCACACCTGGTGGTGTTTTGGTTCTAGACATACGGAAAGTGAAAGTGTTAGTCATTCAGTCGTGTCTGACTCTTTGTGATCTCATGGACTGTAGCCCACCAGGTTCATTTGTCCATGAGATTTCCCAGGCAAGAATGCTGGAGTGAGGAGCCATTCCTTTCTCCAGGGGATCTTCCTGACCCAGGGA
The DNA here is from genome assembly GCF_963930625.1 of Muntiacus reevesi. Classification (NCBI taxonomy): domain Eukaryota; kingdom Metazoa; phylum Chordata; class Mammalia; order Artiodactyla; family Cervidae; genus Muntiacus; species Muntiacus reevesi. Next base: position 44,717,335 of record NC_089264.1, read on the forward strand.
TCAAACCCAGGTCTCCCACATTGCAGGCAGATTTTTTACTGTCTGAGCCAGACATGCAGAACCACCAGGTTACTTCAATAAAAACATGCTTTGAAGAAATTGTATCAACTAAAGGGAAGGCCGTTGTATACATTTGGGTATTTATTTATCACTTTCTAAACTCAAAGGTCTGGAGAACTCTAACTCAGACCTGGGTAGCTTCCTCTAAACGAATAAAAGAATGCACCAGTGTACCAGGAACTGCCAATCGCATAGTGCCCTCTTCATGAAACAGGCATAAATGCAGATTTTTTTCTCTCTCTCTCTCGGTTTTCATTGCTGGAATAGCCACTCATGCTCTAAAATCCACTTTGTCACATTCTCTTTTCTCAGCTTAGTTTCTGGAGTCTTCTCATCATTTGGAAGAGGTCCACATATGGGAAGAAGTACCCCCTCTATGTATCCAGTAGTGAGTCAAGTTCTTTATAGTGTTAGTGATAAAGTATGCAGAGCCTCTCAGCCTCACCCCCAGACTGGCACAGACTGTTAAAGACCTTTCACAGTGTACTCGAGCCACTAAGGGAAAAGAATGACTCTTTTTCAGGCAATCCATTGTTCAATATTGACAGGAGCATTAGAAGAAATTTTGGATCGCCTATTTCTGCTGGCGAGAAAGTCCCGTAATTGTGGCAGGCAGGGGGCAGAACGCCTTTGGTGGCTGACAGTGAAAACACTTGATCTGAGCTCTCAACGCTTTGTAGATATTTCTATCCAGAGAAGAGCACCAGGGCTGCATTAGCTGAGTCCTTGAGACACAATTGTAGAGGCAATGCTATTTTCCTTCTGGCTGAGAGTAATGGCAGAACCTCTTTGCAACAAATGATCATAAATTGCCCGAGTGTCTCCGAGGCAATGAAAGGGCTTGCATGTTAGAGCTAATGCAAGCTGCTCTCATACTTTTGAGTACTGCTTGCTCGTGGGAAGAAATAAGGGCCTGAGGATAAAGCTACTAGGACATGTCTATGTGCCTCAAATAGATGCAATTGAGACTGAAAGCCTTTCAGCTCTTAAGTTACTTTAAAAACAGATTCTCAGACCTCAATAATCAAATCATGAGGGGACCAAAGTCAGAAACTAAGATCACGTGAAATCTGGAAATAGAAAAGTTAGAGAATAAACAAGATCCCCAGCCAGGGTTAAGCCTGTCAACCCTGTCTTACATCCATTTTTTACTTTTTGTCTTTATTTAAAATTCTGTATGAGGGCATGTGAATAATGTTATAGAAAAGTGTAATCAAAAAGCTTGCATATATATCAACTTTAAATTCAGAGAAAAGTTCTTGTTAAGTGCTGCTTAAGGCCATTTTGGCCAATTTTGAAATGATAGTGGTATACAATCTAGGTCATCTTTAAACTGCCTGAGCTGCAGAATTCCCTAGTTCTTTGCAAATCATTTTGTGATTAAACTTCAAATGTGCAGACTTACAGTAAGTGACTTTTGATGGACATAGATTATGCTCATACCTGTGGTTAAAATTTTTCCTTAGAAGCCATGGAGTATCGTATATGTTTCTATAATGCATTTATGAAAATTGGGTCAGCACAGTGCAGGCAGAAATGTGTTCCTTGGTCATCCTATGTTGTTGCTGTTGTTTAATTAGAACTTTTTATTTTGTGTTGGGGTATAGCCAATTAAGAGTACAGTGGTAGTTTCAGGTGAATGGTGAAAGGACTCAGTGGTACACATACATGTATCTATTCTCTCCCAAACTCTCCTCCCACCCAGGCCGCCACATAACAATGAGCAGAGTTTAATGTGCTGTATAGTAGATCTTTGTTGGTTATCTATTTTAAATATAGCAGTGTATACATGTCCATCCCAAATAAAGAGTTGTGTTTATTTATTGAAATGCTTCACATGTAGAAATACAATGACACAAATTTTAAAGTAAAAGTATTCAAAGGAAACCATTCAGGAAAAAAATTATTGATAATTTTTATTGTTATTTTTTGACATACTGATATTAATGCCAATGCCGATGGTGGTACATGTCACCCAGGAGATGTTTACTGATTTCAAGATACTCTGCTAGCTACTTATCAAATATTATATCATTTAATTTCCCCAGCACTCTTGTCATGATGATTACACATATTTTTTGAAGAAACTGAGTCTCAGAGAGGATAATTAAGGTCATACAAAGAGTAAGTGAAAGTTACTGCACAATCATGTCCGACTCTTTGTGATCCCATGGACTGCAGCTTGCCCTGTTCTTCTGTCCATGAAATTCTCCAGGCAAGAGTACTGCAGTAGGTTGCCATTTCCTTCTTCAGGGGATCTTTCCAACCTGGGGGTCGAACCCGGGTCTCCTGCATTGCAGCCAGATTCTTTACCAACTGAGCCACTAGGGAAGCCCCATACTAAGAGTAAGTGGAGGATAATGGCCTTTAATTCATATTAGCCTAATTCCAGGTGCAAAATATCAAAAAGGAAGGCGAAATGGTGTTACACAAAAGGCACTCATGGTTATGTTAAGAGATTTAAAGTTTGTACTCTCATTTCCCAGCTTCATTTGCTTTTGAGATCCAGCATATGGTCTTTCTTATTCTAGAAGGAATACCCTAGTCTTGCCTTGCTAAAATGTCACTTTTAATTATCAGCCATGTAGACTTGAGTGCTGTTGACTCAACTCCTAGCTGTAGGTGTGAAGCCCCAATTAAGGCTTCCCTGGTGGCTCAGATGGTAAAGAATCTGCCTGTAATGCAGGAGCTCCATGTTAGTTCCCCGAGTTGGGAAGATCCCCTGCAAAAGGGAGTGGCTACTGACTCCATTATTCTTGCCTGGAGAGTTCCATGAACAGAGAAGCCTGGCAGGCCACAGTCCATGGAATCACAGAGACAGACATGACTGAGTGGGTGACACTTTCACTATTTTTCAATCATTTTCCTGGCTCCAAAGATGGGTCAGATATTTGCCAAAACTTCACGTTAAAGAGTCAATCTCTCTCTTCCTTCTTCTGCAAGAACTTCCAAAGTATACATTGCCATTCACTGGACGGTATGATTTTGTGTGAAAATATGAGAAAAATAAAGCAACTATTTGGACATTGTGGAAGAATGAGTCAAAACTCCCTGTAGCCATGTACATTCTTACTTTGCACACCTCTCATCAAGAGATAAAAGTTTTCCTCCCACTTACTGAATCTAGGCTGGCTTCCTGACTTGTGTTGACCAATAGAAGATGAAAGAAATGACATTGTGCAACCGTGAGACTGAGCCTTTGCCGCTTCCATTTTCCCCTTTTTTGAACTCTGCTTAAGACTACCATAATGAGGAAGCCAGTTTAGTCCCTGATGATTGAATGAGGAGAGCCATGGTGTTCAAGATGACAACCAGTTTCAACTGTGAGACCTATGAGTCAGGCCATCTTAGACCTTCTAACTCAGCTGACCCTCATCCTAGTGAAGCCACATGAGTCGGGGTAGTAGAGGAACCATGGCCATCCAACATTATTGTGAGAAATAAGAGATCATTGTCTTTCATACCACTTAGTTTTGTGGTGGTTTAGTAAACAACAGAGAGAAGGCAATGGCACCCCACTCCAGTACTCTTGCCTGGAAAATCCCATGGACGGAGGAGCCTGGTAGGCTGCGGTCCATGGGTTCGCTAAGAGTTGGACATGACTGAGCGACTTCACTTTCACTTTTGACTTTAATGCATTGGAGAAGGAAATGGCAACCCACTCCAGTGTTCTTGCCTGAAGAATGCCAGGGACAGGAGAGCCTGGTGGGCTGCCGTCTCCGGGGTCGCACAGAGTCGGACATGAGTGAAGTGACTTAGCAGCAGCAGCAGTAAACAACAATTAAATGATTCAGTCATCATGGCTAAAGAATTGGATAGCCCAGGGAGAGTGATTGCAAGGGAAAAAAAAAAAAAAAAAAAGGACTCCTAGTGTTCTCACATGAGTTAAGTCGAGTCTTACATGAAGTATGCCCTACATCTACATTTAGCATTTATGAACATTTACTCCTTTCCCAGAACACACTCCCCACAAACACACACACCACCAATTTTTGAGATGGAGAGTGGTTTAAGCCAATTATATTTCATTAATCTGTGTTATAGAATAACATATGACCCCAGTATCTGTTATTATCTAATTCTTACCATCTAAGGGATTAATAGAAAGATCATGATGAAAAGTAGAATTATAAAGCCAAGATTATCCAGAGTTTGAGTAAGCTAAAGCTCTTAGTATCCTTAATAAAATTATTTAGTTTTGAAATGGATAAGCCTTTAATTGACTAAAATTGATCCTGTAGGAGTGCTTAGTGTTTATTTGCTCAGTCATGTCTGACTCTTTGCAGCCTCATGGACTGAGCCCGCCAGGCTCCTCTGTCCATGGGATTTCCCAGGCAAGAAGACTGGAGCATGTTGCCATTTCCTACTCCAGCAGATCTTCCGGACTCAGGGATTGAACCTGTATCCTCTGTGTCTCACGCATTTCAGGTGGATTCTTTACCCACTGAGTCCTAAGTTACTTTTTAAAATAACCTGGTAAGCAAAATTTTCTGCCTGTTAAGCTGGAATTTTGAAACAGATGATCGCATTTACTCTTTGTGTGAAGAGGTGGAATGTGGTATTTAACCTGAAGTCAGAGCTTAGTACTTCACCCACATAATGGGACAGGTCCAATATCAGGTAAAAGGAGGGGATAGAAAAGAAAACATGCACTTGTTAAAGGAACCAGTTTTATTGCATTTTAGATGTGTATATTTCTGAGATATTATTAAAATGATTTTTTGAAATCTCTAAACCTCTAGGCTTCATTATTTAGACTGTATTTGACACTGAATTCTGGCTTTCAACTAGTCCTTGTTTTTAGACACCAGCTTCTAAAATACTTCATTTGCAAAAATATCTCCTTACTATGATATAGACTACAAGGACAACATAACCTGGGTATTAAAAATGATGATTAACTATCTATAGAAATGTTTGATTCCATAATTAAACTGAATAAAGTGATGTTATAAAGACCTAAAGTTTAGTTGTGTTGTAAGAGATAATGAAAATTGAGTATGGTATAAATCTTGTTCAGCCCTCTGATTAAAAGTTTCTGAGAGCCATTCATTTACTTATTAAATTTATTGAGTACCTACAATATGTCAGGCCCTGTGCTGAAAGGAATGAGAAATGGTAAATTTTCTCAGGGAACTCATCATCTCTAAGATGAGCTAGGCAATTTTTCAGACCGTACCACGGAGTGACTCAGGATAATGAGAAGTGGTCGACAATGCTGGACAAAGCCACACAGTTAATTGGATATTCTCCTCAAAGAACAATACCAACCACGTTGCCTAGATTTGCCACCTTAGTTAGGGGAGCAGTTCACTCATACTGTCTGTATTTTTGCACTGCTGCAAAGACCTATTCATGGACTAGAAGTAATTATGAGAGAGGCATCAGTGCTACATACTCAGACTTGGATCTTATCTCCTTCCAATCACTTGATAGGGTTGTATTTGCTTACCTTCTTTTGGGCAAGTGTGACAGAGTGATGGCTTCTAAGCCATAAATTATGAATGGTAATGTCTGAGGCCACTCTGGTGTGGGGCTTTTAACTTAGACAGCAAGTCTCTGGCAGAGCTTTCTCCCTTTGTTCTGGCTCTGTAACCAGCAGTATTCAAGACGGTGGCCTCTGATTCATAGTGATAGGATGTGCAGAGCTCCCCTGCTCATATGCAATGGGCATAGAGAAAAAGCAAGATAGAGACCTTTCTTGCTATGTCACTGAGTTCTGGTGTTGTTTATTACTCGCATGACTGAATGAAATGTTTTTGCATGCTTTTATAATAGTTAACTTATGTGACTTGACCAACTAAGGAAAATAAAAGGAGTAGTTATGTAGTCCATACTCTGAATCTGTCCCTCTTTTTTCAGACTTAACCTGAACACCAAACCCTGCATTGTGAATTCCTTCTGAAAAGGCCTTCGGGGTGATATATTACACACACTTGTATGACTTGTGTGTACATACATACATATATAAGATTTCCTGATGGCTCAGATGGTGAAGAGTCTGCTTGCAATGTGGGAGACATGAGCTCGATTTGTGGGTCGGGAAGATCCCCTGGAGAAGGAAATGGCAACCCACTCTAGTATTCTTGCCTGGAAAATCCCACGGACAGAAGGAGCCTCACAGGCTACAGTCCAGTGGGTTGCAAAGAGTCAGACACAACTGAGTGACTTCACAAGAAGACAGTGAAAGTTTCTCAATCATGTCTGATTCTGCAACCTCATGGACTCTATAGTCCATGGATGTCTCCAGGCCAGAATACTGGAGTGGGTAGCCTTTCCCTTCTCCACGGAATCTTCCCAACCCAGGGATCGAACCCAGGTTTCCCACATTGCAGATGGATTCTTTACCAGCTGAGCCACTAGAGAAGCCCACAAGAAGAAGACAAGATGTACATATATACATACAAATATACAAATAATTTACTTTCTTCTTATTTATATTTAAATGTTCAAAGGATGGACTCTGAGGTATTTATGAAGTGTTTGCTGGTTGGATGACACTTGGTGTCATTATTATTTTAAAAATAGATAGTAAACAAAGTTTTGAGCTTCCCAGGTGGTGCTGTTGGTAAAGAACTTGCCTGCCAATGCAGGAGATGTAAGAAATGTGGTTTATCTCTGGGTTAGGAGGATCATTTGGAGAAGGAAATAGCACCCCACTCCAGTATTCTTGCCTAGAGAATCCCCATGGACAGAGGAGCCTGGTGGGCTATGATCCATTGGGGTGCAAAGAGTCAGGCTGACTAAAGAGACTTAGCACATGCAGAAGTGATTCTAGGACTTCAGGGAATTCATTTTACCTCACTTAAGGCTTTTATACTATCAGAAGTCAATTCCTATAGATCACATAAGGAAAATGAAAGAACTGGAGGACTGAAACATGAGACTCATTGAACCAAAAAGGTTGAAGAGAGGTATGTCAGCTTCCTTCCAAACATGTTGAATGGTTTTCTAGGAGGTGTACCCCCCAAAAAATCTCTAGAGACTTTTTCTATGGAGGAAAATTTTACTCCTACTGTAAGCTCCAACATGAGAGCTTCTCTTTTCATTGCTGAAAGTTTGTGGCATTCTGTTTACATAAAGATGTTTTAGTGATGTTATAAAATGCTATAGCTTCACATTGTACTTATCTGTGATTAATCCTTCTTGGACTGGAGATGGGATAAGATTCTTTCCCTGAAGGTTCAACTTAAAGTTTGTGCAGTCTTCGTGTAAAATACAATTTGACAAGGAAATGTAACTTAGAGAATACAAAATGAGGACTATTCTAAAGGTCTCTTTAGGTAAAGAAACTAAAATAAGCATTCCATGTGTAGAAAAATTAAGTCTTAAGAAGCTAAACTCCCACAACATAAGCTACTTCTTGATAATATATAAGACACTTTAGAAGCTATATTAATTCTTTAAAGATAAATTATTATCTCTTGACATTAAATACTGATAGTTCCTCAAGAGGCCACATTTTTTTCCTATTTAATTGAAAGTAAATACTTGGCTAGTCCAAATACTTGGGAGCGTAGCTCTAAAGGAAGCCTAGAAGGTACTCTTTCTACCATTAATATCCCTTTTTGAATGTAGACACTGAAGTATTTGTGGTTGTAATTTTACTAAATAATTGTGTAAATCACTGATAGCACGTAATGTATTTTAATGAAATAGCACAAACAACCTTTCAATAGTATTTGGCCCACATTTGTTAAGCACTTGCCTTGATCCAATTTCTGACACTGAGATGGCAATGATGAATAAAATGTGGCCCTTCACTTGTGGAACGCAGTCTAGTTGGGCACAATTACGTGAACAGGGGGTTTTGGTGCAATGCAGAAATGCAGTGGTTGTATCACATTCATTTTCTATTTATTTTTCTGAAAAGGCATTATTTTCTCTTCATATTGACATTGAGATATGTGCATATTTTTCACTACTCTTGCACAGAACGAATTGGAATTTCACATGCTGCAGAGACCAAAGAAAAAAGGAACCAACCGACAAACAAACACAAAAGCACAGAGAACTCAGCTATAGCACAGAGTAATGACATTAGAATTTATGCTAAACCCGGCTCTCTGTAGATGCATTTAAGCTGATTGGCACCTGACCTTTTTTAAGATGGTAATAACCAAAACAGTATATGGTGAAATAATAACAACTTGCATTTACTCTTAGATACAAAATAATAATCTGTATGACTGACATGAGATAAATATCATTAAATGAATGATTCTGAATTGGCGGAATATGAAGTTTTGGAACTCCTGTGCTTGTCTAAATTTTTAAAATCCCTGATTTGAACAAATTGTCATTTATATCTTTCAGAGAACACACTACCTCTGCTATGTGAAAACCCATATGATCTGCACTGTCAGATTTTATTATTATTGTGACAGATACTTTAGCATATAAATGGTAAACTAATGAAAAAATGTCATCTTCTTTTTGGAGCTAAGTGTTCAAAGTGCATCAGCTATTCAATTTGATAGACATTTCTTCAGAAAGCTGGGTAGGAATCACATATTGAAAATACGTTGTTTGTGAAACTTTCATCCTTTATATCCACCTCCACAGTGGATAAACTAATTGTAAACCACTGCTGAGAACTAGACTTCCAAAAAGAAACACAACTTTTACCTGTAGGAATGGAACTCTAGAAATGCCAAATAATATTTCTGTGACTTTCACAGTATGCTGAGGAATTTCTTTTTATTTATTGGTTTAATATCAAAAACAGAAGAGTCAGGTACGATCTGTCAAAGCTAACACAATACCTGATAAATCTGAGAAGTCATCACAATAAAAGCACATAGTATGTGGTTAAATGAACAGATGAATAACTGTGTCTTTGCTGGGCTTGTCCTTCAGACATTTAAAAAATGATAGTGACAGTAATGCATCCTTCGGACAAGGAAAGACTAGTGTAGAGTTTCTCAAAATACCATGTGTGTAAGGGCACTGGGAATTTATTAAAATTTCGGATTATCGGCCCTCATCTTTAGAGATTCTGACTCAGAAAGTCTCTCTTGCAGTCCTCATGAATCTGACTTCCAGGCAATTCAAGGAACCACACTGGATAAAGAGTGGTGCTGATCATTCAGATTTATCATTACATGACTAAAAGGTCTCAGGCATGGCCTTGACTTCGGAAGTTATCTGAAATGAATTTGCAACTTATTAAGAAAACAAAGGATAAGATGATGCATATTTATTTAATAAATACCTTCTCATGTAAAAGTTCACTACTATTATTATTATTACAATTGTTTCTAAAGGAAAGAGTTGATCAAAGTTAAATGTCATTTCAAACAATATTAGTCCTACAAGTTTCCCTCTAAAAAGTGGATTTGTGCTCATCTGAGAGACTGCAAGCCATGCTCTTTTAAAGATTCACACAAAGCATTAATCCAGTAAAGACCTGCAGTTGCCTTGGAAATAAGAAAGTTTTCTAAGATTGCTTAAATCATCATTTTCTGAATTCATTTGTCTATATAGCCCCCTTTTCATTTAATATCTATGGATTGCATACAATAACCCACTGTGTAGTATAGCCTTCTCCTCTGGCCAACTATGATATATACTTTTGCCTACTGGAATATGAAGCTACAGCTCATAATCACAGCTTTCACTCACTGAGCCCTCAAAAGGATGAGCATTTGGACCATAGCAATGAAAGAAAGACATTTTCATTTGTAAAAGTCACTCCATGCCATGTTGGTACAATATGGATATGAGGATGCTATTTTTGGAGAATTAATTGTTCACATTCTCTCATCCCATCTTTCTATTGCTCTTACATAAATTTAGACACTAAGTCCGGTTCACTCAGTTTTACATTAGAATTCTTTCGAGTCTTAATGCACTTCTCCAAACTATCATTTCTTATCTGAAACAACACAGTCTCTTTCATGGTGGTCCCTGTGTCTGTAATTTGCTTCTGTATGATTCTGTTTATAGACGCTACTAGTAGTGTCATATCCTTATTTAAATATATTTTTTTTAATTTTATTTTATTAGTTGGAGGCCAATTACTTCACAACATTTCAGTGGGTTTTGTCATACATTGACCTGAATCAGCCATAGAGTTACACGTATTCCCCATCCCGATCCCCCCTCCCACCTCCCTCTCCACCCGACTCCTCTGGGTCCTCTCCTTTTAGCATAAATAATAAAATTCTAATTTCTTGAAATTTTATTAAAAGCCATCTTGACTGTCATCCCAACTAACTTCACTAGTGTTGGTTTTTTTTTTTTGCCTTTTGTACTTCTACATTCATAATTTATTACATCTAAAATGTTAGATTTTCAAATATTAACCACCTAAGTTGACACTTTTAGGGAAGTTACTCCAGATGTCTCCTTTTTAATAAAAACAGAAACTTTTTATCCTGCCCTGTTCACCTTGTTGCACTCATGGTACTAAAGAGGCCATCTTTCATCGATGTTTCTTTAAAGCTGCAGAAAAATTGCTTGGATTACGGGTGAGACCTTAAGCAAAATGGACAAATGAATATTTTGTTGGACATTTGGGATTGAGGCCAAGAGATTCTAGCCCCAGTTCAGTCAATCTTTTAATGAAAGAGAAATAAATACAAGAGACCTGGAAAGTCATGTAGATGGGAAAGCAAGGGAAGTCAGTCTTCAGGAAAACATACAATGAGGCAGACATACAGAGAAGAACAGAAATGTGAGGCAGAACATAAACCTTGCAGTGTTTGGACACCTGACTACAGTTTACTGCTGAAATCATCCATACTGTAACTGTATCTTGAAAATGTCCTTTAAGCCAACTCATACCGGTCTCAATACCTTTACAAGCAAGAAGCCAAGGGTTACCATAAAGTGAAAACCCATGCACATCCACACACACACACACACACACACACCACATTATTTTTCCCGTGCTGGGAATATTTACCTCTCTATATTGCTGCTTGCCAAAATCCTATCCATCATTTAAAACCTACCTCTTGCTTAAGACATATATGAAATACATGCAGTCTCAGTCATGTCCGAATTTTTGCCACCCCCATGGACTATAGCCTGCCAGGCTCCTCTGTCCCTGGGATTCTCCAGGCAAGAATACTGGAGTTGGTTGCCATTTCTTACTCCAGGGGATCTTCCCGACCCAGGGATTAAAGCCATGTATTGTGCGTCTCCTGCATTGGAAGGCAGATTCTTTACCACTGAGCCACCAGGTAAGCCCTACCTCTTGCTTAAAGCCCATCCTAACCTGCCATGTGTAGACATTCACTCTATGTCTGGTGTTCAAAATAATTTTAAAGCATGTATCTTTGCATTTTGTATGTATGCAAGTGTAAGGCTATGTCAGAGTTACCTTGGATAACCTAGCGCTTATAGCTAAAAACTTGTTTTAAACATGGGAGGCATTAATAAAAATATTTTTGAATTGAAGAAGAAATAAGACTCTGTATATTTACCTATTTCCTCTACAGATATAAGCCTCTTGATGGAAATTTTAGTTCCAAATAAACTTCATATCAGTCATGATGATCATTTCCTGGAGAGAACACTTGCTTTCCTATTGTTATTTCAGTGAATGCCTCAGTCCCAAAGATGATGAAGCTTTGATTGTCTATTTGTAACTCCCTAGGAAGGGTGTGAAATCACATCCAGATTGTTGGTATAAATATGAGAAATACTGAAAGCAGGTTTTTGCAAAATCCCAGAGAACAGTGAGGGAGGGTGTCTTGTGGCTGAATAGAGTTCCCAGCTGTGTTTGAAATACACTTCTAATGCATAAAGGATAAATTGCTTTTATATAACACCTCCAAAATGTATGCATAATGCAAAAGGGTAAAATCCAATAAATACTGGCAAGTTGATAGATGAATAATTGTTAAATAGACTTTTGAAACCTAAAGGTCATCTGAAATTACCATAAATGGTATTTAACATCTGAATTGATTTTTGGTAGTTTAAGAAGCACGTGAACCAAAAACATGACTCATTTGAAGAAATAAAATTGTTTACACGGTACCTAACAGAGAGACACAGCTTCTCACCTCCTCCCCTATAAGAGGACTTGCTGAGCTCGAGATCAAAGTCCTTTTCAAGAGGGTAAATCTTTACAAGAGGGAAGCAGACCTGAGCTGGAAGTATGGACCGAAGGTGTTTCTTGCGGTGGACTTTACCCAGAGTCCCATTAGCCACTATCTGTTTTAGCAAACCTTATTCTCTAAGGAAGTGGAAGGAAGGGCAAGGCACAATAGAAAATGGGAAAGACAAATCATTTTTGATGATCTATTAGGTGTCAACCAATGTATTAATTGCTTTATTAGTGTCTCATTTAATATTTTTCATGTAATCCTTCTGAAGTGTATCTGAAATTGCATCTATAATTGGAGAGTCTGTATAGAGTCTCATTATATTTGAGATACTGATGTAGATCATCTGATAAGTTAGGTAGTTTGGCTCAGTTTTGCCTCGTTGTTAGCAATGGCTCCAAGATTTATACTGAAGTCTGTGTTTTTTGAATTATGCAACCCTGTGCCTGAATCCTGTTTTCTTGATTTTCACTTCTTCTATCTATATCCAGGACCTTGAGTGTTCCTGTCACATACTGTGTGACAGTTAGGTTTGGGCTTGAGTACTATTTTTATTTAAGAAGGAGGCAAGGTTTTTTCTAACCTATATCTTCCTCCTACATATATTTACAAGATAAGAAGCAAACAACACTATGGGATCAATTCCTACATATATAATTCCAGTTTGGGAGTTCTTCGACAAATAACAATATTGACAATGTTGCTCACATGGTTGTTGTTGTTTAGTCGCTCAGTCGTGTCTGACTCTTTGTGACCCCATGGACTGCAGCACACCAGGCTTCCCAGTCCTTCTCAGGCTCCTTCTCCTGGAGCTTGCTCAAACTCATGTCCACTGAGTCCGTGATGCCATCCAACCATCTTGTCCTCTGTTATCCCCTTCTCCTCCTGCCTTCAATCTTTCCCAGCATCAGTCTTTTTCAATGAGTCAGCTCTTCTCATTAGGTGGCCAAGGTACTGGAGCATCAGCTTCAGCATCAGTCCTTCCAACGAATATTCAGGGTTATTTCCTTTAGGACTGACTCATTTGATCTCCTGGCAGTCCAAGAGACTCTCAAGAGTCTTCTCCAGCACCACGGTTGGAAGGCATCAGTTCTTCGGTGCTCAGCCTTTTTTATTGTTCATCTCTCACGTCCATACATGACTACTGGAAAAGCCATAGCTTCATTATATGGACCTTTGTAGGCAAAGTAATGTCTGCTTTTTAATATGCTGTCTAGGTTTGTCCTCTCATGGTGGTTACCATTATTCCAAATTGAATTTAAGATTATGGTTTAAAGTATCTAAGAAGAATAAAGAACTTGACAATGTACTGAATATAGGAGGCCATACTACTGTTTTTATGCTCCCTAAGTTCCTTAGATCCTGTTAAATGATAGGCTAGAGATTGTTTTAAAATTAGCAGACCTATAGCCATGAAAAGAATAGGAGGTGGGTCTTAAAAAAAAAGCCATTTAATAAATTTCTGAAAATAAGAAGCGAGTAGAGAAATGATGAAATAGACTGAGAAAAATTTAGGTTTCCTATTTATGTTTTAGGGAGCTGATGTTCACAGATGCATCTCAGAAAGGTCAGGAGCCTAAAACTTTAGGTAAAAGAGAACACGGTAGTGAAACATGGGCTTGGAAATGGGGTGTTAATTGAAAATATACACAGAGTTGTTAATACCCCAACACACATAATCACAATCACAACCTTCCCATAATACCACTTTTCAGTCCACAGTAGCTCAGCATTTACCAAATTAAAAATAATAATAAAATCATGGGGCTTTCCTTTTTGGCAACACATCTGTCTAAACATACATAATTCTTCAGAATAACACACCTAAAAATTTTAGACAAAATGTGTTTGTAAGGGCTTTTGTATGAAGAGCTGAGAGGGCAAAAACAGTAAGGATAATCTTCTGTGCCAAGTAGAGGAGAGTAATAGCGCTTAGAGAGAAGTGGGTTCTGAATCGGCCTCTGTCCTTAGAGTAACTTCTGGCCTGTTATTCCAGTGGCCCACTCTGGGGATGCCAGAAACAAAGGATAGGGTCCGAGCCCTGTAGGAAGTTGTCCTAGAGATCCCACGGGCTGCCAAGAACCACGAGAGGATAAGCTATCCACGAGTGAATTAGGAAGGAAAAAAATCCTCTTTCTGAGGAAGACTGAGAAACTGTGCTTACTCCAAAGCTCAGATGAGGTTAAAACAGTATACCTCCGAAACTCACAATAACAAGCCAGTCCTCTCAAAAACGTGACCCGCTCTATGTAGCCTGAGACTCTTAAGGCAGGAATGCTGTTGAAAGTGATGACTAGGTCATGCATCCCCAGATATCTGGCAGAAACAATAAAAGTAAATGACTGATAGTTTTAAGTATCGTATGAAAAAGTATATTCTATGGAAAATAATAGTCGCAAAAAGTACATACAATGTGTCTCCACTTACAGGAAGTTTGCGAACATGTAAAACATGAGAGAGACAGAGAGAGTGGGAGAGAGTTTTGATAACCTCTGGAGAGCAACATGGGTTGTGATGCCACTATCAAAGTCACTGCAGTATCAAAAATATTTAAACACTCCAGTTTTTAATCAGGATGGCGCTGACATAGGTGTTGTTTGTATTATATTTATTATTAGATGTGTTGTAAGTAATTAAAAATTATTAATTACTGACAGCATATCCAAGAGTTAAGGATATTTAAAAAAAACAAAAAACAAAAAAACTGCTGCCTCCACAGCTACCTGCCATAAAATTGAGCCTGCCAGTCAAATACCCTCCGCCACATACACAGAACCAAGCACTCAGCATGCCTCTTGCTTTATTTGTAATTATGATCAAACTACAAAGGCTGTCTAGATGGTTGATAAAAGGCTGAATCCTGAACAAATTTAGCCAAGAAAAGTTAGAAGAAAAATGATCCTATGGGGCAGGGGAAAGTGGTAACTCAACTTAATCAAAATAAAATATTTTTTAATTAGACTACATTAACACCTTCAAAAACTCAGTAATGAAAATAAAGTGTAAAATGAGATTGCCCAGGGCAATTAGACCACATTGCAAATTAACAGTCTCATTGTTGAAGTTAAATAAATGTGCTATACTAATGATTAAGGCACAAATTTGATATGTTCTCCTAGAAATTAAAGAATACCAATAAGAAAAAAAAAAGTTAGAAGGCAAAAAACATCAATCCAGATCCATCATTGTATTACTGTTAATTAGCCAGAAAAACAGAATAGATAAAAAGAACCAAAGGGAATTATCACAAAGTATAGGGAAGTTCTCAAAACTGAAGAAAGATATTATCTTCAAGTAGGAAAGACCCATCTAGGATTCAGAAAACAAATCAACCCCACAAAAGAATGATCAATAAGAACCATACTTAAATGTAGCATTTTGAAATGGCATAATGATGTAGATAAAATTACCAGAAATCACCTGAACAAAAAACATAAACCTAACAAAAGAGAGAGAGAGAAAATCAGACTAGAATCAAAATTTCTTGAACCAAACTAACAGGGAAACAATACTTTTAATATTCTCAGGTGAAAAGTTTTTTAACTTAGAATTCTATACCCATTCAGTGGAATATTACTAGGACCGTTATTGCTTTCATATTCTTTTTTAGGGAATTATGTGAGGGTGTGGTCCAGAAAAAAACATGGATTAAATAATGAAACAAAAAGACAGGGGGTCTAAACAACAATGAAGCACGCTCAGGAGATTAAAGAAGTCTTGGGGAAATAGATATGAATCTGAGCCAGAGAGAGATTAGTATAAATAAAAGATGAAAGCAGTGAGACATGAATTTCCTGAGGCAAGTGTATGGCAAACAAAGGAGAATCTACAGTTTTGATAATGTCCGTAAAGATAAAAATTTAACAATGGAAGAAAAATAGAGCCATACAGGCAAATAAGTGTAGTCATAGTACGATACTTGGTTCTGTAGTAAATGTCTTAGTAAAATTCTAATAATATAAACATTATTTATAAGTTTTCCAATATAAGTCACAGAACAGAATATAAGTATTACTAACTTAGTGTTATAAAAGTAAAATGCATGTAATGGAGAACACTTTTCCACTAATATTAACTTCATGGATTTCATCTCACATCATTGATTCTTGTTACCTATCATCTTTGCATGAAGTTTAAATTCAGAGGTAGGAAATTTTCTTTAACTAGGACAGCAGGCTCAACTAGAATGAACACTTCCTCTGTAAAGCATAGATAATATCAGTGGTAATAATATGTGTCAATGAAGCTAGCCTTAGAAAGGAAGAATATATGACTAAAGAAAGTCAAAGGAGGGTTTCTACCTCATTTTGGTCATGGAGAGTTAATACGTTAGAAGAAGCAAAAAGAGGAAAAGGAAGGAGGGAAAAGCAAATGTTCACAATTATTCATTCATCATTCATTTAATACATACAGATTATGTATGTATGCTAGGCAAGGTTTCAGGTGCTGAGATATAAGCACCAAATAAAATGGACAGAGATCTCTCAAGGAGTTTAAATTCTAGAAACTAGGAAGAATTAGTATTTACCACTTCTACTATGTATGAGGCATTATTCAAAGTACTTTACATATCCAACTTGTTTTATACTGACTTTCCACTCCCCATGACAGAGCCAGGATGTAGTGATGTGACTATAAGAAAACTGGAGGTAATACTGAAGGCAGGATCTCTTCCCACTCCCCACTCCAGAAGGAGATGGATATGTGAACATCCTTAAAACAATCCCTCACACTTCTACCAATCCAATGCATGGTCATACTGGGATGGCTGCAAAAGAAGGCATTTTAGTGACGTATATTCGGGAAGATCCCCTGGAGAAAGGATAGGTGACCCATTCCAGTATTCTTGGGATTCCCTAGTAGCTCAGCTGGTTAAGAATCCACCTGCAGTGTAGGAGAGCCTGGTTCGATTTCTGGGTCGGGAATTCCCCTGGAGAGGGGATAGGCTACTCACTCCAGTATTCTTGGGCTTCCTTGGTGGCTCAGTTGGCAAAGAATTTGCCTGCAATGCGGGAGACCTGGGTTCAATCCCTGAGTTGGGAAGATCCCCTGATGAAGGGAACTGCTACCCACTCCAGTATTCTGGCCTGGAGAATTCCATGGACAGAGGAGCCTGGGGACACAAAGAATCAGACATGGCTTAACAATTTAACAATGCAACACCAAGCTACACACAGAATCAATCACCACGTCTCAGTGGTTCAGCACAGCAAAAATGTATATCTCTTTTTTATTTCTTTTCATTTATTTTTATTAGTTGGAGGCTAATTACAATGTTGTAGTGGTTTTTGTCATACATTGACATGAATCAGCCATGGACTTACATGTATTCCCCATCCCGATCCCCCCTCCCACCTCCCTCTTTACCTGATCCTTCTGGGTTTTCCCAGTGTTGTTTCATTTGCTGCATTAAGTCTCTAAAGTGTATCGTCACCCAGAGACGATGGAAGTGAAGTGAAGTCACTCAGTCGTGTCTGACTCTTTGCGACCCTGTGGACTGTTGCCTGTCAGGCTCCTCCATCCGTGGGATTTTCCAGGCAAGAATACTGGAGTGGGTTACCATTGTCCATTGTCCATCATCTTTCCAGAGTCGATGGACGGAGCTTTAATTCACATGTGGTCCTGCCTCCCATCAAACTCCCCAGATCTTGGGAGAGGTCCTCAGAAGTCCACTCTTCACTGCTTCCCAGCTACTGCTGCCCTGGGGCTTCTGGTGGGGGTCTGGTACCAACGCCTGGGCTGGGTGCAGGGAGGGTAGGGGATGAGAGTTTGCTCTCATCTGACAAACGTCCTTGTACCTGAAGGAAGGCACAGTAAATAACAAATAAAATACACCATTGCATACTGAGAGACCGCTCAGTTTGCATTGGGTGGCTAAAGCAATGGAGTTTCAGCTTCAGCATCAGTCCTTCCAGTGAACACCCAGGACTGATCTCCTTTAGGATGGACTAGTTGGATTTCCTTGCAGTCCAAGGGACTCTCAAGAGTCTTCTCCAACACCACAGTTCAAAAGCATCAATTCTTTGGTGCTCAGCTTTCTTCACTTCATGGGAAATAGATGGGGAAAAAGTGGAAACAGTGTCAGACTTTATTTTGGGGGTCTCCAAAATCACTGCAGATGGTGATTGCAGCCATGAAATTAAAAGACGCTTACTCCTTGGAAGGAGAGACTGCTAGAAAAAGGCAAAAACTATTTTTCCTGCATTTTAAATAAATGGCTTTTCATTTTGCACTCTGCCCCACACATTATGAAGATTCTGTTTTCAGATATTTACTCAGATAAGTGTGCATTAGGAAAACAGGAATGCTGAAACATTTTGAGACCATTGGACACAGTGTCTAAGTTTCCATTGATACTGGGATACCTGAAGTGTCATCGTGGTATCACTGTTAGTATGGGGACATATAAGGACCAGGAAATAAATGGAATTCTGAACTAGGGATAACATATTCCGAGTCTGCGGTCCCACTTGGTGGTCATTTCCCAGCTCCCTGAATGTATAATTGGAATTACCATTCTTAACAGTAACCTCCACAATTGCATCCTTGATCTGTGAGGTAAGAAATATGGTGGAGAGTCTCAAGTGGAAGTTACAGAAATGTCTCTTCCTTCTGGTCAAAAGTGTTAATCAGAAACAATATCTGATGAGTAGGAGCGTGTCTGTGTATAGGGCGGTGGGCAGAGATTAGCACCATCTCAAAGGGTCCAAAGGATGCAAACGCACAGTTCCTTAGCCTCTCTCCTCTAGTTCAGCAGATCAGTTTCTGCCTCATTACTGTAAATTATACAGTACTGCAGCATGACATACCACTACTACAACACAACCAAAGGAAGTCCCAATTACAGCTTCAGTACCTGAAAATTATTATGGTATCGGGTGGGTAATTTGGCAGCAATGTCATTGTAAGTGCATGATTTCTTCCAATATTCATGAGAAAAGATGATCACAAACAGTATTCATATGTAACAGACAACAATGAATATTTCCAGCTTTATCCTAAGGATATGTTGACTCTCCCATTCTCTGTCTGACCATTCATCGCTCAGTTGTGTCTGACACTTTGTGAACCCATGGACTGAGCCCACCAAACTCCTCTGTCCATGGGATTCTCCAGGCAAGAATACAGGAGTGGGTTGTCATTTCCTTCTCCAGGGGATCGTCCAGACCCAGGGATCAAGCCCGGGTCTTCTGCATTGCAGGTAGATTCTTTATCATCTGAGCCACCAGGGAAACCTCTGTCTAGTCTGAACCAAGGGGACATCCAACAGAGCATCATAATGATCCCCAACATCAGATTGAATCAACAAAGTAGTTCCTGGCCTTTTTTGGTGATTCAGTGGTAAAAAATTCACCTGCCAATCCAAGAGACACCGGTTTAATCCCTGCTTTGGAAAGACCCCCCATGCCTTGGAGCAGTTAAGCCCATGCACCACAATTATTGAGCCTGGACTCGAGTCCGGGAGCCACAACTACTGAAGCCTGCGTGCCTTACAGTCCATTCTCTGCAACAAGAGAAGTCACCAAAATGAGAACATGAGCTCTGCAACTAGACAGTAGCCCCTGCTCACGGCAGCTAAAGAAAAGCTCCTGCTTCAGTGAAGACTCAGCATACCCCAAAATACAACTAAATAAGATTCTTTACAAAAAGAAAGTACTTACTAAGTTGCAAGCCTTGATAACATATATATACTTGACTATGGGAGGTAAGCATGGCAAACAGATGGGGAAACAGTGGAAACAGTGGCTGACTTCATTTTTCTGGGCTCCAAAATCACTGCAGATAGTGATTGCAGCCATGAAATTAAAAGACACATATTCCTTGGAAGGAAAGTTATGACCAACCTAGACAGCATATTAAAAAGCAGAGACATTACTTTGCCAACAAAGGTCCATCTGGTCAAGGCTATGGTTTTTCCCGTGGTCATGTATGGATGTGAGAGTTGGACTGTGAAGAAAGCTGAGCCCCGAAGAATTGATGCTTTTGAACTGTGGTGTTGGAGAAGACTCTTGAGAGTCCCTTGGACTGCAAGGAGATCCAACCAGTCCATCCAAAGGAGATCAGTCCTGGGTGTTCATTGGAAGGACTGATGCTGAAGCTGAAAGTCCAATACTTTGGCCACCTCATGCGAAGAGTTGACTCAAATTGGAAAAGACCCTAATGCTGGGAGGGATTGGAGGCAGGAGGAGAAGGGGACGACAGAGGATGAGATGGCTGGATGGCATCACCGATTCGATGGGCATGGGTTTGGGTGGACTTCGGGAGTTGGTGATGGACAGGGAGGCCTGGCTTGCTGTGGTTCATGGGGTCGCAGAGAGTCGGACATGACTGAGCGACTGAACTGAACTGAACTGATGGGAGGTAAGCTCAGCAAAAATGCAGGGGTTTGACAATAATAAACACTTAAGGGTTCTGTTCATAAGAGGTGTAACAGGACATTGTTTCCAAAGTGAAATATGAAATATTGCATCTTGCAGATTCTGAAAAATTGTTTAAGGATATTCTGGAGGTGGTATTTCTCAGCTGGGAAATTGATCTGACCGTATACTGGGGGGACATGAAAACCTGCCATGTTTGAGTGAGGCACAGAACAGGACAAGACTGTGAAGCACAACCAGGCCTGATGCTTGCACCATACAACCTGGAATTCTCTATGGTTTTAGAACTACCAGTGGATGAAAAAATGCCATGTGGAACTCATACAAGCTCCAGTGGGAGAATCACAGTGGTCAAGTTCTGGAGCAGGGCCAGTCCACTTGTAGCAGAAAATGATGTGGGCTTTAGAAGGGGCAAAGTAATCATGCAAAACCAAAAGACCTGGGAATTCCCATTGTGATTTGGATTCTGTGAGATCCAGAAACATCAGGTGGGCCCACAAGCAATCCACCATCTGATGGAATCGGTGCATCAGAACCGGTCAAACACACAGGTTGTGTGAGTAAGTGGCTGAGATTCTCACGGCAAAGGCAGAAGGACATGTCCCTCAGCTTATACCTACATAAGGGTGATGCCCTGGAATCCACTACAGAAATGAGGCCAGAGTGCATGGCTTGTACATGGACCAGCTTGTTATGTTTCGGTGGCAGCTAAAAACAGATGGTGGCTTCTTTGCAGGCTCTCACACTTGGAAGAGTATAAAAGGCAAATCCTCTCAAGCTGAGCAGCCCTTTTGTTTAGATTAAGGGACCCTCCCAATCTTTGGGCTGATCTCGCCTCTCCAGTCTAGCTGAACTGCTTTTAATTCTGAGAATGTGTCATTTAACTTGTACCTTTCTGCCCTTGAATATGCCATTTCTTCAGCCTGGAATATGTCCCTCATTCCTTCTGCTTCCATTTAATTAGGTCCTCAAGTAAAAGTTACCTTAATCTAGAAACTTCTTTCTTCTGCAGGACTGGACTGAAGTGCCCTTCCATAGCTCACTGAACATCCTGTACATTCCAATGGGTGACATGTCATGCCCTGTAATTCCTTGTTAAATACATATTTTGCTTCTTAATAGTAAGTTTCCTGAGGACAGAAGCAACTGTGTCCATATATATTATATTTTCTTATACATGTTGTATATATTTACATACACACACATAGATTCATATATATTTATTTTGCATGTGCTTAGCTGTTTAGAATAAATAAAAATTCAGACTAGGTTTTGATTTAAATACTTACATGTGGATGTGTTAGTCATTCAATTTTGTCCAACTCTTCATAATCCCATGGACTGTGGCCCGCTAGGCTCCTCTGTCCATGGGATTTTCCAGGCAAGAATACTGGAGTGGGTAGCCATTCTCTTCTCCAGGGGATCTTCCTGACCCAGGAATTGAACCTGGGTCTCCTGCATTGCAGGTAGACTCTTTACCATCTGAGCTGCCAGTGAAGCCCAAATACTTAAATGTGAAGTTGTTCAGTTGTGCCTGACTCTTAGTGACCCCATGGGCTGTAGCCTGCCAGGCCCCTGTGTCCATGGGGTTTTCCAGACAAGAATACAGGAGTGGGTTGCCATTTCCTTCTCCAAAATACTTACATAGAACCAGTTAAATTCTTAAAAGAAGACTTGACATTAGAAGCAGAGCTGCAATAAACATAAAAGGATTGCATTTTAGAATTATAATGCTTCCCAAATCTGTTTAATAGCTTCTGGAATTAAATATATTAATCACTAAAGTATAGCATGCTTAGTAAATTTTTTATGTTTAAGAACACTGTAGTTTAATGATTAAACTCTCCTGGTGGAAAAGTATCCATATGGAGAAACCTATTTTCTAAGTAAAGTGAAAACTTTTCAGTAATATTATGTTATATATAAACTACCCATAATGGCATAAGTAGACCAAGTATTTTTATAATGTTCTTCAAAATAAAAAACAGTTTTATCTTTTTGGAGGATGTGACTGGTAGATATAATTATATTTAATGTTCACTAAAAAATGGAGAAACACACACAAAAAGAAAGAATGAAAAAATCACCAAAATTGGCCTTAGTTTCCTCCCACCGGGTGTCCTCAATCGTTTAAATGGATGTTTTCAGGATGCGGTACTTTCTTTCCACCAGAACTGCCCCACCTCACATGAAACAAGCAACAGCACAGCTTTTATTTGCTTTGATTCTTTTATGTGGCTCATCTCAAGCTGTATAAAAAGCCTTAGAGAAATGCATGGGCATTGTCACATATGCTCATTATTAGAGCTTCCACTTCTCTTTAGTTTGTGAAAAAGCTCATACTTATTTTCCTCATGACATTGCATACATAGATATTATTAGACATATCACATGGGAAGATTTATATTATATCTGCAAGTTGGTTTTTAATATCTTGCATCAATTCGAGTTCTGAAGTTTTGCCTTTTCTGTTTGGACCTGAACTGACACCTCCAAAGGGAAACGCACTAAGATGTGTCAAGAGTCTTCAGTGAAGGTTCCCTTCAGTGGACCATTTAGCACTCTCTCCTTGTTTTTACTTTTCTTACATGTTTGCAGGGTTTTTTTTTTAATTGAAATTTATGTTTTCAGGGAGTTACAGTATCCTTTGTGATTATACTGAGCTCTTACTCGCCTCACGAGTCTGAGTTAAAATGTGTAAAGCAGAATAATTCCTAATGCAATTCTTTAAAAGTGCATTTTTCACGGCTAAGGCAAAATTAAAATCTGAGCAGCCAATTCAGTTTCAAGGAGGACTGAGATAAATGAAATGTTGGTCATTTATGAATTACTCGAGTGCTTAATATGTTTCCATAATAAGCAAATAAGTTATTTGCTGACAATAACTTTTGATAGGATTTAAGAAAGGCCGATGGTCATTCTGCAGATGTCAAAACCCTAAAGTCAATATGCTGATTTGTATTTTTGGAATAGGCTCCTCAAATATTTCTAGAACAGAAGGTAATTTGTGTCTCCACTTCAATTTGTTATATAGAGATGACTTTGGGGACATTTAATATTAAATATTCCATCTCTTTAGAAAAATCACACAAATTGAAATAGTTACTCTGAAAGAACTCTATGGGAATACATTTGGTGGTTTAAAGATATCCTACCTACAATACACTTTATGATATGACAGTCATAATACTATACAGACATCTCAGGAAATATAATGAAGGAAGATTGGGACGTGATTATAAAAGGGAAACTGATGAAGTAGAATTAATAAAATGTTGCTGTGAAGCTTAGCTCATTCACTTAACAGGTGACTGGACAATTAAAGGTCATTGAGCCTTAGCTTCTCCTCGTATCAAATGGGGATACTATCACCTAACACCTAGAACATTTGTGAGCATAAATGAAATAATTGTGGCAAGCTCCTGCTTAATAATAAGTTGTTCAATAAACATTAATCCTCCTCACCAAGATTCACTGGTTGCATTCTTTTGGAAGTCCTACAAAGGCGTTCTAGTGGTTTGGTGATTTTCTTTGAAATTGATTTTTGCTTTCATGCAGCTCTTTAGTGACTTCCTAAGGCTGCTTCCTGCTGAAATAATGTATTATTCTATGCATTCTCATGTGCTTCATCCAAGTACTGATATATTAGGTGTGAAAACCTTTAAACTCTTTCCAGGTCCAGCTGGGTTGGGCTCCCACTCTCCTAGGAACTCAGCTTGTAGTAATATGTTACTCATCAGGTATCAGGCCAAAACTGACTCCAGAATTTATAAAACAGCTTCTATATGTAAGCATCAATTTTGTTTAACTACTATATTATTTATCATGTGCTACAGAAAAGTACTTTATATGAATATTAGAGTTATATTTTATATCTCACTCAGATGTGCCATGTATTCTTCTGTCTCCTTATCTCAGTTTCTTAAGGAATGGAGGAGGGCTGAAAAACTGAAGATACCTGAATGACAGAGATAATATGTAAGTCAACTTAATATCTTTATGGTCCTATTAGCAGGTTATAACATAAACTCATCTTTCAGTTGAACTCCACTTTTAATCAAAGCATTTTTTTTCTGTACAAGTGCTATAACAGAAAATGAGTGGTTAATAAGTATCAAATATTGAAGATGCAAGTTCAGATGGCATCAGTTCAGTTCAGCTCAGTCACTCAGTCATGTGTGACTCTTTGCAACCCCATGGACTGCAGCATGCCAGGCTTCATGGTCCATCACCAACTCCTGGAGCTTGCTCAAACTCATTTCCATCGAGTCGGTGATGCCATCCAACCATCTCATCCTCCGTTGTCCCCTTCTTCTCCTGCCTTCGATCTTTCCCAGCATCATAGTCTTTTCCAATGAGTCAGTTCTTTGCATCAGGTGGCCAAAGTATTGGAGTTTCAGCTTCAGCATCAGTCCTTCCAATGAATATTCAGGACTGATTTCCTTTAGGATTGACTGATGGTGCCAGAGAGACTAGCAATGGCAGAAGGTAAATATGAAACTAAGGTTAGGGCAAACATTCTCCCAGGATTACGTATGCATGTTCATATGTATATGTGCTCAGTAGCTCAGTTGTGTCCAGCTTTTTGCAACTCCATGAATTATAACCAACCAGGATGCTCTGTCCATGGGATTTTTCAGGCAAGAATACTGGAGTGGGTTGCTATTTCCTCCTCCAGAGGATCTTCCCACATCTCTTGCATCTTCTGCATTGGCAGGCAGGCTCTTTACCACTGCACCACTTGGGAAGTTCAGTGTGTGTGCCTGTGTGTGTGTGTGTGTATGTGCATAAATATAAAATAACACATATTCAGGATAGCCATTGAATAAACTTTATGAGCTTCGTTAGTTTGTACTGCTCCAAGAATTTGTTGACTACATCTATGTTGTTAAATTTGTAGACATAACTTTGTTCATAGTGTCATCTTTCAGTATTTGATGTCTATAGGATCTGAAGTGATGCCCTCTATATCTTATTTGTTATATTGTTAATTTACATCTTCCATTTTTATTTTACTTTGTTTCATTCTCATTTCTTTGATCAATCTTCCTAGAGTTGTATTGATTTCATTGTTTTGCTAAGGGTCAAATTTAGTTTCACTGATTTTTCTCTAATTTTTAAAATTCTTAATGCTATCGTTTTCTTCAGTTATCTTTATTGTATCCTTCTGCCCACTTAGTATGAGTTTAATATACTTTCATTTATTTAGAGATACTTTTAGATGGTTAATATAAGAACTTTCTTATTTTCTAGTAAAAGCACTTATTCTCTAAAATTTCCTCTAAGTAGTTCTTTACCCACATCAAACAAATTCCTCCTATTCTATTTTATATTTATTTAATTAACAATATTTATAATTTCATTTGCAAACTGTTTTTTTATTCCTGGTTGTTTAAAAATGCATCATTCATTTCTCAAATATTTAACAATTTTCCAGGTATATTTGTTTTGATTTCAATTTTAGTTTTGTATGGTCTATCAATATAGTTCATATTATCTTAGTTCATAAAGTTTGTGAATATTTGTTTTTCAGTTTAGAATGTATTGTATCTTGGTGAATATTCAAGCATTGAAATGAATGTGTATTCTTGTCTTGCTGAGTGGAATATTCCATAAATATCACTTAGTTCCTGTTGGTTTGATAGTGCTATTTAGACTTTATATATTTACTGCTTCTGTATTTACTTTTTCTATCAATTACTTAGAATTGTTGAAATCTCCAAATATAAGTATGGATTTTTTCATTTCTTCTTTCAGTGATATGTTTTGCTTTACGCATTTTGTGTTACTGATTTTAGTTACATACATATTTAGAATTATTATGTTTCTTGGTCAATTGTCTCTCTTACTATTATGTAAAGTCTTTTACTATCATTGATAATATTTTTTTTTTCTGATGTGTACCTTTCTCTTATTAGCATAGTTTACAACTTCACTTGATGAGTTAAATTCAATATTGTAAATACTAAATGTTTTTGCATGAATATAAATAATAAAACAACAGTGGAGACAAAATGAAACTATAAGAGGTATTCATTCCATAAGTAGATAGATAAAGAGTGAAAAATAGAAACAACAGATGGAATATAGCCAAAACAACTATCAAGCTTGTAGATTTCAAGCCAAACAAATCCATAATTATATAAAGTAGAACTGACACCAAAATATCAAATAAAGAACTAAACATTCAAGGTCCAACAAACTGTCTATAAGAAATCAACTTTAAATGTAAAAACAGAGATAGATTAAAAAAAAAAGCAGAGAGAAAGAGTAACAAGATATAAGATATGCCATGTAAGCATCAATCAAAATAAAGCTGAGCTTGTTATTTCTATCTTATTCTATAGTTTCTGACTCTTCTAAAATTTCTTTCTTGTTTATGTTGTCCAGCTTTTTCATGATACATGTTAAAGTATTAACTATAGATAACTTAAATTCCCTGTCTACTAATTCTAACATCTGTGTCATCTCCGAGCCTTATTCTCTTGAATGAGACTGTCATCTCTTGATAGTGAACTAATTTTTCTTTTCCCTTGCTTTGTGTGTGTCTGTTGATAGTTTTCATTAATTGCTAGACATAGCCTGCAGAACAGTAGAGACTAAAGTATATAGTATTTATACCTGGAAATGGTCACAATTCCTCTGCTATGTAGTTAGCATGGCGATTAAGTTGATCTAGATAGGAGTTGAGCTAGTTTTGTATTTTTTTGGCAATGTTTTTACCTTCACTTCACAGCAATTTCAAATTTCTCTGTTCTGTTTCTTATGGTGGGGATGGTTTGAGATTCTTTTTCCCCCCACCAACTTTCCTGCTCCTTAGTCCTTTCCCCTGTGTCTGGACTGCAGGTACCCCCTCTTTCTACCCTCCTGTCCTTCTCAAACGCTGGTGTCCTCCTGTTTGTTATCTGGTACTTGTGAACCCCGTGGTGGGTACTCTGAGAGTGTTCTTTGTTGTCTTGGGTCAACCTTATGTTTAGACTGGACCTTTGTACCTATGCCCAGTGGGTAGTAATTCCTCTATGACTCAGCCTTTTCCCCAGCAACAAGCAATCTTTAATTTTCTGAACCCAGGAGAAATTTCTGTCTCTTCTCCAGAACTGACTTCCCCATTGGCTCAAGTGGTAAAGAATCTGCCTGCAATGCAAGAGACTCAAAAGACACAGAGTCACTCCCTGGAAAAGGAAAGGGCAACCCACTCCAGTGTTCTTGCCTGGAGAATCCCATAGACAGAGGAGCCTGGTGGGCTACAGCCTAGGAAGTTGCAAAGACTCGGACAGTACTGAGCATGCACGCATCTCCAGGATTGGATGGCTTTTTATTTTTCATATCTTCCAGCTGCAGTAGGTCT
Organism: Muntiacus reevesi; assembly: GCF_963930625.1. Lineage (NCBI taxonomy): Eukaryota > Metazoa > Chordata > Mammalia > Artiodactyla > Cervidae > Muntiacus > Muntiacus reevesi. The sequence continues at coordinate 44,745,180 of NC_089264.1, forward strand.
TCACTCTGCTTTGGGGCTGGCAGGGTTGCTACCTTTTCCTCAGTGAGTTAAGTCTGTCATTCCTAGGGCCTTTTTGGGACTTCGTTCCGTTCTGTATTTTTGGCTGTTCCCCAGCTCTAGACCTGCACTGCTAAAGAAGGCTTTCTTCAGTCTCCTTCCTACCACCAGTCTTTCTTGCGAGTGCTCAGTGGAAGTCCGTGAAGAAAAACATTTAAGAGAGCACAACTTCCTCTGAATCTATATCACCCAGAATTTGCCTGATCTCTTACTAACCCCAGAGAAGGCAATGGCAGGCAACCCACTCCAGTGCTCTTGCCTGGAGAATCCCAGGGACGGCCGAGCCTGGTGGGCTGCCGTCATGGGGTTGCACAGAGTCGGACACGACTGAGGCGACTTAGCAGCAGCAGCAGCTCGCTAACCCAGAAGTCACCTTTTAGCAATTTGTTAAAAAGTTTAGCTAATTTTTATTACCTGCTTAAGTGGAGGCACTGTCGTTCTCCTGATGCCATAGGTGAGCCAGGACCTATGGTCCATCTTCTCCTGGAGAAACTCATTATATCCTGGATTTCAGCCTATTGTTATAGCTCTCTGAAGGGTACAAAAATATGAGTATGTGTTTTTAGTGTTTTGTATATCATTCTGTTATATTATTTTAAATTTTTATATTTATAACTTTTATACTTTCAAGTTAGAGTCTCTAATTTTAAAATTAAGAAAATAGTGATTTTATCTAGTTCACTTGTACATTTAGAATATAATTAAGTAAACCAGATTAATTCCTTTGTCAGTTTTTCAGTGCATAATTATTAAACAGCTTCTATGTTTTAATGGTTATTTTATTTTTATTGATATAATCTGTTATTTACATTTTAATGATATAATCTGTATAACTGTTTTCCCACTGAAATCTTACAAAATATTTGATTCATCTAAAATTGTCAAACATTTTTTATTGTTAGATTTTATTGTGGATATTACTTTTGCAAAATACAAAATTTCCAGATCAAAACTTTATTTTGTTTTTCCTATTACTTAACTGTTTTATTTTTATTTTTTTTTTCCATTTATTTTTAATAGTTGGAGGCTAATTACTTTACAATACTGTAGTGGTTTTTGCCATACATTGACATGAATCAGCCATGGATTTACATGTGTTCCCCATCCTGAACCCCCCTCCCACCTCCCTCCCCATCCCATCCCTCTGGGTCTTCCCAGTGCACCAGGCCTGAGCACTTGTCTCATGCGTCTGACTTGGACTGGTGCAGATCAAAACTTTAAATTCAATCTCTTATAAAGATTACTACAATGTCCTTTAAAAATGTAAGCAATAATAATTTTATTTTATACTCTATATTAAGTATACTGAATATCATTCTATATTGATTATTTTTACTTAGTATAATTTTTCTGGGATAATTTTTGTAAATTTTAATTGCAATGAATGGATATAGATCTATTTATGTTTACATCTATAGTATGTTTTACACATTTCAGGTGTTGTGATTTTTTTCTGTTATTTATTTTTACAGTGATACTTACTAGGCATTGAATAGAAGCTTATATTTTAATTTTTGGAACGTATGGCAACAAACGTAAACAGGACAGAGGCATTCAATGTGGACATATGGCAGGGTCAAAACACATTGCCATAGGAGAAATATGTAGAGATCATTTCAGGTTATGGAAAGGACATGATGAAATCTAATAAAAGGCAAGAGTCATCAAACAAATAGCAAGAGAAAGAATTGATAGTAAAGAGACCAACACACCAAAAATAATGAGGTTATATTGGAAAAGTAGGAGACAGCCTCTATTGAAGATTATTTAATGTTTCAAGGTAGCTTATAGGTCTTGTGAATAATCATAGCAAAATAGGCCATGTTGAGGAACAGCCTGTGTGGGTAACTCAGCCAAACCTTCCCTCCATGGAAATCTGACAAGAGGTTTATAAGCAGTATTTTTAGAGTACAAAATTTCCTTGAAAATACAGCCCTTCTATAAATATGAATCAGGAAGATAAAATGTTTGCTGTGCATCTTCTCTGGGAACTAGATAGTTCTGCCTGATTCTTGATTTATTAGTAGTGCTATGTCCACATAGACTAAATATATCATATGAAATCTTGAAACATGCTTTGGAAGGGTTTATAGAATTTGTATATCGTAAAAAGTAAATCTGTTATTCACACATGAAATTTGACAAAGATGAAAGCAAGAATCTTTAGATTTCACATTTTCTAATATCATTTGTTGTGTGGGTATACATGTGTATGTGTGTGCATATGCATGTATTTTGGTAAGAAAAATTGTGGAGCAGTAATTCAGTCAGATAATAAAATTACTGCTTTTCCTTAAATTCTTGATTCTGTCAATGAACTGTTACATGTTTAACAAACCTTACTGTTACATATATTTTGATTATATTATAAATGCCCAAATCACCCTGATGCTTTCTAGAATCAAACAAATAGGCTCAACCCTAGCTTAAGCCAAACTGAGAGAGAAGTATTTCTCAAATATTTGCAGCTTGTTTGGGATAGGAAGGTGTTAAAAGTCTGCACAAAGGAATAAGTGATGTGACTATTTCAGTGGATTCACTCTGGTAGCTTTATGGAGCATAGTCTGTTGGCAAACAACAGCAAAAGCAGATAATTTAGCCAGCTAATGATTCATGGTAATGGCCTGTTTCAGTGTGTTGGTATGGGGGCAGTGAGAAGTGGTCAAAATCTAAATATATTACCAAGATAGAGGCAGCAGATTATCTTGATGGGTAGAATGAGAGAAAAAGCAAAGATGATTTAAAGGTTTTTTTTTCTTGTTTTTATTTTTTTTTTTCCTTTTTTCTTCTGAGCAACTGTAAGGATAGAATTCCTGTTTTTGTTTTTGTTTTTTTTTAATTATCTTAAGTCATTTTATTTTTTTAAAATTTTTTAATTTTTCCATTTGTTTTTATTAGTTGAAGGCTAATTACTTTACAGTGTTGTAGTGGGTTTTGCCATACATTGACATGAATCAGCCATGGATTTACATGTGTTCTCCATCCCGATCCCCCCTCCCACCTCCCTCCCCATCCCATCCCTCTGGGTCTTCCCAGTGCACCAGCCCTAAGCACTTGTCTCATGCATTCAACCTGGGCTGGTGATCTGTTTCACACTTGATAATATACTTATTTCAATGCTATTCTCTCAGAGCAAAAATAAACAAATGGGACCTAATGAAACTTAAAAGCTTTTGCACAACAAAGGAAACTATAAGCAAGGTGAAAAGACAGCCTTCAGAATGGGAGAAAATAATAGCAAATGAAGAAACAGACAAAGGATTAACCTCAAAAATATACAAGCAACTCCTGCAGCTCAATTCCAGAAAAATAAATGACCCAATCAAAAAATGGGCCAAAGATCTAAACAGACATTTCTCCAAAGAAGACATACAGATGGCTAACAAACACATGAAAAGATGCTCAACATCACTCATTATCAGGGAAATGCAAATCAAACCTCAATGAGGTACCATTACACACCAGTCAGGATGGCTGCTATCCAAAAGTCTACAGGCAATAAATGCTGGAGAGGGTGTGGAGAAAAGGGAACCTCATACACTGTTGGTGGGAATGCAAACTAGTACAGCCTCTATGGATAACAGTGTGGAGATTCCTTAAAAAACTGGAAATAGAACAGCCATATGACCCAGCAACCCCACTCCTGGGCATACACACTGAGGAAACCAGATCTGAAAGAGACACGTGCACCCCAATGTTCATCGCAGCACTGTTTATAACAGCCAGGACATGGAAGCAGCCTAGATGTCCATCAGCAGATGAATGGATAAGGAAGCTGTGGTACATATACACCATGGAATATTACTCCTGTTAACAAGAGGGGGAAAGGCTACCTAATAGTAGGCTTGGAGAGAAAGATCAGTACTTCAGTTTTGGACACACTAATTTTGAATGATCAAAATGAGATAAATAGAAGAAGTAAGGACATCATGTAGGTCGTTGATTATACAAGTCTGAAATTTCAAGGGAAATCCAGGCTGTGGGTAGAAAGTCTGGGGTCATTATTATCATCACCAGATATTTAATATCAAAGTGATTAAAATGGATAAAGTTTTCAAGTTAGTGAGAATAAATTTTCAAGTAGAATAAAGAGGTACAAGGACTCGTTTGAGACACAGGAGGCAAAAAATAACCAATAAAAATAATGAGAAGAAAGAATTATATTCCACTCATAGTCATTGGTTACTTTTAAATTGCCAGGCATTTTCATATGTGATTTAATTTAATTTTCAAAAATGTATAGGAGATTATCTCTGTGATATAAATGAAGAAAATAATTTGGAGGGATCATCTTACTCAAGGTCACATATTTTAGGTAGTAGAGATTGTTTTTGAATTCTGGTGTTGAGATTTCAAGGCAGGTAAACTTTGCACTGTTCAACCAACTCATGGTCCCTTCAACATTTGTGTTTTTGGGTTCATTATATAAAAATATCAACTCTAAATAGTGGCTTAAATATTACAAAAGGAATGCAGTTAGCATTGGCCACAACAATTTAGTAAACATCATTTTGCCCTAACTTGATGTGATATACAAAATCAATACATTTGCAGGGAGTTTAGAGAAATAAGGAAGACGGGAGAATTTGAAACAAAGGACGGTAGTCAGGAAAGATGGAAGTGAAATTCACCCAGTTGTATTCAACTGTCTGTAACCCCATGGACTATATAGTCCATGGAATTCTCTAGGCCAGATTACTGGGAGTGGGTAGCCTATCTCTTCTCCAGAGGATCTTCCCAATACAGGGTCTTATGCATTGCAGGTGGATTCTTTACCAACTGTGGGAAGCTTGAACAATTGTGGCACTGCATATTAAAAATAAGGTTCAACTAGTTGCTCATTAAAATTCCTGGGTTGTCAAAGATAAGAATGAGGAGCTAAGTTCCTGACATATACAATAGAAGAAAGAGTAAAGAACACCGTAAGTTTTAACAAAAGTTCAATAAGCAGTTATTAAATACCTACTAGCTAGATGATAGAATCTATGCTAATTCAAAAATACAGATGTAATCCTATGATGTGGATACATCTTTGGGTTTTATATTTCTTCTTAATCCTTAAGTTCCATATTTCTTTTCGCAGGAATTTCAGAATCCCCATTTTATCCATTTTAGAACTTCCTCATCACTGTATTTCATGCCAATTTTTATAGATATAATGGTGAACTAAGAAGGAAAAAAAAATAAAGAAAAAACCTTTCATTTAACCTTTTTATATTCATTGCTAAGGCTCTCTTCTAGTCAGAATAACTTTGAATGTGAATAACTGCCATCATGGATATATTTTTTGAATAAAATTATTATACATCTTACAAATAAGTATGTGTCTAGAACTTAGATGCAAATACAATTCCAGTCTGAAAAAGAAGACAAAATTATAAACTATCTTACTTTCCCTCTCATTTGATATCTATGTATAACGTTACCATATTTTATAATATAAATTTTCAGATATGTATGTGGGACAATGATGTCTGGTAAGCTCTGTTTATCAGTATTTATGAATGGATTCTATGGATCATAGAACTTGTTGAAAGTTCACAGATCCTAACTACAGTAAAAACATTTTAGGACAAAAGTGATATCACAGAGTCTAGCTCGGCTATTAAAAAGTTGCACAGCTGATTGAGAAGTTAATATGATTCTGGAGTTCTTCATATCCAAGTGAAAGTGTCCATGAGTTATCATGGACCCAGAATATAGCTGATCCCATACAACTGGAAGCACCATGAGGAAAATCCATGCCTACTTTGATTCTGCTTGACAGTAGTCTCCACCAATTATCTTATCCCTGACTTGCCACTACCTATTTGTATCAGTACAAAATCCCAGGGAGATCATTTGACTTCCAGGATCAAGAAGGAAGACTGTGGATTCTTATCTATCAGCTGTTGTTCACGCACTGTCGTGTGACTGCAGCACGCCAGGCTTCCCTGTCCTCCACAATCTCTATGTATTGTCTATTACTCTTGCCTTTCACGAGTACTATTTTAAGCCAGTAATTGATATGTGTAGTTCACGAATGATTGGTAGTCCCTGAAATAATTTCAGGTGATTTGAAGATCAAAATTCTTTTTCTATAATGATATGAAAATATCATTTGCCCTTTATTATGATGACCTTTTCACTAGTGGTACAGAGGTAATGGTGAGGAAAAAGCTGTTGTGTTTTACTTTCTGCTACTTGAAAAAATGCCTGAAAAACTATGGTTACTGAAACTCGGGATTTTGATACACATTTTTTTCCAAGTGAATGAAGTGAGCTTCTCAACCTGCAGTGGTTGTTGATACAATCTGAAGCTTTCCAGTGAAAATTAGAACTTTGGAAAACTTGACTCAACCACCATGAACTTGACAGTGTTTCAGCACATGTACCAGTTTTTTTATGTTGCAACAAAGTACCACAGATTTAGTGACTTAAAATCTAATCATTTATTAACTTTCAGGTCTGTAGATCAGAAGTCTGACCATGGCACAGCTAAGAACTGTCTTACAAAGCTGAAATTAAGATGTCAGCCAGGGTATATTCCTGGAGCCTCATGTTCTTGTCTATAGAAATTTCCTTAGTTCCTGTGCTTGTTTGTAGAATTCACTGGTCATAGGACATACCCTATTCTCTTATTGGCTATTGTCCAGAGGTCACTGTCAATTCCCAGAAGCAACTCCCAACTCCTTTCCATGTTCCTCTCCCCTTCAACTTCCAGTCCAGGAGTGGGGAATCTCCCTCCTTTCAAACATCAGCCTTTAGAACGAGACTAGTCTCTTTCTTGGATTGACCGAATTAGGTCAGTCTCACCAAAGTTAAACTCCTTTTCTTAAGATCAGCTGTGCCGTAGAGCATAATGTAATCATGGTAGTGAGGCTCATCCCATTAATAGGCTCAGTACTACTTGAGGTGAAGGAAATGCACAGGGTGTATACTGATGGTTGGGTATCCACCGCCTCACAAGCAGAACCGTATTGCCAAGAGTAGAGTGAATTTACATCTTTAGGTATGGATCACAATTTCCTTTCAACCTTCAAATTACAAATGACCTTGCTGGTCCATTTCTTCTCACACATTGGGTTATTCTCTAATCTTTTTGGAAAAATTACTCTGTGTCTCCAGGAAGTTTATTTCCATCCTTCTCTGAAAACGATGCTCAGCCCTGTCCTGCCTATGAGATAGAGTCCTTTTAAATAATCTCAGCGTAACTTTCTGATATCTGTACTGGTATGAGAAAGGAAAGGACAATGATATATACGTGCTCTTGCTGTTAGGATTCTTGAACACAAAAATGTATCTGAAGCAGTCCCTGCTCCCGCCAAGGATCTTACGGTGTGGCAGAAGGCGGAGCTCCAAACCTCAAATTGCCAAATTACCCCTGGTCTAGTTCCCATATTGGCTCCCAGAGTTTCTAAATTGCATGGAAATGATCTGTCCATGCCCTGGTAATTTCATTTATTGAGCACTCCCACTTTGCTGGGTACTTAATAATGACAATGCAAGTGTATACCACTTACTTTCCTCAGCATTATATAGTAGTGCAACATTACTGTGGGACTAGTATTATTCCAATTTTATACACAGGGTAACTGAGAAGTTGTGTACTGTGCACAACATCCTATGGTCTCAGAGAGTAAGGGGCAAGGCCAGGTTTACAAGTAAGGTAGTCTGGTACCTGATGCTGAATTCTTAGCCTTTACACCTTGTCACCTCTCTTAAGTCTCTGAAGATTATTCTAAAATATAAAGCTCCAACATGATAAACACTCGATATGACTATTATTTAAAGCAAATGTCCAGTAAAAGACCTAAAGTCTTTCTATAATAATTTTTAGGTATCCTTGGGAGTTATACCTTGATGGGAAGAAAAATGACAGGATAAACATATTAAGCTATAACCATTGCTTGTGAATCTGCTGGACACTTTTACATACAGTTTCTAGAACAGCTAATGTTCATTCATTCATTAACAAAATTATCTGTTAATCTCCTTAAGTGTAATAGAAAGCTAGGGGTCTAGGGATCTCTCCTTTCCAGAAGCGAATCAGACAATCTCTTCCCAGGACTTCAAGGATAGATTATTTCCTATACAAATAATTACTTTTTATATCACCCAAAGCAGCATTTCTCACTTTTAGCCTCTTTTCTCAGGTAAGTCTCCATTGTAGAATTAAAGTTCTGGATGTCACAATGCTAACCAGCCGTCTTGAGTAAATGAAATGACCTCTCTCTCTCTCTATTTCTCTCCCTCTTTCAGAATGAAAGAAGAATAATCTACTTTTGACTATTCAGCATCATTAAATGTCATCAGCAGAGGCTCTGAAAGCCATGTGGTCAGTGTGACTTAACGGACAGAGATACTGAGAGAGTTAGATGAGTTGTTAAAGTTCACACAGCTAATTAACTGCATAACATGGGTTAGAATGCAGAGCTCCTGATTCAAAGTCTAGTGGTCTTCATCAGGATTATGTGATATCCAACAAAGCCAGTATGTATTAACATAATCACATTTTATAACTGATCTCCATGCCGGTATCTCACAATAGAGACTAGGTTTTAAATTTATTCTCCTTCCCCTTTAAGTTTCTTAACAAAGAGTTGAAGTAAAAGAAAATCATATTCTTTTTTTTTAACATGAAGCTTTTGTTGACTTTAGCAATCATAAAGCAGTAAAAACAGACTCTTCTTAATTATAGATATACTAATAGTTCTTTGTAGTCAGCTCTTCATTTGCATGTCTAATGTCTTGCATTATCTTTTCACATTTAAATTTATTAAGTGAAGAAAAAATGATTGTTAAACAAGTCTACATACATTAAGAAAAGCTTTTTTCACCCTCTGCTTTGAAAAGCACCCTACTCTGTATTGGGGTTTAAATAAATGCAATATTTAGTAATTCACAAAGACTTATATAGCTTTGTGATTATGAACAAGGGAAAAATATGAGAAAAGGTAAAGTTAGCAAAAAAAATCTTTAAGGAAAATTCCATGTCAGTCAAAAGCATTAAAGCTTGATGCTTTGAAACTCCCAATCGTTAAGCCTTGGGCATGAAACAAGAAAGCGAAAAGGTTGACTGAATTAAACACACATTTGCCAACAGTTGGCAGGTTTTGAAAGTGCTAAGATATGAATGTTGGGCTTTATATATGTATAAATATGTATTAATGCTTGTCTATAGGTATTTAAAATTATTTAGAGGTACCATTCTTCAGAAAAATAGGGATATAAAAATATTCATAGATTGAAAATGCAATAAAAGTCACACAAAATTCAATATTTGGGACAAAATATTAACACGTGATGGCCACTAAAATTCTAAAAATGTTAAAAGCACTTTGTTAACATTGAATATTTAGGGAGAGCTTGAAATTTAATTTTTGCTTTTACTTTAAATGCAGAAAGGCATTTTTCTTTTTCATCAATTGCAGTGTTATGCCTACCAAGTAATGCCTAAGACAAGTCCGAGCTGCCATCAAAAAGCCAATTCAAGGTATGGAAGATGAATTTATACTTACAAAGAGAGGACAAAGGCAGGATCTTCCAGCCAGGGTTTTAGAGTTAGGCCTTGAGTGAAAAGGGTCATTAGAGAAATTATCAATTTGGAATACGTCAATTAAGACTGCCAATCTGGAGGAACCTTTATTTATGCCATTTATTAAATTAAAATGTTATCAACTACACCTATTATGATTAGTTTGCAATATTTAAAAATATCAAGTCATAATGTTATGCACTTGAAACTAATATAAATTATACCTCAATTAAAAAATTATGAAAACAGCTCTAGAAAAGTACTGTTTTAATTGTTTTCCCACCAAAGGCAAAATATTTTGGACCAAATCAAGAATGCTATGAAAGGCTTTATTATGTGAGAATCTCAACGTGCATTGGACTGGCCCCTCTTGATTCCATTCCTTCTCCTTCTATTCCCTGTTACTATTTCTTAAATCTACTTGCTTTACTCTCATCTTTCTTCTCGAATGTGAATCTCTTAAGTTGTTGCTAAATCTCTTAAATTGTGTCTGACTGTTTACAACTTAGCAAACTCCCATGAACTGCAGCACACCAGGCTCCTAGGTTCTCCATTATCTCCTGGAGTTTGCTCAAATTCATGTCCACTGAGTTGGTGATGCTATCAAACCATCTTATCCTGTATTCCACTATAATTTTTTTTATCCGTCATAACCTCATAGCTTCTGAGATAGGCTCCTATTTGAATTAATCCTCTCCTTTCACTGTCCTTTAACAATGCTATTAGGGCCATATTCCTGCATATTCCATAGAGTGAATTAGTGTAAGTTAAAAACAAACAAAAACACATCATAGATGCCCCCTAAACCCTAAAAGTTCACAAGCAGATTCATATGAATGTTCATTATGTCAAACTGCCTTTCTTGTTTTTACATATTTTACTTCATATAATTTCCTATTTTATGCTTCATTCTTGGATTCAACACTGGTGTTTAATATCTTATAGATTAATTAAAAGGAAAATTATTTTATGCTTCATTCTTGGATTCAACACTGGTGTTTAATATCTTATAGATTAATTAAAAGGAAAATTTCTAGAGTTCAACAACAACAGCAAAATACCTCTGTTTCTGAATCATATCCTCACATAGGTACAAAGACATAACTCATCCACTCTATTCTCTCTATAAAGCAGGAATCTTTAATTACCTCCTGAAGCATCAGCAGTCTTTTTCTGAAGGGTAAAAATTATGGAGTTTAGTACTTCTCAAAATAACCCATTCTGTTTTTGGCTTAACATCCTTGTTAGAGCATTCTTCCTTTTATTGGCTTACTTCTAGAATTTCCATTTATGATTCTATCAAATATAACAAGATGCAACTGGAACAATTTTACATTGATTATAGTTAGAATGCCTTTATTTACTTCTTGAATTTTTCCCTAATTTAACATTATCTAATGCCTCTATTGTTTTTGGTATAATAATGCAGTGACGGTTTTATTATTTTATAATTATTTTAACAACTTCCTCTCAATTAGGGAACTTTATTTGGAAAAAAGTGCTTTGATACTCATTATTATAATGTAGCAGCTAGGAAGGACCTCAAAGTCTATGTTGACTGGGGCCAGTTGCAAAAGACATGTGTGTGTCTGCTTTGCACACAAGAGAGAAATGTGTTTTATCCCAAGAATGAATTTTTTGTTGGGTGGAAAAGGGAGCAAGACTGAGGGAAGCTGAAAATCTTTGCTGTCCTTTGCACTCAATGCACTGAATGAAAAACCCAAGAGAAAACTTCAGAATAATGACTTTGTTACGAGAGAGTGGTTGATTCTTGGCTCATTGCAGGAAGATATCAGAGCCTAGATATGGAAGACAAGAAAGCAAAGTGAAAATTTATTAGGTGATAGTACACTCTCAATGGGAGAGGAGTAGGCTCAGTTGAATGGCCGCCCTGAGTTTCTTTGGCAAGCTGGTTATATGAGGTATATAGATAGAAATAAGTGGGTGGAATATTCATTGAGGAGGGAAGGGTTTGGAGTGTATTCCCTGACTTTCATCCCAGCTCCACTTTCCCAAGGCTGGAAGGGATTTTGTGTTTATTTAGCCTTGATGGAAACTGTCATGGCATTAGTGCATGATGGGAACTTCTTATCTGCCAGACTAAGTGTATTGTAATGAGGGCATAATGACCAAAGGGTTACATTCAGAATCTGCAAAGTACCTGCCTTTCCCCCCTTTCTTTCTCTACCTCCAGGACCCCCATCACCCCCAAATGTGTGGTTTCTTGTAAGTGGAGGTTCCTGCTTTTCTTTGTCTGCCAATAGGTCCCTGTTATTCACAAGGTGTATGGTCTCGTGCCATCTGGCCCATCGTCCCCTTTCTCTGGGCTTCCTTGGTGGCTCAGATAGTAAAGAATCTTCCTGCAATGCAGGAGACTGGGGTACGATCCCTGGGTCAAGAAGATACCCTGGAGAAGGAAATGGCAATCCATTTCAGTATTCTTACCTGGAGAATTCAATGGACAGAGGAGCCTGGCGGGCTACAGTCCATGTGGTCACAAGAGCTGGACACGACTTAATGACTAACACCCCTTTGTCTGCCATAGCTAGCTAGCTTTTTACTCTGAAAATTTCAGTTCACACTTCAAGATATTTGTGGATACCAGGTTAAACCTGCCTCTCTTTGCTACTTGATATCTTCTTTAATTTCTGCCATTTGTTCCTATATAGCAAAGGCATTGTTTTGTGGAGTACAAAGTAGGTGTTGAAATTCACATCTGTGTGTATTCTGTGCAACGGACAGTACATCAAATCAAGAAGTTTGAGAAAACTGTATGAATATACATATACTGGGAAATTGTAGAAATGTTATGAGAATGCTAAATTTTCACATTCTATGGAATTCCACCTAGATTTAATGTGAGGATTATACCTAAATACTATTTAGAAAACCCCTATGTTCCTTCTCTGCATGAACTGTAAAATGCAGTCCCCAGATAATAATGCAAAAGTGAAAAAAACAAACAAACAAACAAACAAACAAACAAAATGCTTCAGAGTTCCCGTTTGCTTGGTGGCTACTATATCTCGTTTATGTTCCCAGATATTGAACTCTAAAAATTGAAATATACCAAAAAAAAAATAATTTGAAAAGTTCTAATTTACAGTTTTCAGCTTCAAAATAAGTTAGCATCTCTCATGACATAATTTAAATGATCAGTGAGTGAGTTACACTTTGAGAAATTTATATTACCCACTTACTCATTTAACAAATATTTACTGATTGCCTACCACACTGCTGTAAGAGTGAGGTTACAAAAATGAAGAAAACATGTTGTTCATCCCGCATACACTCAACTACTAGGGGAATGACAAGCAAATTTACTTTTTATTTTAAGAAAATTAAAGCAAGTTTCAAAACAATATGTATTGTACAATTTGATTAAAAATTTAAAAAATGTGTATATAAATCCTTGTATAAAAATGCTGAAGAGATACACAAAACACAAAATGGTGAGAACAGGGGCAGGGCAGGAAGGGATGAAAGCTATTGTTTCTATTTATACACTTTATATCTTTTGGTACTTATTGGATTTATTCTATTTATTTATTCTTGCACTAATTTCATACTTTTTAAAGTGCATTATCTGCAGTAACATTGTGACAGCTCCATACAGTGATCTGACACACAATACTTAAAACAAATTTACCATATCTGGTCTTTAGGTAAATAATAAATGTTTTAAAATTGCCTAAATATACCATCCTGAGTTGTTTCAATCCACCAGGAAAAATAAAGTTTTTCTTCCTGTGTTAAAAAAATATTAAACACCAATTAGCCACCTTTAATATCATTCAATACCAATTCAACATCACACTAATTGATACAATATTGATTAAATATCAATATTGATGCAAATATTATAATTGATACAAATATTGTAATTTATACAGATATCACAGCAATTGAAGAAACATCAGTTCACTATCACAGTAATGAATGGCAATAAGCATTCAATATCACAGTAATCTAAGTCTATACCCCAACCAGTAATGCTGAAAAAGCTGAAGTTGAATGGTTCCATGAAGACCTACAAGATATTTTAGAACTAACACCCAAAAAAGATGTCCTTTTCATCATAGGGCACTGGAATGCAAAAGTAGGAAGTCAAGAACTACCTGGAGTAACAGGTAAATTTGCACTTGGGGTACAAAATGAAGCAGGACAAAGGCTAACAGTGTTTTGCCAAGAGAACACACTGGTCACAGTAAACACCTTCTTTTGACAACACAAGAGAAGACTCTAAACATGGACATCACCAGATGGTCAATACTGAAATCAGATTGATATATTCTTTGCAGCTGAAGATGGAGAAGCTGTATACAGTCAGCAAAAACAAGACTGGGAGCTGACTGTGGCTCAGATCATGAACTCCTTATTACCAAGTTCAGACTTAAATTGAAGAACATAGAGATCAGGTATGACCTAAATCAAATTCTTTATGATAATACAGTGGAAATGAGAAATAGATTCAAGGGATTAGATCTGATAGACCAAGTCCCTGAAGAACTATGAACAGATGTTCATGACATTGTACAGAAGGCAGTACAAGGATCAAGATCATCACCAAGAAAAATAAATGCAAAAAGGCAAAATGGTTATCTGAGGAAGTCTTACAAATAGCTACGAAAAGAAGAGAAGCTAAAGGCAAAGGAGAAAAGGAAAGATATACCCATTTGAATGCATAGCTTCAAAGAATAGCAAGAAGAAATAACAAAGCCTTCCTCAGTGATCAATGTAAAGAAATAGAGGAAAACAATAGAATGGGAAAGACTAAAGATCTCTTCAAGATTATTAGAGATACCAATCTTTGCAATTCATGCAAAGATGGGCACAATAAAGAACAGAAACAGTACATACCTAACAGAGGCAGAAGATATAAAGAAGAGGTGGCAAGAATACACAGAACTATACAAAAAAATCTTCATGACCCAGATAATCATGATGGTGTGATCACTCACTTAAAGCTAGACATCCTGGAATATGAAGCCAAGTGAGCCTTAGGAAACATCATTATAAAGAAAACTAGTGGAGGTGATGGAATTCCAGTTGAGTTATTTCAAATCCTAAAAGATGATGCTGTGAAAGTGCTGCACTCAATATGCCAGCAAATTTGGAAAACTCAGCAGTGGCCACAGGACTGGAAAAGGTCAGTTTTCATTCCAATGCCAAAGAAAGGCAATGCCAAAGAATGCTCACACTACCACACAATTGCACTTATCTCATGCTCTAGCAAAGTAATGCTTTCAAAATTTTCCAAGCCAGGCTTCACAGTACATGAACCATGACCTTCCAGATGCTCAAGCTGGTTTTAGAAAAGGCAGAGGAAGCAGAGATCAAATTGCTAACACCCATTGTGTCATTGAAAAAGTAAGGGAGTTCCAGAGAAAACATCTACTTCTGTTTTATTGACTATGCCAAAGCCTTTGACTGCATGGATCACAATACACTGTGGAACATTCTTAAAGAGATGGGAATATCAGACCACCTGAGCTGACTCCTGAGAAATCTGTATGCAGGTCAAGAAGCAACAGTTAGGACTGGACATGGAACAACAGACTGGTTCCAAATTGGGAAAGGAGTACGTCAATGCTGTACACTATCACCCTTCTTATTTAAGTTATAGGCAGAGTACACCATGCAAAATGCTGGGCTGGATGAAGCACAAGCTGGAATCAAGATTTCCAGGTGAAATATCAATAACCTCAGTTATGCAGATGAAACCACCCTTATGGCAGAAGGTGAAGAAGAACTAAAGCGCCTCTTGATGAAAGTGAAAGAGGAGAGTGGAAAAGTTGGCTTAAAACTCAACATTCAGAAAAACTAAGATCATGGCATCCAGTCCCATCACTTCATGGCAAATAGATGGGGAAACAGTGAGAGACTATTTTTTTGTGCCCCAAAATCACTGCAGAT